>NC_053113.1:41146720-41474845 GCF_010015445.1 Perca fluviatilis
TAATCATTTCAGCATTAGTCACACCCCAAATAGAACTACACTTGCAACCAAAATGTAATCTTTAAAATCTGTAAAGAATATTTGTATTACACCACAATTGACTGCTCCGCGACATAAACAGCTTGGACCACAGGGACAAACAAATGAGTAAGCCAGAGTGGCAAGACGCGGCACGCCCTACACCTTTCCTCAGGCTAAAAATGGAGCTTGCTCGGGTATTAGGCCTGTACGGCTAAAGATAGCCTCATTCTATCTGCTTATCCCTGGGCCTGGAACTGCAACTTGTATCAACCACAGAGGCTGGCAACTTTTTTTCTATCCACTTCTGAATTGACAATAATCAAAACAAAGAAGAGAGATTAGTCCATCAGGTCCTGCGACAAATCTTCTACACAGCATGTAAACAAGAGGCTTAAAGCACACTTGCTTTAACCCAAAGTGTTACCTCATCATTAACTGTGACATAGAAGGCTTCGTTTGCAGCGCTGCCAAAGACACAAGCCTGCCGAATAAGCCGGAGTTCCTCAGGAGGAAGGAGCGCAAAAACTGGCCACTTTCCCACGTCCAGCATACTACTCAGCTGTGAAATGAGGAGAAAACAGTTGAACAGATGTGAATACAAAAAAAATACAGTGTACAAAAGCAGAATATGTTAAGAAAAGGCCTCAATGGGAAGAACATGTTCCTTTCGTCTCCTAAGCATTGTACTCTGGGTGCTCTTTGAAAGAAAGAATAGATTCATAAAGTAAAATGCGGAGTCACAGTCAAACAGGTAGGGCTGCTCCCTCTTAGTCGATTAGTCGACTAATCTGTCGTTTTGGTCTTAGTCAACTTAGATTTCTTTAGTCGATTAGTCATGTTTTATGCTTTTTTCATGCTGAATGACTCATTTCCAAGAAACGTACCAGCACATCTCTGGTAAACACAAGAATTAAAGTGGTGCTTTTGCATGACTCTTTGCGGAGAAACTCAGATTTACAGATCTGTCGATTAAATCAACTAATCGATTAGTCGATACAATTGAATGAGTGTTAGTCGACTAAGAATTTCTTCAATCGAGCACAGCCCTACAAACAGGAATATGGTTCAGTTGTCATGTTAAAGCCATTCCTGCTCCAGCGAATACAATCTTGATTGCATACAAATTCCTATTTCTGTTTTTATTGTACTGTTATCACAAGATGACAAATGGCAAAATCTGCCAAAAAAGAAGGCAAACTAGACTGCTTAATTAATATGCCAAAGGGTAACTACTGCACTTTGGAGATTAAGTATTGTCCAGTCTGTAGCCACCAATGCTTGTTTTCCAAGCCTCAGAAAGGTGCCCAGCACAGACAGCAGGTGGGACCTGCGGCCAGTTTTGCAGACAGATTAAAACATGTATGCTGTTGACTGAGGTAAACCCATTAACAGTGTGTTCACTGGCAGAAGGAGTTTAGTCCATGTAATGTCATCTCGACATTTTTCTTTGCTCTACCATAACTAAAGCCTGATGCAATATATTCAGTTCAATCTGTGATACCATACGTGAAGGGGGCACTCTTCTTCTGAATTAACATCATGATGTTCTAAGGGTAGCATATACTAACCAGCACACATGCCCACATAATAGATTTGAAAAGGGTGGATTTGGCATGTATTTAATGGAGCTTATTAATAATCCTGACTGTCCCCCCCCGTGATCAATATATGCTCATAAAACCTCCTTGTCTCATTGCGTAAAGCTGCCTTCATCCAAACTCATATCAGACTAGTTAAGACTAATAACGTATTTAATAGGATTGACATTACGTAGCAATTCTCAGCTGAATTATAAGCATCGGGCGGGCAACATCTGAATCTATTTCATAATCAGCAATATTCAAAAGTGCCAAAGCGCTCATAAAATGACCATGCCATACATATGTCAAAACTACAGCGATCGTCTCCCAGCGAGCAATAACATCAAGTTGCACTTAGCATGAACCCAGACTCCTAACCATCCCCGACTAACGTTACAGTAACGTTACACGCCGCTTTCTTCAAATCAACAAATGCCAAAGAGGATGCACATAAACTACGCAAAGGAAAAAGTGACAAAAATATTAAGCTAATTAGCGTAAGGAGTGTTGTTGCTGCTGGGAGCCGCTGACGCTTCCAACTGTTGACGTTAGTTACCTTGCTGTTGTTCTAGCTAACGTTAGTGCTTCCTCCGCGGGGTCGTTTTCTAATCACTGAACACGGAAACACGGAGAAGCTGTCAGCCAACATATTCCCTGCCGGTCAAGTTGCTGATGGAATCATCTCGGCGGTCTGCTATGGATCTGGATTTACATCAGTCGCTGTGTTTGCACCAGTTAGCTTTGATCGCAACACCACCACCGTACTTCCTGTAACGTTTAGTCAGATGGTGCATTCACTGGAAGTCGGAGCTGGGACTTTCTAATGTTAGTTATTGGCAATAAATAAATAAATAAGCATTACCATTATCTAGCTAGCTAACTAGGCTATTAGTAGCCTAATAGACTTTGTAACATTTCAATCTTGTTTTGTGACGCAGCTATCTGCATAATAAAAGTGCTAATCAAATAAAGATATTGTTTTTTTTAATTAAAACTCCAATAATGTATCCTGTTTGGAAATTAAAATGGATGAAAAAGGTCTATATAGCCTACAATCCATAAAACAAAAACTAACAATTAAAGTGACTGTAATTAATATCTCCATTTGTACTGATCGACTGATTGTAAAGTAAAGAAATTAAAATAACAAAATAATTAAAATGTAATGTGATGTGGGAGAAATGTTGTGCAGCTTCTATAATTTGTATGTAGGCCTGCTTACCTCAAATTTAATATCACAAAATGTAAAACCTTAGACTAAACTACACTGTATTTTATCAGAGTACAGAATTGAAAATCTACTTAGAAATATAGGAAATATTGGATAGGATAGAACATAATGTAATTCTGCTAAATAAAACACCACATTCATTATTAGTTTCACTTGTTTTCATTTTAAACAAATGGTATATCAGAATACAAAACACATTTTCTATAGGCTCAGTCTGCTACTTTCAAAAAAAAGATTCCAGTGCTGGTTCCATGGTATTAGAATTTTGGATAGTCATCATAGAAACATGAATTGGTCATGTGACAAGGGCTGGGAAAATTGGCAGAACAGGCAGCAAAGTGACTCTGATCCAATAACAATGCCAGATTGACAGCACTAACTAACAGCACTAACCCCTAGTGCACTGGGGGTGGGGGTGGGGGGCACACCACAGACCTTCCAAAAGTTTTCTGTTGATTTCTTAGCAAATGAGCTGGTCCAGTGCTGCTGTTCAGGGTTTAGTGCCTTGCTTAGCAGCACCTTGGCAGACAATTTGGGGGATTGTCCTGTTACGCAAGTCTTTCTCGAAAAACGCCTGCAGGGCTTATCTCTGGTTTCCACAGTGAGCATGTGGTTTATGAAACTCATTGACCACTACTGACAAACAAGCCTAAAATATGCAACATACCAAAATTCTTTTCCTAATTGACCTCTTGTGTAAAAGCTGACTTTGTTGATCTGTTCCAGTATTAACATGTTTTGTCAAACATTGGATTCAAACAACCATTCCTGCACCATCTTGTTTTTGTACATTTCAGTGGTACTGTTAAATCATACACTCCACTTTGCAAATTTGACTTTTTTGTAAAAATTCATCCATGATGCCTGTTTTCTGTTCTACTTCGGTGTTTGAAATGTTGTTCTCATCAGACCAGTTTCACTCACCACTCAGATGGCATTTGTCACAGAAGATGCGTAGTGAAAGGTCTTTTTTCTTCACTCAAACCTTAACCTTAAAACGTGGTCACACAGTCTTAATAGGTGCGGGCAGAAAAGACCCTAAAGGCTAGCTCGTTAGTCAAAAATGTATTTACTTGGTGAAAAAAAGCAAATTTGCAGCTCAAATGTTCAGTATAAATATAAAATACAATTGTTGGATGGATTAAAAATGGGGCAAAAAGTGTAAAGAGGGGGTTGCCAGAGGAAAGATGCTGTAAATCAAATGGGTTTATTATATGGTGGCCTTTTGGGACACCTCTGTTTCAGCTCTTTTGTCGGGCTTGGCTCGACCTTTCATCAGTCTGAGCTGCAGGCTGCTCTGGCCAAGCTGTGCTCAGAACTCAGTGCTAATGTTCATTTGCATGTTAATGTGCATACAGTCAGCCCTCTTGGATTCTGGTAGCAGCATGTCAACATGAATACATTGACATTTTGTAACATTTAGCATGTAAAATGTTAGCTTGTATTACACAACCCACCCTAATCTCACATGTATTTCTCTGATACACGCTTGTCACACTACTGGCACTAAATTTTCTCTGCATTTCTCATCACATCTAAAACCCACCTCTTCCATTAGAAAAATAGATTTTCAGTAACTCTGTGGCTGCAAAGGACTGAGTGGACAAACTTAACACTGGTTTGAGAGTGTTAGCACTTTCTCTCTCTGTACGGACTTGCACTGCCATCATTAGCATCTTGTCTTGAATACTGTGTTTAAAAACCCTGGAGAGTGCTCTTTGTGGGGATTTCTAATCCCATTTTATAAGCAATAAATGTAAAACTAACAACTATATCAACTACCAGCAGGTGGAGCCAATGATAGCTTAGTCTTAATGCATGTCAGTGCATGACACTTTGCACTTGTTTGTGCCAAAGCTTTACGGACTCTAATTTTACAACCTCATATTGTATTTGAATTGTTACATTCATATGTGTTGGTGAGTGTAATTGTGCCTTAAAAAATAAACTGTGAGATAATATTTTAAATACATACATTTCGATATCCATATGCACCTTTTGATGTATAGCTCAGTATTTTAAAGACTAGAAGTATGTGCATGTGTTTGTTTCTTGGGTAAAATAAAAGCATGTTATTTAAATATGTCATTTTTAATCAAGCTACTCATTTTACACTTCCTTGCTTTAAACAGACAGACAGACAGACAGACAGACAGACAGACAGAAAGACAGAAAGAAAGACAGACAGAAAGACAGACAGACATAAAGACACAGAACGGAAGAAAGACAGACAGACAAAGAAAGAATGAAATAAAGAACGAAAGAAAGAAAGAAAGTATATTTTTTATTTATTTATTTCCAGATTAGGCTAGTTAATGTACTGGTAGGCCTACTATACCTATTCTCAGTAAAGGGTTCACGGTAAGAAAAAAGAAAGAAAGAAAGAAAGAAAGAAGTGATATAGGGGACACAACGCAGTTTTGAAAATATATATTATTTTTTTTATTTTTTTATTTTCAGATTAGGCCTAGGCTAGGCTACTAGTTAACTTACTTATTTATAGTAATAAGCCTATATTCTCCGTACAGGAAACACGGTAAAATGAATGAGCAGAGGCCCTTTAAAGACGATATGATGCTGTTAAGGTGGACCTGACGTTTCCAATAAGAAGCTGGCCGCCTTTCAGTGCCGTCTGTAGCTCGGCAGGACGGGACCGAACCTGACACGGTCACATCCACGTCAGTCAAAAAAAGTGTTTTTTCGTTTCACCACAAACATATTTCTCTGACTGTCACAGTGACTGTAACAAACCGATTACAGACACGTCAACCTTAAGGACTTCCTTAAAATCATGAAAATGATGATGAAGTTAATTATAATTGTAACGTATGGAGAGCTGACCACAACCACGATGCAAGCTGAATTAAAAACAATGTGACAAATATTACCGTATAAATGTTTCTCTTCGCTATCTTGGAATTTGGGATTCGTCATGATTTGCTGTAACACGCATGCGCACAGAGCCCTGCAAGCGATGGCGAAATTCCTGACTTTTATGCAAGGAGCTGGGTTGCATGCAAAGTTATCTCGATAAAACTTGCTATTAGGCTAACATTCTCGATACTTAGCTAGCGCCGTCACTGTCGCTCGCTTGTCACTTCGATCTGGTTTAGGTGTAGTCAATAGGAGCGATCGTCGTTCATATAACGAGAAAGGCACATCTTCATCTAGCTAACTGTTAGCTAGGTAGCATTAATTAGCTAACACTAGCATGTCACATTTTGCCTGGTCTTGTGTTTATCTAGGTAGCTAGCGAGGCACCCGTCTCAGGTGTTGCGGAAAGTAGCTGGTCATCGGAGCTCGCTGACGTTAAACATAACGGGAAGAGCTGCATAGGAACAGTCACTGTGCATCGGCGTGTCACTCAAGACTGCTGCTGCTGTGCCGACTGACTGAGTAAGTAACGTTAGCTGGTAATAACTAATTTATGTTACTGACAGTCTACGGTGTATTAACGGTAAGTCTGTTATTAAGGGAACTCGAAGTAAACGCTAAGGTTGTCGTTTGTGAATTGCGAGGTTAGCTAGCTATGTAGCAGTTAAACAACGAACAGCTATGACATAACGCTAAGCACACACACACACACACACACCTGTAGCTAGAGTAAACAATTGTCCTGGCTGCAAGGTAGCTTACCTAACGTTAGTTAACTTAGCTATGGCAAATAAGGAACATTACCTCTGAACATTGACTTTATTTTTTAATAGTGTGACGTGTTGAATACAACTAAGTTCATGTTTGTAGTTGGTAGCTAGACCTGGTAAGTTAGGCAGAGGTAGCGTTGACTAGCTAAGTGGGTAACGTTAACGGTCAAATAACGTTAACGTTATATGCACTAAATAGATAACCAGCTGTTTTCGCCGTGTGAAGCTAGTTGGCATAGGAAACATTTCTTTAGGTTTTCCAGCTAAACCGCCACATTAGAGTATTTGTTCAAACCTGGATACATTTTAGTCATTAGAATCTGAGATCAACATTTCCTAATCATTATACACGTGAAGCCATTTTTTTTCCACATCATTATCATGCCTTTGTGTACTACTTCTAATACAATGAGGAATTAAAAAGTGTTGGCTAGACACAATGTCCTATTATTCTACCCATTCAGGGTGTTTTCCCTCTCTCATCAAAACTGTAACTGAAAAACAGCTGTTGTGTCCTTAATGCTCTCTTAGCCACAGTCAAATAATATGAACTACAGTCAACAACAGATGTTACAGAAAAGGCTGTGCACAAGCTTTAGTATAATGCAACCAGAAACAGAGTTTAACAACGGAGTCAGCTGGTGTTTGTCACTGTTTTTAATAGGAGGCTGTGGAGATTTCTGATTATCATTAACTTTTATAGCCACATATTTTCCTGGAGAAGGCATAGAAGCAAAGAGGGGAAAGTACCAACACTATGGGTTTGTATAGTAGCGCAGGTAGCATGGCACTCATACAGCCTGTTTGTTTATTGAAATGTTTGTTCATTTGCACAGTAAAATCAAGACAACAATAACACAAAAAAAATCAAGATTGTGCAGGTGAGATTAAGAAAACCCTAGGGGCTTATAGAAGGAGTCTCACCTAAGGAAGAGAGGAATAATATAGATAATGAACAATTACAAGTGTCTTAAACAACAACAAAAAACTGAACACAAGTAAGCACTGAATTAAAAAATTAAAATAAAATAAAAGCATAAGGTTGGCTACATAAACATTAAAGGCATAAAATAATATGCAACAGGTAACGGGTAACTCCAAGTATGGAGTATACAAATACCTTTATCACCCACCTAATCAAATGATGTCATATTTGGAGAATTAATAATTAACTCTCAAATCTTAATTTCCATTGTGAGAATAGAATGCCATATGGGGCTTCAAAAAGTGTTGGGTCAGGGGCAATGTAAAGAAGAGAAGTGCCTGTAATCAGGGATTCCACTTTGTTACTTCTCCTTTCACCCCAACCGGTCAAGGCAGATGGTCGCCCCCCTTCTGTTCAAGGTTTGAGATAACTTCTATTAAGATTTAACACAGTGGCCCCTAGCTTACTGTTGTATGAGTGTTCTTGGCAAATAAATTTAGTCTTGAACATTAATATACTCGAAAATTGTCTTGTGTTATTGAGGTAATATGCCAAGTGATTGCCGTGATTGACTTGGAGGCCTAGAACGAGACTGCCATCATTTAATGCCTGCTAGTAATACTAGGCTAATTACGTGTCGGTCCTCTACTGTAGCAATGGGTCAACCCCATTTCATTGGCCATCACACTGTAAACTGACTTTGTTGTTTAAGCTTAAGGAGGGGAGGGACTAAAGCTAACAGATAAGCCAGATCACTGTAAGGTTTAGAGGCGCATGCGCCAGATTATAATTAGGTTCAAGGACATGTGTTGCATTTCTCTCATGGTGTTCTGTTGTTGTTTTTGTCAGAATTTTTACCATATAATCTTTTCACGTAATTTTTTTTTTTTTTTTAACAAGTAGTGAGTCCTCAGTGTGGCCCTTTTTCAGTCTGATTTAATTGCAGTGTTTTAAAAGGAACTGTATCTTCCCTGCATACTCTCATAGGGTTTGACTTGACATGAGTTTATGTATAATCCCTCTTGGTTGGTTTGCATGTGTTGATTGGTTGAATGTAGATTAATATATGTCATATGCCTTTATTGTCAGCTTTTGGATATTTGTGTTTGTTCGTTATGTAAAGGTTGTGAGCACACATTGCACAGTAGTGGGTACTTGTTATTTGGCCTGATAAACTTTTTTATTGTTTTTTTTTTTTTCAATTGAAGGGGTTAGCATCCTTCTATTCCATATACAACAATTACTAATTTCCTTTTCTCTTCTCATATGTATATGGAAAGGATATATCTCCTGTATATGACTGAACAGTGGCATACCAATAACTCCTTTTCAATCTTGCTGTGATTTATTGTTGTTAATATGCAGTAACAGTTAGAATTACCTCAATAAAAATGAAGATAGACACAAATTCCATGTAAGTTTAGCATTCAGCAAGTACCAAACAGGAACAATATGCAGCATAGACTCCAGCAACGACACAAACTTTCACCTACGTGCCATGTTTACATCCTTTAAAAGGAAATGCATCCGATCATCTCTCTCTTTGGTTTGTGATCAGGCCTGTTTGCTTGGATGGAACAAGTGGTCTAACCTGGCCCCTCATTGATGGCATCAGAAAATATCTTTCAGAGTCAGCAACTGGGCTGCAGAAAATGCCATGCAATCCAATGCAATGACTGGCAGTGGAAAACAGTATGTGTTTTGACATTAATTATGAGGGGTGTCCAATTCCCACTTTGTCAATTCAGCTTGTCACAATGTCTTTACTGGAAACGGTTGTGCATTTAGAAGATATTTGCCTCATGCCTGATATCTTGTATTCTAGAAAATGCAGAATTTGAAATGACTAAATATAGACTTTAATATCATCATAGAATTGGGGGAATTGATAGGACCCACATCTGCTATCCTCCATTGCTGGTGGATAGCAGATGTGGGTCTTATTGCCCAACAATCGTATCCAATTTAGTAATTGTCACTCTGTCATATTGTTTGTAATACGAAAAATAATTGCAATGTCTCCAGAAATAGATTTTTTTTTCCGTAATGATGGAGATGATCCTATCAGTTTGTAGTAATTAGTACAAATATCCGCAACATCGGTCCTTCATTTTCATAACCTGCTTGAATCACAAAGCCCCCCCCAAAAAGTGATTAAATGTTTTGCTGTATTACTCAATATACCTGCAAGAAATCATATTTTTCATGGTATTCAGAGTAAACATAGTTAATCATAATTTTAACATACATGTACCAATACATGTAATACAATTTTTTTTTTTGTACCTCATATTAAAAGCAGTTACATCCCAACATTGTGCAAATAAAGGTAATGATGTGCTGATACTGTAAACTAAGAGAGGGGAGAGATGACATTCTGGATAAATGTAGTTCTCAGCACAGGTCTAATGACAAATCTTTGTGGTATATTTTGTGCATATCCATTGATGGCAGTGTCTTTGTTGCAGGAGTACCTCTTCAGTGGTGTGAATGAGGGAGACATGGCAGACCACACCCCACCTCTGGAGTCCGGCCAGCTTCTCAGCCCTGATCTCCCAATTCTGGCCTCACCACCCCCTCCAGCCATGGTCAATGGGGAGGGCCCCCAGCAGGTACTCTGTACTCTTAATACTTTCCCCGTTGCAACACATGACGAAATAAGCGTTTACTTGCAAAACGTAACGTGCAAAATAATCGGTTTTCTCAATTACTCTGTTTTTGTGATCATTAGGATCACGATTAAAATTTTATCAATTGCACAGCCTTAGCCCAAATTGACTTTTAGCAATCTGTCTTGTAATTACAGTTGGGAGGATTTGTTTGAAGTGGTGCCTTTGGCTTATTTTGTCTGTTGTTGGCCTTAAGTCTGCAGTTGTTGAACTGATGAGTGTTTCACTTTATCAGTGAAATTGAAATTTTTTTAGCAGGTGCACTTAAAGCACTAGAGCACTTACTTAAGTAGTAAGTGCGGTGGCATAGTGTATGGTTTGACCAGCACAGCAGGGAAACACTAATGTGGTATTTGTTCTGATATGTAGTCTAGCTGTGTGTGTCTGTGTGTGTCATCAAAAGATGTCTGAATCCCCGCATGAAGAGTTGGTTAATATGGCTGTAGAGAAATGAGTTGCCACTGTGTGAATTGGTTAAATTGTATATTATTAACTTTAATTCAACTCTTGCCTTAATTTACAGTAGTGGAATAATCAAGTATTTAAAATATATATAATATATATATATATATATATATATATATATATATATATATATATATATATATATATATATATATATATATATATATATATATATATATATATATATATATATATATTTCACTCTATTATGTGTAGCTATAAACTCAGTCTGATTTAGTTTTGTAATTGTTGCAACTGCTTTCTCCTACATTTACGTTAACTGCATAGCATATGTACCTCTTGTGAAACCTCATGCTTTTGGTGGCTTGTTTCAGATGCTAAACAAAGTATGCACACATGGCTTTCACTCAGATAAGTTATGAAACAACCCAAACTGATTTCATAGGCAACAGGTGCTTGTTAGTTAGCAACCACATCTCTCTCGTTTTTGATAGCAGCCTTTGCTGCTATAGATATGGACTGATATCCCTCATGATCTCTTGTCAGTATCGGAGTGAGATTGAGTGGCCCTGACAAGCCTGGGTGATTTCCCTGTCATTTTGATGGTCATCAGTTCGATTTGCTTAAGTTTCCGTGACTTCCTGGGGAATAGCATGGAACCCACAGTGATATCTTGTCCGTCATTTCCTCAGTCTTGTGCAGTTTGTCGAGATAAGACTTGCTAATGTTAGTGCTGCCCTATAAACATGCCTTTCCTAGCCAGCTTGTCATTTTCCACAGTGGAAAATCCCATCGCCCTGAATCGGGCTTTGTTCACGCAGAGATCAAATTTTGCTGGTTGTGTTGGGCTGTGAGGGTGTTGTTCTCATGGAATTCAGTTACCTTACCACCTCCCACAAAGGTTACCTGATTAACTGTACTTGTTCCCGGTCAGTGTTTACAGTGTTTTATGAGCGATAGAGGAATAAAATGCTGCTGTTCCTTCCTGGCTTACATCATTACCACCCTGCTGCTCAGACCAATTTGAAACACTGCATGTTCACGATCACTGAAATGTGCTATGAGGAGGAATAACAAGTATCCGATAACACAGAGCAGTTACTGTGTTTTTCGAACTACAGCATGATGACTTTGTTTTTGCACAAGAAGTGTTAGTGTATCCCTCTCTGACGTATCAATACCCAGATACATGATATGTGATTAGATACAAAGACAATTCATTGCTACTGAGCTAAGATTTGATATTTAAAATGTTGCATCAAATAAATTGAGGTTTGAATAACGATAGCTAAGAACCAATATCATCAATGACAAAATGTCAAATCAATAGCAAAGAATAAATTAGTTCAAGTATTATGGACCCATTGCCAAAAGAAATTATGCCTACTGCTACATCAGCAAATAATGGGTAGTGATGCACAACCTAACCTTTTGGGCAGCACCCATTACGCACGTATTTTTCACTGAAATGCTGCCAGAACTAGATTTTATGAACTGCGCTTTCAGGGTCTTTGTCCTTCATCTGTAGCCATCATTTTCAACAACGCTGTATGGGTTCTGTCCTTGCAAATGAAATGGCTTATTACTTCAGTTATTACCTTTTGACAGTGAGGAGCTGAGTGTGAGTGTGCAGTTGCTAATGCTAGCATGATTAGCTTGATTGACTTCTCCTGCAGGTAACGTTAAAATCTATACTGTGTGTACTAGGGCCGGGCAATTCATCGATATTGTATCGATATTGGGATATGAGACTAGATATCGTCTTAGATTTTGGATATAGTAATATGTAGGGCTGTCACGAGAACCAGTACTTGCGATACCTTTTTAGATTCTAAAATGACAAAACACCAACGATGCCCATTATTTTTTAAGCACCGTGAGCACAGACGCCAGTGTTAGCATCGGTGCTGCGCCTCTTCCGGACCTGACGGGGGCAGCATATGCCTACAAGTGTTCTGGTCTGCCGCTAAATGCTGGAGAAGAAGATGAACGCCGACCAGCACAGAAAAACAGAGCGCCTCATCTCCATGCACGGCTTTACCGTAACGTTACATCTACAGCAACGGGTTTCACGACTTCACCTGGAGCTCCCAATCAGAAAGTAAGTCTGTTTCTCTCTGCCGTTGGCTGTCACAGCGTAACGTTAGCTACGATAGCTGACATTTAGCTAACTTTAGTGCTTGTGTTTGAGGGACCTCTGTAATGTCAGTTAAGTTAACTTTAACCAGCCCGGTTCTATTTGAAAAACCACAACGGCAGAGAGAAACAGACGTAACTAAACATGCTTGCTGTCTGGGAGTTCCGGGGGAAATCATGGAAGACGTTACCGTACGCTGGCTGTGTGGTGATGCCAGGCTTCAGAGCAGTGGGCCGTGGGTCTAGAAGACTGACGTTTTCTCCAGATTACATTAACAGTAAATCACGCTGTCCTTGCCCCCTCTACTCAAACACCTCCACTCCACACCAAAACAGTAATGAACAAAAAAAAAAACACTGACACTGGTTTTAAAGGCTGCATTACAGTAAAGTGATGTCTAACAATTAACTCTCTCCCTTCTGGAAATGAGATAGAATGCAGGTTTTACTGGAACTTCTGTATTGGCTTCACTTTTCAGACTCGGAAGCTTCGTCCATTATATTTACAGTCCATGCACTAAATACGGTACTTCCTTATTTATTATGTTTTCAGTAACTTATGAAAGCATATGATGACTCACATAGACAGTATATAAAGTGGACCAACAGATCCCGTTGCTCTGGACGGAGACCAGTGAAGGATATTAGAAGCACTTTTCCGGTGATGGCTGAGCATTACTGCGCAGCCAACAACTAAGAGAGAGATGACGTAGATGTGTGTGAGCAACCTGTCTGAAAGTTGTAAGTCTTCTGGTAGCTGTGCCAAGAGAAATCTCAATCATTCCCAATCTTACAGAGACGGAGAGCGTAGGTATATGTAAGGAGATAACCTAGGCACAGGCTAATTATTGCTAACTAAAATGCTAGTTAACATTAGTAATTAAACCTAAACAGCTAATGTAAGTCGAAACTGCCTGCGAACTTCTCCTGTACTATACGGTAATTCCTCTACTGTGCGACTGTAAGTTGCGTGGTTATGACACAATCGTTAGCCTATTTTTACAAAAACGTCTGCTACGGAACCAGTCTTTAGAAATAAACAATGTACAAAAAAAGTCTTTAAACGCTTCAGATGTAAAGTTATTCACTGTCAAAATGAATGGCAGTCAATGGAATGCTAATGTCGGGTGATCGTTTGGTAGCATCAAAATGGTGCCATAGGAGGTTCGAGTTCTGAAGCGAAGCTTCTTTCTTCCCTTGCAAACTCCTGATCCTGATGCAAAAAAAAAAAGACATCCATTTTGCATTATTCAATGTAGGGCTTTTCAAGGACTGTTGTTTGAGCGCCGTTGTGAATTAAGATGTAGCCTATGTGTGTTGTCCGTCTGAGGAGGTGTGTAAACATCCTGACAGCTGCAGAGTGTAGAGCAGGAACCACTGCAGGGGCCTCTCAGGCCTGACAGAGCGAGGCAGGACAGTGGTGACAGTGAAGAGGATTCACAGCGATGGCTGACCCCTCCGTTTCTGACCTTTACTGGGAGGACACCTCATTCTTTGTTCTTGGTTTCTTTCTCCTAGTCTTGGCTTGGTATTAACGCTCTGTTGGACCAATTATTCTGAGTCAGAGAGGAAGCTGTTGTCTTTGGGTCATTACCTGAGATGATTCTTCTGTAGAGATGACTTTGGTTACAGTATGATTCACTTCTTCCATCCATTTAAGCCCCTCTCCCATCCAAGTTTTTCCTGCTCTTACCATTTGGTTTGTAGCTAAATTGGTAACGGATGAATCAGTGTGTTTCTGTCAATGTTTAAGCCCAGCTAATGGCTTATGTACTTAGCTGTTGTCTGTGCTGATGGCTATGTATATTTTCTTCCATTTTGTTCATTACCCTTTTTCATTAGACCTGTTTTCATGTTCTTTGTGCTTGTGTTTTTATATACTTCTGGTTAATGTTTTTTTCATTTCTGTGTAACCTGACAGACTGAAAGGGATAAACACCTTTTTTAGAAAAATGTCATAAGCTGATAGTAGAAATTCATTGGCAGTTTTTGCATGAAAACGCAAAAACACAATTGAAGCACTGTCGAGGGCTACCCACCAACTAGAAGTCTGACCGTCTCGTCCAAAAGCGGCAACATCGGCGGCGGGGCCTGTGTCGTGGCAGTGTTAAATTCTGTAGCAGTGACCTCCGTAGCGCAGTCTGACACCTCTGTTCCTCAATATAATGGAAGAGTAACTGTACATGTATGTGTAAACATGTAAAAAGTCCTGCTGGCAAGCCTGTTACCAGCACTATTTCGACCGCATCCACCATTGCGAGAAATGTTGCTTCATTTGTGACGCCTCCCAAAGGAGATAACGGCGCACACTCTTGACGTTGCAAGCCAAAAACTCTGTCCCTGTCTACACAACAAACGGTGTTTCTTAAAATCTTCACCCTGGCTGGGTTTTTCCAAAAGCTCAGTTTTCAGTCACTTGAAACGCTGTTGCGTGTGGACGAAAGGCCAAAAACATGGAAAAATCTAGATAAAAACATCTACATGTGGACTAGGTTATGTTTTTCAATTGCTTTTGAATTTCCTTTCCATTCTAACCTTTTTATTCTGACATAATCATGTCAATTTTAAATCTTCAAAAACATGAGCTAAGATTTACAAATAACAAAACACAGTTTGCTCTGGTTGTGTGCGAGACCACTCGGCATTTAATGGTAACTACACAAATTGAGCAGGGAGCACACAGCCATGAGTGTGTGGTCTGCTTGTGGCTATGTGCCATGCGTGGGCTAATGTTACTGTGGGATAGTGAGACCTCACTCCCGACTCAGCCGTCTTTAGTGCAGGCCCTGTATGCTATAGCAGGACACAGGAGACAGGGCCTTGGACATGTGCCTCTTATAAGTTGCCAGAGGGCTCGAGATGTTGTGACACAAACACAACCCACTCTGCTTGTCTCTTGGTCAGCCACTGAATCATCTGAAGACTGCCTTCTCAGCCAGTGAGACAAACAACACCATTATTACTGCACATGATACTGATATTCACAGACAGACCCAAGTTCTGAATATTTTATTAAGTCAATCAATTGACACAAAAAATGCACTGAAAGCTTTAAGCTAACTCTGCTACAATACATCAAATGTCAATATTTGTTCATTATTAGTAATATGGTCCCTTACATATTAGGTACACAGTCCTAATATTAATAAACCGATAATTAGCAGAATGTTTTTTCAGCTGATAGTTCCATTTAAAGCTTTAGTGCGTAACTTATTTTTTTTTTATATTAATGAATGTCTGTTACATTCAAGCCATTGCCAAATGAGTTGATACAGAGTTAATTAAGACTATCAGCTCCACACAACACACTCTGTATTTCTCAGTATGACTATGTTTAGAAAACGATGTAGTCTGGCGGCGTTCGTGCGCAGAAACTCGAGTGAAGATAATCTCTTCCAAAGAGTCCATGTTTTTTTTAATCCTCCATGTCCTCCTTGGCTACAAGCAACTGCATCGCTGAGTGATTTTGGAAGGCTTGAGACTTGTGGCTGCACCGCCAGTGTTGTTGTCATTACTTAGAAGTCCTCATGGGGGAGACAGAAACTACGCACTATGGCTTTATTTTCATGATAGTAGAAATATTAAATCCAAAGCATCTAAATGAATACGCAGGGATGGTAAAGTGATTTTGAATTAAGAATTTAGCGGGATTTTACTGCTACCACTCCGGCTGGATGGAGGAAGACAAACTTGGGAGAAAACTATCTGTGGAAAAGGCTAAAACATACATTTGTGGAGGAGCACATAAGACTTCATCATTAAAAATGTTCAAAATGTGAAACTACCTTGACTTTTCCTAGAGCAGCTTGACTGACCAAACAAAGGACCTTGGCCAGGAAGCTGACTCAGAGCCTAAGGACAACTTGACATGGGTTTAAAGTGCCTAAGCTATGATTAAAGATTTCTGTGGAAGAACATTACAGTCTTTCATAAGTCTGGGCTATGTGGTGGAGAAGCCAGATGGAAGGCACTCCTGAGGAGAAGAAATTACATGACAGCATGCCTGGAGTTTGCAGAAATTTGTGTGAAATTTCCAGAGGGCACGAGCCAAAAGATAATGGGTTCTGATTTAACAAAAACGGATAGTTCAGCTGTAGTGGAGCGCTCAGTATCAGGACTACAATAGCCTATCACCTATCTAACTCCAGATCCACTGTGGATGGTGATATGCATGGTGGTAGCTAGGCCTGTCGCGATAGTCCATATATCAATTAATTGCATGATAAATAAAAATGAGCTCGATAATTTTTCCGGTCGTGATAATTTCCATTTGCATGCTTGTTTTCCTCTGCCGCCACGCTATCAGAAATAGGGCAGACGCACAACAGGGTTTCCGCTATGTACATGTGGGGTGCACTGCCGCTCCTTCAGCTGTTTATGCAAAACCAACATGAAAAACGTAGCTAGTAATGTTCACTCAGCGTTTTGTTTTGTTGTTAAACTGTGTGTAAAAATCACCGGTTTCAGGTAACGGCACTCTACGGACTACGGTCCGTAGAGAGTCTATTTGCTGGATGGTTTCAAGCTAAGGTCATTAGCTAACATTAGCAGATAAGCCTGTTGACTGCGATGTTATTGTTCATATTTTGGCACAATTTAGTAGTAGTGGTCATAGTGACTGAAAGTGTGACGTGAGATGCTAAACCAACTGCACGCTGTTTTCAGGTAACGTTAACGTTTTGATTAGGGCTGCAACGATTCTTCGAATAACTCGAATAATTTGATTACAAAAAATCCTCGAAGCAAAATTCTTTGCCTTGAAGCTTCGTTAAATCAATGTAATTAAGGTTGTACGGCTCACTGTGTTTCCGCACGGAGGATTATTACTAGCGCACAAGAGGTTTGCGCTTCTGCGGACACAAGACCTTATATACTGTCTATGCACAAGACTGACGGCCCATATTACAAATGAAGGTAGACGAAAATAGCGAGGGTCTAAAAGGGAGAGACAGGCGAGAGAAAACGACAGAAAGTTTGGGATCATTTTAAGCTGCAAACATGCTGCTACATCACCTCTGTAACAAACCTCCAGTGTAGGCTACTCATCCATTCCACGGAGCCAACCCGACACAAGGTAGCTAACGTCTGCTGCTCTCGTCCACCGCGCTGATATTTTGCTAATAGCGATGTTTTACACAACTAGCCTACAACATGCTACTCTGCTAATAGCGATGTTTTACCAAGCTAAAACGAAAGCTGTCGGTTTGTAGTGTAACTTTTTATTAGTTTGCTTCTAATCTTTGGAAATGTAGCTGCTGCCGGAGACAAACCGGCTCCTCCCCCCAGCATGGCTACTTAATATGCACGTGAATGACGTCATCATGCATTCTTTATTCTTTCTCCTCACCATAGATATAGCTATGCTCCTCACTGTGTATTAGCCTTCTGAAAATGTGTCCCCCAGAACAGTGTAGTTGAGTAGCCCTGCTGTAAACCCTCTGGTCAGCGAACAGCTCTTTTGCATATCCAGTGCAAAGAGCCAGAGGCAAGAAGGGGAATTGGGTGAAAAAATTAACATTTGGGCCACCAAAAATGTACTATTGTAATGTATTTCTTTTTAAGGGTCATGGAATTTGGCAATAAAATGTTTTGCTTTTTCTAAAAAAGGAAACCAGTCTTTTGTATATATACAAGCAACGGGTTTCCTTTTTTTTAGTAAACAGCAATAATAAATATTAACTATTGCTGTTTACTAAATATTTCTTACTAAGTATTTCTTATCCGATTACTCGATTAATCGATGGAATAATCGGTAGAATATTCGATTACTAAAATAATCGATAGCTGCAGCCCTAGTTTTGATTGCCTTTGGTTTTTATTCCAGTGCATTTTTTGTTAACGGAGACTGAGAGTCCATTTTATTTATTGTTTTTGGTTGTTTTGTTCATTTGTTGTGGCTATTTAAAGGTCCCATGGCATGAAAATTTCACTTTATGAGGTTTTTTAACATTAATATGAGTTCCCCCAGCCTGCCTATGGTCCCCCAGTGGCTAGAAATGGTGATAGTTATAAAGCGATACCTGGGTATCCTGCTCTGCCTTTGAGAAAATGAAAGCTCAGATGGGCCGATCTGGAATCTGCTCCTTATGGGGTCATAAGGAGCAAGGTTACCTCCCCTTTCTCTGCTTTGCCCGCCCAGAGAATTTGGCCCACCCATGAGAAAGAGAGAGACATCATGGCTTTCAAACGAGCAAAGTGGCAGTTGCAGACCTGCCAACCAGTACGCATTTTTCGTACTCTGCACGCATTTTGACCCTTAAGTACGCTTGTACGATTCGCTGCTCTGCAGGTACGCATTTTGTTGCATCTCGCATTTCGCCGGTTTCAGTTTCTATGCAATCTACATCTATGATGTTGATTCTGCAGCTGAGCCACAGCGTGTAAGTGGAGTGAAAAGCTTTTGGCTAATCAGAGCGCTGCATTTTAACCCTCTGCCCACCTGCCCCTCCTAGCGAAATGCTTCGTGTTTAATTCAATTCAGTGCCTCAGCAAGCCAGGCTGGCCGGATAATAACTGTAGGCTTGCATGCCATGGCTGAACCGCCTCAAAAAAAGGTTTGGAACGATTTCTTAACGGGAGAGATAGCCTTGCCTCCACATGTCCAGGCTACCTCACATACACCGTATATATAGAACCTCCTCACGCATTCTGTACCGTGTGCAAGACCGACATCGACATCAGTCACCAAGGGGCAACAGGTTACGAACACAGTGTCCTAAACAAATACTCCCCACCCCGAAACATAATGCTATTAAAAATAAATGGATGATAAGAAAAAAACTTTCATAGTGTCCATCTGTGATGGGAGTAATGCGTTACAATTCAGTGGTGGAAATGACTGCAGAGACGGATACATTTGCGACACGGACATTATTTTCCAGAGTTTTTTACACTGCGTTGAAACGAGCTGTCCTGTCACTGTTCCGTGGTCAGAGCCAGAACCAGAGACGGTAACTGACAACATCTGTGTCCCGTCACTGTTCCGTGGTCAGAGCCAGAATCGGAGACGGTAACTGACAACATCTGTGTCTTGTCAGTGCCGACAGCAATGTGACCGAGCAACTGACAGATAACATGTCAGGAATTAATGTTTAGTCTTGCTACACGTAATATTACATTTAATCAGCGGTGGAAAGTAGTAACTATAGCCTACCGTTGGCTACTTTGATTCAATTTTAATTGGGTATTTTTCATTTAATCCTTCTTATTAGGCTACTTCTAGTCCACCACAATTCAGAGTCAAGTAGGCTATTGTACGTTTTACTTAAAGTGATACGCCACCGTTTGTTGAAATAGGGCTTATCACGGTCTCCCCTAGCTGTAGATAGGTGGGCCAACGCATTTTTTGCGCATGCATCTTTTAGTCCGTGCAACACCCGCAGCGCCGCCGCTAGTTAGCTTAGCATAGTGAATGGAATCCTATGTTGCCGGTTAGCATGTTGTGAACAAAAAACAACCTAATAACTTGTACTGAGACAAAATGCGTTGGCCCACCTATCTACAGCCACGGTAGACCGTGATAAGCCCTATTTCAACAAACGGTGGCGTATTCCTTTAACTATTTATTTTATAGTTTTAGTTACTTTGCAGCGTCAGATTAATAATGCAAAATAATATGAATAAATTATGATGTATTAAAGTGGATAAAGATGAGATTTTGTTGACCCCATGGTGAAATTCACAAGCTACCTGCCAAGAATACTTACGCTTTTATTTTGGTGAAAGTAACGCAAAAGCGTAAGTGTAAGCATTACCATTCAGAGACCGTAATATTGTAATATAACTAATTACTCTCAAAAGACAGTAACTAGTAATCAATAATGTATTACATTTTGGAATTTAATTTGCTGTGATGTTCATACGCACAGAGTAGTCAGGATCCGGTATAGGAGACTGCACTACTCAGTATGACACGATGTGCCCTGCTATGACATGAACTACAACGACTACCTTCGAAGTCACTGTTCCATTATCTTTAATGTGACTATTATCGCCACTGTTCATCACACCCCCAACCGGCCCCGTCAGACACCGCCTACCAAGAGTCTGGGTCTGCCGAGGTTTCTTCCTAAAGGGAGTTTTTCCTCGCCACTGTCGCAGTAGCTACTGCTAATGCTTGCTCTTGAGGGAATTACTGTATTGTTAGGGCTTTGTAAATTATAGAGTGTGGTCTAGACCTACTCTATCTGTAAAGTGTCTCGAGATAACTCTGTTATGATTTGATGCTATAAATAAATTGAATTGGAATTAACTTCCCAAACACTGGTGTCAATAGGCTAGCCTATCACGCCTGCCATCTTTCCCGTTACTTGGGGGCATTTCGAGAAGTGGTGGAATGGCTAGAAAACTAAAAGGTTTTAGGAAGGCCAGGTGCTGATTAACTAAGATAAAGGTAACAGTTAGGCTATTTATGTGATGTGATGGCAACTGACATAATGCAATGTCACCCATGTCAAAATTGTAAAAGCCTATTTGAAAATATCTTACCTGTGTTATTTATTAGCCTATAATTGTGTCTTGGTCAGGCTTCAATCTTGTGTTTTTTTTTAGTAGTTGCTTTAGGCCTATTTAAAGTTGCTTTATGAGTAAATCATTACTTGGACTACTTCATTTCCCTTCAGTAATCAGAAGAAGGCTACGCGTTAACCTGGTCTGACTCTCCTCTTTAACACAGAAGTACTTAGGCATATTTATTAGCTCTCTCTGCCTCCTGTTGGTTAGACTAACAAATATATGGTCACAACATATTGGACAGGATATAAGAAAACATTTGTATAGTAGTTTCACTACGCGTACAGCCATTCATGTACTCATAAAATTTCTTCAAGGTTGGCAGGTCTGCAGTTGGTCAAGGCCATCTGAGACTTCAGATACAGTATTAGGGGACCACTAAGGTCTATGTAAAAGAGACTTGAGATACAGTATTAGGGGACCACTAAGGCCTATATAAAAGAGACTTCAGATACAGTATTAGGGGACCACTAAGGTCTATATAAAAGAGACTTCAGATACAGTATTAGGGGACCACTAAGGCCTATATAAAAGAGACTTCAGATACAGTATTAGGGGACCACTAAGGCCTATATAAAAGAGACTTCAGATACAGTATTAGGGGACCACTAAGGTCTATATAAAAGAGACTTCAGATACAGTATTAGGGGACCACTAAGGTCTATATAAAAGCATCCAAAGAGCACCATGTCATGGGACCTTTTAAAATATCTTCCAGTTAAATATTCTTTAGAAATAAAAGTTTATTGATCTTTGTAAAGGTGTACCTGCATTATTATGCCATTATCATTATATTTGATGAAAATGGTCTCTCGGCGACAATATTATCGTTTATCGCAATAATTTGTGGGACAATTTATCATCCAGCAAAATTAGTTATCGTGACAGGCCTAGTGGTAGCAGCATCAGATGTCAGGGTACTTTTTATTGGAGATTTTAAAGGGAGCAAAGACCAGAGCCCAATACAGGCAGTCCCTCTTCACAGTAGCAGCCATTATTTGGGTGCTGATTTGACATTTAGTAGGACAATGATCCAAACCATGCACCCAGATCAATACTGCAGTGGCTTCATTCCGTGATTGATTCTATAATAAATCCTATTTAAAATGAGTTGAATAAAGTCTCACCAGATTTAGAAAGAAGTGGAGACATGACAAAGTCCAGGTGGACCAAACTAATGTAGACACAGGTGCTTATAAAGACTGTCATGTCAGTGGTTGAATAGTTATTGGAAAAAATAAAATGGCAGATGTCATTTTGTCAGAAATTTGAGGTTGTCTTTTTGTTCTTAGTATAAATAATTTATGTTCCTAAAATCCTAACATCACCATATGACATCAATATAATAATGTACCTTACATCATTAGTCACTCAATGCAAAGGGCCTGGGTCCTTTTTATCGATTCTAACCAAAAAGGACAGATTGTATGTGGCCGCTTTGGGCGCTTTTAGTTGAAATTCTCTGAACTTTTCAGAAAAGAGCTGGTGTCTTCACTGTCACTTCTTCAACAGAAAAGCCCACCTTTGGTGAGCAGTTCAGCCAGACACTGAATGTTGCTGGCGAGTGCTGTACTTTTATCACTGTACGCATTGTAAGCTTTTATTTAACGGTGTAGTCAGTAGCCAGTGCCCCGCCAGAGAAAAGGCCCTAAGTCATCATCAGTCAGTAGGGGTTGGTGACAGTTGATGAATGACGTTCAGTGGAAACATGAAAGCAAATTAACACAGTAAACGGAAAACTGTTGGGAAATACTGTGTGACTCAGGTTTCGGATCATACAGGTTGACTATGTTCTTTGATAACGTTTCCTCTGATAAAAACATATGTCTCCTGTGCCTTAATATTGCTAAGCAGTACTACCCATATTAACAAGGACATGCTACAGCATGAACACCTCTTAGAAAAATTTATTTGTACAAGGTGTTGTTTCTATCCTACTTTCCCCATCGTGCAACGTTTCCAGGGCATCCTGGAGGGTGGAGGATCATCAATTATCTTTGCACATGTTGGCATATGCCGTCAGCTGCAGGGAGACTGCGTTAGTTCCTGGCTAGTTCCGCAACTAGCAGGATTTTCCCTGTCATTTGGCCACTGTTTCCTGTCCACCCAGCTGCTAGTTCACATCATCACACAGTAAACAATTAAGAGGAACAAATAGTGAGAAACCTCAACTCTGAGTCACCAACGCCTGAAAAACGTCAGAGCTAACAGCCATGAATGCAGAGAGCAGGCCCATTCTCCTGGGTAATAAAACACACCAGTGGCCACCTGTGTGACAGTGTGTGCTAATTGATCCACACACTCTTTACAAGGGCACAAGTCTTTGCAGTGGTGGGGATGAGATGTATTGTTTGGACATACTGTTCTGTGAATTTATGGCAGTGTTTTTTATTTTTTTTTATTGTTCTTCTCCTAATGCATGGTTTCTTCCATCCAGTGCTCTGTTAAAAAGATCAACCTTGTTGTGAATGTGAACAGGAAACCATTTCACATTGCAGTGCTTAGTCATCTATGTAAAAAGTAACCTTTGCAGTATCCTAGCACTGTTTGAGTCTATCCACTTCCGAATGAAGTCATCATACAGTTGATTTTGTGACGGCATCTACATAGTCATTCTATACCAGGGGCATGGCTTGGGCAGAGCTTGAATGTATTTGACAGTAGCACTGTAAATTCAGCATTGTTTATTAGAGCGGAGCTTCTTTGTGTATAGATAAGGGAAACTATGATTGGCAGTTGCCTCAAGCAAGTGGAGTTACCAGAAGAGGAACTTGACTTATCTAAAAATAATGTGTTAATCTTTTACCTGGGCTTTTTTCTCTCTCTCCCCCCCCCCGGCAGTTTTTCAAATGTTTTGCTACTGTACATGTTACTATGTATCCGGGACGGACTGACAATCTGTGCGTTCGGGAAAAGTCCAGAACGGCCAATCGACGGCACAAAAAATCTAATAAAGCGATATTAACAGCCAATAGCAGGGGGTGCTAATACGATCACTTATATGCTGCGTGTAAAAAAAACTGAGGAAGAAGAGTAGGCCTACTAGTCTGGCTATCACCAGACCAAGCTCTGCTCAATCTTTTAAGATTGAACATTACAGGGCGAAATCAAATCGCCGGTAGATCGGGCTGGGTTTACCCAGTCTATAGGCCTACATCATTAGACGTGACAGTGACTAGTAGAAAATGTAAGGAGAAAGGTGGATGGGAGAAATTCAAAGAAAAGAGGGCCAAGTCTCTCGAGACTGATGCAGCAAAATGCAAAAAGCTTACAGAGTTAATTTCACATCAGCAAGAGGTACTGGTAAGTGCCAGGAGCAGGACACATTATAATAGGCTGCCTTTATCCCTGTCTTAGCGAATTGCATAGTCAGCTATCAACATGGGTGTGCATCATGATTATGAAAATTATCGTGCCATTTAGTGCTGTCAGACATAACGTGTTTTAATAATTTTTGTTAGGTTTCTGTTAATTTGAAATTAATTGCGGTTGACCGCGATTTGACTTTGTTGTGTATGAGAGGTTGTAGTGAGTGCACTTTTGCTGCTAGGATGAAGACTATGGTATTGAATTAAATGGGAAAACATCAGGCATGCATTGGTACCACTCTAAACGTGCAAACAAACAGGGAAGGGGGCTAAATAATTCACCAAATTTAACCACAAGTTTAACCAAAAAATCCTAGCTTGCACTTTCTGTCTGTCTTCCATCAGAGTGCAGTAAACCCAACAGGAAGTCCGCCATTTTGAATTCAAAGTTCGAAATTAGTGTGATTTTGGCCATTTCCACATTTCGTACTTTAACGAACTCCTCCTAGAGATTTCATCCGATGGACTTCAAACTTGGTCTGTGCCATCTTAAGACATTAAAGATGAAAAGTTGTTAAAAGAATAGGGGCGTGTCCGTGGCGGGGTGGCCATTTTGTGCGTTTCGCTGCCGAAACAGGAAGTGGGTGTAACTCGAGTGTACATTGTTTGATTACCTCGAAACTTTTCAGGATTCATAAGAGTCCAACCCTGAGGACAAATAAAGTCCGATATTTACTTAAAGTCATAGCGCCCCCTAGTGGCAACAGGAAGTAGGCATAAAAGTCAAGGTGCTATACTTTAACGAACTGCTCCTAGAGATTTCATCTGATGGACTTCAAACTTGGTCTGTACCATCTCAACACCTTTAAAGATGAAAAGTTGTTAAAAGAAAAACTTTTCATCAGACGGTGTGGGCGTGGCGTGGCGGCCATTTTGAGTGTTTAGCGATGAACAAAGAAATTGTTGTAACTTGAGTGTACGTTGTCGTATCTGCCCGAAATTTCTCACGAATCACAAGGGTCCAGGTCTGAGGACACCTACAGGCCAAAATTGACTTTTGGTGATAGCGCCCCCCGCTGGCAACAGGAAATGCGCCTTATATGACAAACATCATCCGATTTACATGAAACTTAGAATGTGTGGTCTACATGTGATACTGAGCCGGCCCTTATAATATGACCACGCCCACTTACTCAGGCCACGCCCCCTTTTAAGCTTTGAACTGTTTAAGGTAGAATCTTGTGTGAGGTGTCATTGAACTCAGCAGAGACTTCATTTTTAATTGGTGATGGTTTGACCCGCCCCCTATGCATTAGCCATGCCCCTTTCCACAGCTAATGAACCGTATCACGTAGAGTCTTGTGTGAGGTATCGTTGAACTCGGCAGGGAGTTCCCTTTTCATTGATTTGCGGTGTCTGAGTGCCGCACAAATGTACGGTCGCGTAACCCCGACGGTAACCCCGACGCGCGCCGAGGCGCGAGGGCCCGTCCATCGCTTGGTTGGCAAAACTCCGAACACATCTTCCTTTTTTTTTTTTTTTAATGACTTCAGAGCCGTTCTTTGTTCTTTTCTCAAAGAAAAACTTAACTCCAAGTCTTCCAGAAGACTGCTGTTCCCAGCAGCAGCAGGCATAAGCCCGCCCACCCACTGTATACACCTTGTGATTGGCCTGACCAGAGTTTGGGTTTTCCAGCTGGCAAGTCGGAGAGTGCCTAGACCCCCCTGGCTGCAAATTAAATTTGCTGCCGCTGGGTGTGTCTACATTTCTAGGCTACTAATAACCTATCTTTTAAAATCATTTGTTCATTCAGGTTGAAGATAGTTGCAGCACATAGATGACAGGGTAGTAACGAACACTCAGTGTAGTTTTGGTATAGGCCTACAGAATATCTAATCCCCATGTTCAGGTACAGCCAGTAGCCTACTTTATCTCTGAAAGTGTTGTCAGTAATACTCTGTACTGTTTTATAATTACAAGTTTGTGTAATTTGGGGTTTCTGTAGCCAGTGACATTTCACTGTTTGTATTTTATTTTCAATGCAGATGTAATGGCATTGTACATTTTTAGTTTTTATTTGAAGGCTGAAGCTTAATTAATAAACACAACCCCAATTATCATCATTGGTTTTGAGATGTTACTTGCTGTGAATACCTTGTCTGATAGGCTACAGTATTGTGCCAATGTATCAGGACATCCTGGCTAGCGTCTGTTGCGCACGGCTAGCGGTGAATGGCCGGATGATGGGCCTATTTGGGAAAAAGTCCAGGGCTGTTTTTTTTAGCCCCACTCCATCCCTGCTATGTATTGTACGTGTTACTATGTATATGTTACAATGTTGCAGACAATGCTACTCAAAAACTGGGATAACTAAAGGTTTTGCCTTTTGTTTAATTGATTTAACATTATGAAGCAATCCTTTGAAATCCAAAGCGAAATAGTCAAGAGAATATTAGCAGTCCAAGCTTAAATGAATGAAAATGGTTAAAAATATCTTAGTAACCTGTCTATATTCTAAACCTACAAAACACTAATTACATCACCTAATACAAAACGATATAATGCAGTTGTAACTTTGAATGGAAAAACAAAATCGCAACACCATTTTGGCCAAGACCCCATTCCAGTTCCAGGCTCTTTATAAAAATTGTTCTGTAACATCAGCCCATAGACATCAGCCTCAATTTCTACAGTAAATATATGTGGGGAATGGCAGGGAGGAACAAAAAAAGTCCTTGCTGCATCCAGTTGCTTGTTTCGGTAGTGCCGAGTCAGTGTTGACTGCTTTAGCCTGGCGGTTGGTCCACATACACCACTGGACTCACAGCAGTGCGCCGCTGCAGACTGAATATAGGTGAAACACAATGGATATTTGGCGTTATTTTTGGCATTAAAACATGATTTTGCTGTACAATTATAGGGGAAACACTGCTAGTTAAAGGTTTATTTTATTTTGTTTATTTAGTTGCTGAGCCTGCTGTGAGTGACATTAAAGGAACACGGCGACTTATTGGGACTTTAGCTTATTCACCGTATCCCCCAGAGTTAGACAAGTCCATGCATACCCTTCTCATGTCCGTGTGTGTTGTAACTCTGTCTGACGCACCCACCGCTAGCCTGGCTTAGCCCAGATCCTGGAGGTAACCGGTTCCAACTAGCCTACAGCTACCAATAAGTGACAAAATAACGCCAACATGTTCCTGTTTACATGTTGGGATCATTTACATATATAAAATGGACCAACAGATCCCGTTGCTCTGGACGGAGACCAGTGAAGGCTATTAGAAGCACTTTTGCGGTGATCACTTGCTTTACTGCGCAGCCTCCAACTGACAGAGACAACGTAAACGTGAGCAACCTGTCTGAAAGTTGTAAGTCTTCTGGTAGCTGTGCCAAGAGAAATCTCAATCATTCCCAATCTTACAGAGATGGAGAGCGTAGGTATATGTAAGGAGATAACATAGGCACAGGCTAATTATTGATCACTAACATGCTAGTTAACATTAGTAATTAAACCTAAACAGCTAATGTAAGTCCAAACTGCCTGCGAGCTTCTCCTGTACAATATGGTAATTCCTCTACTGTGCGACAGTAAGTCTCGTGGTTATGACACAATCGTTATTTTTACAAAAATGTCTGCTACGGAGCCATAACGTGAGGTACAAGGTAATGGAGCCTTTTATACATTGTCGTGTTTCTTTAGAAATATAGAGTCGTTAAATGCTTCAGATGTAAAGTTATTCGCTGTCAAAGTGACGTCAAAATGTATGCTAGCCAGTGGAATGCTAACGGGAGGTGATCTCTTTGTAGCGTCAAAATGGCGCCATAGGAGGTTCGAGTTCTGAAGTGAAGCTTGCCCCCTTGGTTGTGATTGTATAGTCACAGCGTGTACAAATAACAAGGTCACATGAGACACAGCCGTCTTCTAACCGTATACAAACTGGGAACTGTATTCTCAGAAAGCGAAGCACTGCTACTTCTGCGGAGTGATTTGCTCACAGCACATGAGAAGACCCGTGGTGAGGAGAGAGGAACAACGGTGCTTTTCAGGTGTTGCGTTAATCACTCTGCCCAAGTAGCAGTGCTTCGCCTTCTGAGAATATAGTTCCCAGTTTGTATACGGTAAGAAAGATGTTTGTGTCTCATGTGAACTTGTTATTTGTACACCCTGTGACTATACAAATCACAACATATAAACCTGAACGTGTTGGCGTTATTTTGTCATTTATTGGGATCAGTAGGCTAGATGGAGCCGGTTACCTCCAGGACCTGGGCTAAGCTAGGCTAGCGGTGGGTGCGTCAGACAGAGTTACAACACGCACGGAGATGAGAAGGGTATGTATGGACTTATCTAACTCTGGGGGATATGGTGAATAAGCTAAAGTCCCAATAAGTTGGCGTGTTCCTTTTAACAGTCTACAGACACATGCTTTTTTTTTTTCTTCCAATATGACTGAAAAGCAGCACTCTAAAAATTGCACGTTTGGTTTATTGCAACATGTATTTAAGACGTATTGAAAATGAAATCAACTTGAAAAGGGGCACTATCCTTGTTTGACTGTGATTTGGTCCATAACTCCTTGATTGTAGTTGAAAAATGACCACAACATCATTGATTTGATCAGAGCAAGTTTTAACCTCTTATTAGTGTGTGCCGTTTTGTTTCTTTTTCTTAAGATTCTTCCTAAGTTAGTTTTTAATTTCCCTAAAGTCATCTTACTACATACATATATTAAATCCTAGTCATTGCTGCTAGTAGCTATATTTATCGAATTCCTTAAATCCAGCTTTTCTTTTCTTTTTTGGATTCAAGCAGAGTAAAAGGAAGCGTAGGATTTCATTTTGTGGAGGATGTACCATAGGTGTACCCCTTGCGCAGCAGAATCAGTGACGCAGATTATCTTTTTACTCGACACGCGCTCATCGAGTGATGGGCACTGTCGCTTTAAGAAATGATCCATTTAGAATGAATGCGGACAGATGTTACAGAAGCAGTGAATACTTGCAAGCTGTTGTTTGTTGTGTCGCTGTACAAATCGTGTCTCTGTTGTGACTGTCAGTGGGCTGCTTTGTGATCTCTGAAGACGGTGGAGAACTCGAGGGTGCAATTGTCGCTGAGCACTGGAGCTCTGAAATTGAACTCCCACCACCTCATCTCCTCTCGCATCGATCGGAGTATTAAGAGAGGGTGTATGGCGTGTCGCTCTGTGAATGGGAGAGGGAGCCAGAGAGAGTATGAGGGGGAGGGAGAGAAGCGGGGGGGAGGGAGAGGGACTGTAGCGTAGTCGTATATGACAGGCTCAGATGCTGCGTGGGTCGCTCGGCTCCCTCACACCGTTGTTGTTGTTGTTGTGAAAAAAGGCAGAACAAAGGACTCCCCACGCTACAGAACCCTTCTACCTTTGCCGGCTTAGCCGTGTTATGATCACGCCCTGATGGAATGCTATTAAATGTAACCATATTAAGGCGCACAGCAGGCGTTAACTGAGCTCACACGCAGTCAGTGACCGAGGCAAAAAGGGAACTGAATAGCAAACTGAGGCATCATCCTTCTCATATTTGGTCCTGTTTTCTTGGGTTCATCCGTCTCCTTTTTCCAGAGAGTGCTCGCTGCTGATAAGGTTTCAATCCCTTCTCTGAAGGCTTGGCGCGGACATCACTGTGGCTTATTTGTTGAAGGGGTTGCTGTGGATACTGCCGGTAGGGAGGCTGCACTGGAGCCAGAGGCAAGAGTGAACAAGCCGCCTGCTGCAGAGAGTGCCGCTATGGAGCAGATGAGGCTGAACCAGGCTAAGCAAACATGAGATTTACACCACACTGTCTGTGAAGGCTACATCCAGCGCAAGAGACTAAGCCCCATCCGCCTACATAGCTCCAGCTGCACTCCTTGCCTCTCGCCAGTTTTCTTCCTGGATTTTGTGCAGGAGTTGATGGAAGTGGAGGGTGAAAAGGACCAGCCCAGCCACATGTGTTAGCATCGCAGGTCATGTGATTTCTCATGAGGGCTGGGTGAAGTGGTGGAGGGTCTAATAGACCCTGGAGCATCTTTTTATTTTTTTTTTTTCTCTCTGTGACTGCGTGAGTAGCGACGCCTGAATGAGAAAAAGCAATGCGGGCAACAGTAAGTAGCAGTCAGATATTTTTGCAAGCAAAATTTCCTTCCGTTTGATTTTGTGAACATGCAATGAATGTCTAAGTATTGATTCCAATGTTGAGCTTAAATTGGAAAAGGGAGCCTTCATCCTAGGAGGGGTGTTTGCTGCACACAGAAGGGGGTGGACAACAAACGTACACACATACGCCCGACTGTGAAGTGCCTAGACTTTGATTCAATTAGACCTCCATTGCCCCGCATCCCCCTCCCACCATCTACACTTGCTGCTGACGCTGCCTGTGTGGGTGTGTATGAACATATGAGCTCCTGTGTGTGGCAGTCAAAGGGTTCTTTCCTCTCCCTGCTGAGCACATGAATGGGAGCAGTGTCAGAGATGGAGGTGCTGATGATTTCTGTGCTTGACGAGAACCGTAGCCAAAGCCCTTTGCCAGCGGAGTGTAGATTCTATGACAGCGACTTCCACAAGAGCGAGGTAACTAGCGCCCACACACAGCGCCGGGCAACAAAAACCTAATTATGTGTGTTCGTTTAGCAATTAAGAAGAATAAGTTAAGAAAGATGCATTTGGGATGATATAGAGGGAAAGGTTTCAGGGTACCTTGGTCATATGAACATAATCTGACCTGTTGATTTGTGAATGGGAAAAAAAAGATGGTTCGTCCTCAGTTTTGTTTGAAATTTTAGTTTTATTTGGCTGTTGTCAAAAGAAGGTGACATTGTCAGGAAGGTTGAAGGGTTTGAAAAGTTAGTTCCTTGGGGGAAAAAAAATATGCCTTTTTTTTATGAGGCCTTTTCTTGTCTGTTGTAATGACAGAAGCAGCATGACTCAGTGTAGGGTAGCAGTGTGTACCTGGTATTTCCAACAGTCATTATGACCCTCATTAATGGGAGGTGGATATATTAACAGTTTAGAATATGTTAGGTTTATTGTTAAAGCTTTAAAAATGCATGTAAAGCCTTTTTACTCTAGAAGAGGGAAGTTGTTTTTCTGCACATTAAAACTAGGTATGGAGAGAAAAGGTTCAGTTACAAACCATGGATGATTCTATTTGAAATATTGACAGTCAATATTTTCAGACAGAGGCTAATTGTTACTAGTTTTACTAAACTAGTTACTAGTTAAAAGAGGGTTGAAATAAGAATCACTTCCTCAGGGTTTCCGTTGGGTCAGAATGTTAGGCCTTAAAAAGTCTTAAATTCTTAAATTTGCTGAAGTAGGTCTTAAATAATTCTAAACAGGTCTTAGTGCCCTGTTGTAACGATCTAAGTGCGCATGGCGTGAAGCGCATGGCGCAGGTGCGTTTAGGGCGTGTCCAAATCCACTTTTGCTAGTTTGACAGCGGAAAAAAGGGTCGGTGCGCTGGGCGCATGGTTCAAAAGGGTTGTACTTAGTGTCTTCATTTATCATAGGTGTGTTTTGGGCATAACATGCAATAAACCAATCAGAGTTCTCCCATTCCCCCTAAAAGCCAGGCGTGTTTGTACCTTGGTGCATTGCTATTTTGATGGAGGATTTGCGTGTGTGTGTGTGTGTGTGTGTGTGTGTGTGTGTGTGTGTGTGTGTGTGTGTGTGTGTGTGTGTGTGTGTGTGTGTGTGTGTGTGTGTGTGTGTGTGTGTGTGTGTGTGTGTGTGTGTGTGTGTGTGTGTGTGTGTGTGTGTGTGTGTGTGTGTGTGTGTGTGTGACAAGCATAGTGTGCGCGTGCGGTGCACTAATTTGCTGTTAAAATAACAGTGAGATGCTGCGCTATTGACTTCAGACCAGGTTTTTGTTGGTCAACGGCACGATCACTTCCCACTGCCTCAAGATAGCAATACTCCCAGAATGCACCTGAACACTAGCCTAGAAATCTAGATGCACCCTAGTGGCAGCATATTTAATTTGCAGCCAGGGGGGTGTAGGCACTCTCCGTTGACTTGCGAGCTGGAAAAACCGAACTCTGGTCAGGCCAATCACATCGTGTATAGAGTCAGTGGGCGGGCTTATGGCTGCTGCTGCTGGGAACAGCGGTCTTCTGGAAGACTTGGAGTTAAGCTTTATTTTGGGAAAAGAACAAAGAACGGCACAGAAATCATTCTTAAAAAAGGAAGATGTGTTCAGAGTTTTGCTGACCGGATACGGCAAAAGTTTAATCTATCAACTCGCTTCGCTACCTTCTTCGTTGCTCTGCCTGGTTGTAGCGCTGTCCTATTGCGTGCAGAGGGAATTTGACAGACAACTGTTTATCCCGCCCCTCGGATTGAGGCCTGTCAATGGTGAGTTCCCAGACCCAACATCTTGATGTGGGTCTGGCTTGTCAGGCTACCTGAACACACCTCCCTGTAAGACCACCACGCCCATGGGCACAAAGATGGGAGCAGGTGCATTTGCTATTTAAACAACGTTGGCGCTGGACGGGAAATTGACAACTGCGTCGGTCTTAAACTAGCAAAGACACTTACGTTGGGCTTTGCGCTGCGCCGTGTTTCTGTAGCAAACTATTTTTATATCTTACATCTTTGTTGCCTGGTTCATTGAAGTTATCCACCCACTCCTATTATAGTCTTTAATATGGCTTGTATGACAAACATGAACTGAAGTGTGTGTGTGATAGATAGATAGATAGATAGATAGATAGATAGATAGATAGATAGATAGATAGATAGATAGATATACATACTGTACTGCTTCTTAGATGAGAATCCCAGATTCTGTAAATGATATGGCCTGAAATTGACAGTGACAGTTGCTTTAGAACATGAGCTTGTGTATTGATTGTGTGTGTTACAGTACATTCAACACTCTCCTTTCACACACATTAAGTGTACCATTGATGGATTCTATTGTCCAGTTATGGCAGTGGTTATTAGTGTCCTCACTTTAGTCTCTTATATAAAAAAGCTTTTTTTTTTGCAGTTTAATGATTGTTTATCCCACCAGCTAAATTGAGGACAACAGTTACACTAGAGGAAGTCTTGCCCCAACTCTAGCCCCGACAGTCCGTCAGTCAGTTAATTTCTCTCCCGATTTTGTGGCCAATACCTGTTTAGATGGATGTTCGTCCTGTAAGCAATTGGTGTGATTAAAAGTTAAAGGCGACCTGTCCAAATTTTTTTTTTTTGTCTACTGCACAGATTTGAAGGCTGTTGGAGCACTTGTGCCATAGCAGACAGCTTTGTGTGTGTTGGTTCTTACTGATGCTGTTATTTCTGTTGCTTGTACTTGCCTCTGCCGGTGTTACCTGCATATTAGGCATCACAGAAATGCGCTCAATGATTTTCAGGTGACTGTATTGTGATTGTAACACCAAACACTATTGGTGTTAAGACTGTTGTGTGCTTTTCACGCAAATGATGCTGCTTATTCACACTAGAGAAATACATTCACAGAAAAAGATCTTGAGTTTGTACAACGCCAGAGCGACTTTTACAAAAAAAGAAAAAATCAACTGTGGCTTCCGTTTAGATACGTTGACCTGTAAAGTTGTCCCTGTACAAACAGGGCTTCCATTTGAATTAACTAGTCGCTGTAGAACATGTCTTTAAGTTACCTTGGATAGTCAAATGAAATGTTGCTTTATTTCTCCACAGGTAATCCTGGTGCAGGTAAACCCAGGTGAGGCCTTCACTATTCGACGAGAGGATGGTCAGTTTCAGTGTATCACAGGTAAGAAAGCTGCTCTTTCACTACATGTATATCTGTTTAATGTGATTCTGGATTTGAATGCATGTTGTCTAACAATCTAGTCGAATCAGACAAGTTGATCACAAAATATTGTTTTGTGATCATGTCTAATACATGTTGATATATATATATATATATATATATATATATATATATATATATATATATATATATATATACTATTTTAGTAGCTTTTGCTGCGAAATGCTGCAAGAGGTACAGTTTATTCTGTGGCCAAATCACTACTGCTCCAGCACACAGTGCTCCATATTAAGTGTGAGTTTCAGGGCATTGTGACCGCAAGACAAATGGCTTCTTGGCTACACTCTTCACAGGGCTGCCAAAAAGCTCCAGGAAATGTATGGCTCATTCAAAATGCTTAGTACTCTGCTTTTACCCTGACTATCTATGGAAAGCTAAGAGCCTTGTCTAAATGAATTAATACAGCAGATATGGAAAATAACTAGGACTGTGTGATCTAGTATCTCAATTTTAATAAGAATGTCCTAATTAAAGGTTTTTTACAATAATATATGCAAATATTGCACGGGAAGAAAATCAAACTGATGATCAGTGCAATGCTAAAACCGAAATAACTCATTTAGTTATTTTATTAACCACAAATTAGCTAAGTTTAAGGTTGTGTTAAAAGAAAAAATTTGACAAATTTGCACTTTTCAAGAGCACTAACAAAGGCTCTTTATAAACTAGAGAACAGGTTTTTACTGTACATTTGAGTTTGGCTGATTAATAAAATGTACACAAACAGGTCATATTTTTCCCGTCTGAAATGTGCTCGACCGTAAGAGGTAAAAAATGAGATCTTAGAATCTCTGTGCCCGTTCATGTAGATAATTATGACTAATAAAGAGGCCTTTTTCAATCCAATGTTGACGGCCAAAAAAGTGTCATGTAATCATGAGATTGCTAATGGTTCTTGCAGCGAAGAGCGCATTTTATTAGGGGTGCACGATTCAGAAAATGTCACGATTCAATATCGATTCTTAGGCTCAAGATTTGATTCAAAATCGATTTTTGATTCAAAAACAATTCTCGATTTACAAAACAAAACGATTTACAGTATGTAAATGTAGTTACTTGCCATTGGGGTTACAGTAGACATACAATAAAAAAAAAGAAATTAAATTATATCAATCGATTTTTGGAGTTCTATGAATTTGTAGAGCTTGAATTGCGATTTTTTTTTTTTTTTTTTTTGCACACCCCTACATTTTGTATTGGTGCTTACATTTGTTCTTATCTAATCTTAACAAGTGTAAGATTATAATCCGTGTAAGTATAATTGGATTATCAGAGCTCAATTTTTGCTTAACCTCTTTATTTCCAGCAGTCATTTTCACCCGGATTCATTCAGCTTTTTCAGTGTGTGCAGTGAAGAGGGGAGGGGTTGGGCAGGATGCTTTGACGTATTTTTGCAGGAATGACAACAGGATGACAGTCAATGTCTCGCAGCTCCCAGGCTGCTCAATAACATAATAGCATCTTATGGTTCCAGCCAGTGTATAGAATAGTACTGCTTGAAAGAACATGTTATGTAAGTGCATCAATATGTTTTAATAAAATTTTTATATATTGATATTTTTCAGACACCGAGCTGATGAAGCTTGATTGCATGGATTAACGTCACACTTGCCTAATACGCATAGTAACTGAACAAAAAGGAGTTAAATAAAACATGTAACCCAACATGATAAACAATAGGCAATGCATGTAGAAGAAGCTAACTGATTTAAAACCGACACAGAAAATGCATCTTTTTTCTTCAGTTCAGTAACTGCGATGTTGTGTGCACATAAATGAATCTCTTTTGATTTTTATCGATGTTTCCATTACAGCACTTCCTCTTGTACAGAATGTCACCCCTGCATTTTATTTTTCCATATTCATATACTCTCGTGCCCCAAAACAAAAACATTTTTCCCCCCTTATCGGTTTTGCTATTTAAATGTCATTTAGCTTGCTGCTCTTCTTGTTTAATTTGACAGATGATGAAATCAACTGTGCACTGATATGCTATTATTATTATTAGTAAAACAAGCATATGGTATGATTACAGTGCGTTTGTAGAGGAGTTGGGGCAGAAAAAGGCAGTGTTTGAGTAAGATGTGTTACATTCTTATTTGTCCTGATGGCAGCCTTTTTCTTTTCCCTAATTGTTGGTGATTGCGCTGGCTTTGTGTCCGCAACAATGAAATCTGGCTCCGAAACGTCGCTGACATTGTGAACGGAAGACAGCTGGAGTAGTGGGAGGTATAGAGCTGCGGGGCCGTAAATTGTAAACCGTTATGATAAAATGTAGTTGTCCGGGAAAACATAGATCTGGAAATGATTTGCTTTGTTTGTTATTCTCCACGGACGTCGCTTCACATATTGACATTTCTGGGAGCTCAGTGTCACTCGTTTTTTTTTCCTGTTAAATGTTCAATTTGATTTAATAAAGACAGATAAAGGATGGCCGCATAATAAAGGTTTGTTAGTGAATAATGATTGCTACGGTTTGTGACCACAGCAGGCAGGCGCTCAACATTTTAGCAGAAATGTAATGACCCTTGTATAGACCGGTGCATAGTATCTCGCTGTTGAAAGACGCTGGTATTGCTTGCCTGTAGCCTTTGGCTATGCCTTGTGGCGTACATGAATAATGAGACAATAGGCCTGTGAAAGAGGCATCAGGCACCCAGGTTTAGATGACAAAGAAGCAAAAGCAGTAATATAAAGTGATCCTGCCTAGGCAGAAAACCATCATATGGTTTCCTCACACAGGGGCTCTTCTCCTTACTCTGTCTGACTGAGCTCTCACACCGGCCCCCCATTATGAGCTGAGTAAACCTTCCTAATAGGGAGTGAGCATACATAGTCTCTCCATCAGAGGAGAAACAAAGGGATAGAGGTGCCACATAGATCAGTGTGACTGCTACTAACTGGCCTGTCACAGGGTGCACTCCTCTCTCGGTGACGTGAATAGAGGGATGACTCACCGCTTGCGGTGCAAGGAGGGAGGAAGAAGGTGTGTGTGTGTGTGTGTGTGTGTGTGTGTGTGTGTGTGTGTGTGTGTGTGTGTGTGTGTGTGTGTGTGTGTGTGTGTGTGTGTGTGTGTGTGTGTGTGTGTGTGTGTGTGTGTGTGTGTGTGTGTGTGTGTGTGTGTGTGTGTGTGTGTGTGTGTCCATGTGGTTTGTTGGTTTGGTTTGTGTGTTCCCAACAACAGATCATTGTTGTTTACTTAAGGTTCTGTTTTCTTTCTGTCTCACCTTTTACCCTAGTATGTACTGACAGGGACAGCGTGACACTGTTTCAAAGCCAGGATGATCTGGTTTACATGTATTTTTCAGGATTCGCTCCATCCCACACCAATTTGTGTATTCAATTATGTATTTTTAGCAGCTGGATGTGTGTAATTGCTACGTGTTAGTGCATGACAGCCTGCTCAATATGAACAGACAATCTTGTAAAATGTATGGGAGGCATTATCCCTGTTTTGCCTTTTACAATGGAGGCTAATTAGAGTGGCCATTTAATATCTTCCTGCTAGCTGTCGTCCTTGCCATAAGGGGAGTTCTGTATGTGAGTGGACATGCCCGTATGACCCCTCCGCGCTCCATCGGCCACCCTTTCTCATCGTCTGCCACTGTAGATCTGAAGGCTGTATCACTGGCACAAAGAGATGGATCACCTGATAAGCTGCGTGACTGATGAGGCAAGTCAGCATTAAGACCATTGGGTTGATAAGATCCACTTCTTTATCTGACTTAGCCTGCCGGTGATTCAGTCTCTGGTTGATGGCTGAAAGCACCGTCTAGTTCCACTGGTCTTATTGAGCCTGAAAGAGATGTGCTTTCTCCCACAAAAGCGTGTGCGTGCTCGCTCGCTCAATATTTAGAACATCAATATAGCAGCAATCAAATATTTGCTATGCAAAGAACATTTTAGAGTAATGGTGTCCCGAACAGAGACGTGTGTGTGTGTGTGTGTGTGTGTGTGTGTGTGTGTGTGTGTGTGTGTGTGTGTGTGTGTGTGTGTGTGTGTGTGTGTGTGTGTGTGTGTGTGTGTGTGTGTGTGTGTGTGTGTGTGTGTGTTAGAATCAGAGTTTCTCTCTGTTTGGCTCCAGCTACATATGCTGTGTTAGTGAAATGAAACAACTTAGGTATTTTACATACTTGGGAACAGTCTGTAAGAGCCCAATCCTAGCCCGCTGAATATTTTTTTTTTCAGTATTTCGAGTACAGCCCCTTGAAGCACTGGGCCAGTACACCAAATCCTACAACTAGGTAGATACCATATTGCCATATTGGCACCGGATTTCTGTACCCAACGCTACTCGTCTCATAACCCCAAAAGACACATGAACTTTGTGGTAAACAAACCCAATGTTTGTATGTGCATGCGTACCCCTGGCTCAGTTTGTGGCCATTTTGCCAGTGTCTTCTGCTTTCTCCACGTTCTGATACCGGTTGGTCAGTCAGCCCATCTGCCTACTTCACTCTTATCTCTGATGCCATAGCTGTGAAACACCTCGTCTCATTCCTGATGGTGCTAGTCTATTTTCTATCTGAGGGACTTGAGGCTGTCATGTCCCTTGTGCCTGAGACTGAGCAGCCAGGATGTGCACTGCTGAACATCTGACACTGTGTGGTGATGGGGTATCCATTCTGTCAGTGCACTAGTATAGTCGGTTTTGAGACAAGTTCCACTGGAACTTACTTTTTGGAAACTGCTCTACTGCTACAATAGACATTTTCCATCACGTGTCTGTTCAAGACAAGTTTAGATTTTGTGGGATTGAGTGAAAACAGTCCAAGTGGAATCATTAAATTGAATAGCTACTGCAAGGGCCTGGTTATGACTGGAAATAAGTAGATTGTATGACATGTTGTCCAGCCATGTTGAAAGGCGGAGGCGGTGGAGGTGGGATGAAATCTTACCAATCCTAGAGAGGCGGGTGATGCGGTATTGTTTAAAATGGGTTAAGCACACATTTTCAGACGGTTTCTCCTGAAAGCCATTCATCATTCATTATTCATTTATCAACTAAATAAAACCCAGACTGCATTCTCACCTCCACACATAATTTATACTGTTTATTGATTAATTCTTACTAAAGTCAAAGATTCAAAATACTTTTAAAGTTCCAATGTGCAGGAATTTCTCCCATCTAGTGATCATATATCACATCGACTCTCTTGCACCACGCAGTTCAAAGTACCTATTACAGCTAGGGTAGCCTTCATGCTTTTAAAAAGCCGGTCTCTTGTGCTTTTCAATATTCTTTTTCTGGGCGAAGAAGAAGACTCCTGTTCCTGAAATTTGGATTTTGAATATGTGTGGTCCTCCATGTTTCCTTCTTCAAACTTGCCGGGGCCGGGAAGCAATGATACCCATTAGCAGCATTAGCAGCACCTGTGAGTTCATCATGTGACAGAGAAAACACGAAAGGTGGAGCAGTATGTCCTTTATGTCCCTTACCGGCTAACGTATTTCAAGATGGTGCATTAATATGGGGCGTCTACCCCAAGGGGGTAAGCCTCTCCCCGGAACACGTAGCTCCATTTTGATGCTACCAAGCCATCACCTCCCGTTAGCATCCCATTGACTGCCATTCATTTGGCGCCACTTTGACAGCGAATAACTTTACATCTGAAGCGTTTAAAGACTTTTTTTTTTGTCCATTGTTTATTTCTAAAGAAACACGACAATGTATAAAAGGCTCCATTACCTTGTATGTCATGTTATGGCTCCGTAGCAGACGTTTTTATAAAAATAGGCTAACTATTGTCATAACCATGCGACTTACTGTCGCATAGTAGAGGAATTGCCGTATAGTACAGGAGAAGCTTGCAGGCAGTTTAGACTTCCATTAGCTGTTTAAGTTTAATTACTAATGTTAACTAGCATTTTAGTTAGCAATAATTAGCCTGTGCCTATGTTATCTCCTAGCATACACCTACGCTCTCAGTCTCTGCAAGATTGGGAATGATTGAGATTTCTCTTGGCACAGCTACCAGAAGACTTACAACTTTCAGACACGTTGCTCACGTCACATTTACGTCTTTGAGCTCAGTTGGAGACTGTGCAGTAACGCTCAGCCATCACCGGAAAAGTGCTTCTAATATCCTTCACTGGTCTCCGTCCAGAGCAACGGGATCTGTTAGTCCTCCTCTTCATACACTGTCTATGGTCTACCCCAGTTCATGCAAACGTAAGCTAATAGGAATACTTGGAATTGATGGTGGTGGTAAATATTCATGAAAATGGATGTTTTGTGTGTTTGTGAACGGGCAACATAGATTTTAATAATGAACAACTAAACATGTTACACACTGGACCTTTTAAGATTCAAAACCACCCTCTACCTGAGACCTTATGTTCCAGGAAATATTGTCACATTTTCTTTAGGATAAATAATAGGATATGCATCTGCCAAACTGTATCTAATCATCTTTTCAAGAGCCATACATTTTAGATATAAAAATATATTTAAAAAAATTATAGGCTAAATAAAAATGTCATTTTTGTAGATTCCAAAAAAAGATGAGATGTTGAAAATTTTTATTTCCAACTTATTTCTAACTAAATGGTCAGATTTAGAGTTGGTAAATATCAGCAGAAAATAGCTAGCTTCACTAGAAAAAAAAATCTGTATCGGCTTTCAAAGACCATAGCCTTCCTTTATCCATACTATCTCCCATTATGTTCTTCGACACGCTGTCCGCCTCCTGCCTTTCCTCATTTCCTACCCCCTCTTTATTCAAAGCCTTCCGTTGAGTTAATATTGTGGCTAGTAAGTGGGCAGCAAGGACCCGTAACAATCATGAAATGATGGGCTTGCACTGGGGGCCAGGTGGCACAGGTATTGCAGGGCTCTAGAGTGCGACCTCTCTATCTATCTATCTATCTATCTATCTATCTATCTATCTATCTATCTATCTATCTATCTATCTATCTATCTATCTATCTATCTATCTGATAACTTTCATTTACATGTGTTGCAGCTGTATATTTTCAAACTGGTAAAGGAAACCCTGTCTTTGCATTTTATTTTAATTACAATGTGTTTTAATAAATGAGCTTGTGAAAAGTGGCTTTGACTTAAAACTGAACATTTAGCCCACTTTGTAAAAAAAATACAGAGCTATATATTGTGTATCACCATTCAGCGTTAACAGCAACGCGAGGAAAAATTTGGGTGCACCTAAATAAAAAAGTTAGGCGCACCAGTGCAACAAAGGCAAAAAGTTAGTCTGGAGCCCTGTATTGTTCTGTATAGAAATACACAGCATATACAATTACATGGTCTTATCCATTAAGATTAAAACCAGTGCGCACCATTGTGGGTCTGTTGCATGCTTCTCTAACTCCCCGCACCCTCTCCCAAACAAAATGCTACCAACATCAGACACATTCTCACATTATTTAATACTCGCCACCTACCTCCAAGTACAGTACAGGCAAAAAGTTTGGACACGCCTTCTCATTCAATGTATTTCCTTTATTTTCATGACTATTTACATTGTGCATTCTCACTGAAGGCATCAAAACCATGAATGAACACATATGGAATTATGTACTTAACAAAAAAGTGTGAAATAACTGAAAACATGCCACCCTTTGCTTTTTTTTATTAATAAGGGAAAAAATTCCACTAATTTACCCTGACAAAGCACACATGTGAAGTGAAAACCATTTCAGGTGACTACCTCATGAAGCTCATTGAGAGAACACCAAGGGTTTGCAGAGTTATCAAAAAAAGCAAAGGGTGGCTACTTTGAAGAATCTAAAATATAAGACATGTTTTCAGTTATTTCACACTTTTTTGTTAAGTACATCATTCCATATGTGTTCATTCATAGTTTGGATTTCGTCAGTGAGAATCTACAATGTAAATAGTCATGAAAATAAAGGAAATACATTCAATGAGAAGGTGTGTCCAAACTTTTGGCCTGTACTGTACATGTACACCAACACGTGTGTGTGTGGATGCACACAAAGACGACGTTCATTCACAGCTTCTGAAGTGTGTAGCTCTATGAATGACTGAGCTTGTGACTCATTCTCCCATGCTGCGTTGATACAAAGGGGGAGGGAAAAACGTTAGAGGATGATAGGAGATGATGAGAGAGGTAGGGGGGGTGTTTGTTTTTCTTCTAAATCTAGCCAACGGTGGGAACGTCCGGAGGAACAGGGCCATTCCATGTCCACTCAGCTATTTTTGGATTTGTTAAATTATAAACGTCACTGTGTTTGTGAGCTTAGCTTTTCGTTACAGGAGGAGACAATGGTTTTAGAGTGGAATCTTCACTTCCTGAATGGAGCCAAATCATTCATTATTTAAAACTTAAAAAGTCCGGCCCCTGTGGTCATGGCCCTTCTCTCATTCTGGGTTTGTCTGGCTGACAGTGCAATGTTCTGTAATAAGCACAAGCATGAAGGTTACGGATTCCCTCCCCTCCTGTAAACATCATTCATGCCGGTGTGGTTGTAATCAGGAATTCTGACAAAGTTAACCTTAAAAACCCGTGCTCTGGTTTGCACACAGAATGCCCTTTTCTCAATTTCCGCTTGCTCCCCTCCTCAGTATGCCTGGATTGGTGTGGGTTTGATGCTAAAGGGAAAGTTGTGGAGAAATTGCCTGGCCCAAGTGTGGGCGCACACATCCGTGGCTTCATAATCTGCTAATAGAATGTTATGCTTATTGCAAATTACTACCCTCTTAATTGATGAAAGATCTTTCCTGCCTGCAAGAAAAATGTGCCATGCAAAAAAAAAAAAAGAACCATTCGCCACAGTGTCATCACTAAAGGCCCTTTTAAGAATGAAGGTTAGGATTTTAACTTGCAATTAGTGCTTTTTTGTTTAATTGACAGTTCAGTACTTAAGATGCTTACCCACTGCTAGTGCCAGCTCTACTCGGCTCGACTCGGCCGCGGTGCCCCATCCTCCATTTTACATTGCAGATTTAGTGGCTGGTCGTCATAGCGACGCCGCAGGAAACTGCCTTGACCTAACGCGACACACACACACAGAGAACGTCAAAGGTGTGTTGTGTTTGATTCTCGGCATGTGGCTGTTTGCCAGAAGGCAAATTTTAGTTTCAAAAGAAGCTGGAGGCAGCAAAAAAACCACCGCTGGCTAAAGTATTTAAAAATGGCGGGTTTGTTCAGGACAACCCCCCCCAGTCTGTCGCTATAACAATGATGACGCAGTGATTAGTGACGATTCTGTCCGACCAATCAGGAGTCTGCAGGTTTTCACGTCACCTCTTGGTATCACCTCAGCTCGCTTGGAACCTCGACGGAGGTGCTACTAAAAAAAAGTACCTGTTGGCAGGTACCGGGGACTTTTCTTTTCGTAATGGATAACCAAAAAAGTAGAGTCGAGGCGTGTCGAGCAGGTACCATGTAATGGAAAAACGCCATTAGTCTTTTTCCCTTGCCTGGCTGTAATTAATTGCCATCCCTTGCCTATGCGTTCTCTCCTGCTGTTTGTGGATGGACACAATTTGTTAGCTCTAATTAATAATCAAGCCCGCTCCATCTTTATGAGCTCACAGTTCATCATGTTGCCGTTGAGAGCTTATTGAGAGCTCCCATATGAAACCACTCTCTCTCTCTGCTCTGTCTTTCTACCACTCTTGTTCTCTCCGTGTGTCTAGCTGGATTTTTACTCTCTTTTCTTAACCCACCGCGCCTCTATTAAACTGGTCTTCTCTTCTTTTTTTATGGTTCCTATCTAATTGAGGGTTACTTTGCACATCAGTTTGCTTGGATTGTTGCCATTTATTTCAGAGCCACGTCTGCCAAGTTTCCTCGGTTGCCTTAGAAGACCTGCGCAAAGTCCCACTTGAGTTTGTTTGTTGAGATCTCGATCCATTTTCAGACAAGAGGAAGCAGGTGGGTGCTCAGCGTGGCCTTACCACCCTTGCGCATCTGTGTATGTGTATGTATATGTGTGGACGTGTCTGGCCTTTGAAGTCTCTCCCTTGGCTTTTTCACCCACCCTGAACAATTATCCCCCATCTCTCCGCGTTAACCTCCAACCCCCTCTCGACTCAGACTGTTGATTCTGTTGGCCTGCCCCAGGAGGCGTGGAGGTGGAGACGGCTTATGTGATGTTGACGGGAGATGATGGCGTTCCCAAAGTGTTGTCTAGCCTCTGTTTACACTGCCAGAACGGGCAGCTTGTTTGTGGCTATTCTTGGCTCTGTCAGCCTGCCGTTTTGTGGAGGAGGACTGATGTTTTTCCCGTGACTGCTTCCTCTGGAAGGCTGGCACTCCACGGCCACGTCAGCACAACCAATGCTCCAGTCGACTCAGGGGGAGGGGAGTGGAGGGGGATGTGGCCTTTTCTATCTGATCTCTATCAGCACTTGTGCGTCAGTCTGATGTAAAAGAGTGGGTGTTTTTTTCCCCCCCATTCTCCACCCTACATCTCCTCTCTCTTTTTCTTTTTTCTCTCTCTGGTAGATGTGTGTGGCTCCCTCATCCTACCTCCCTCACCCTATGCTTTCCTCTTCTCCCTTCGTTCTCTATTCAGTACACAAAATCTTTAATTCTTTCATATTAAACACTAACGTGATTCGTGATTCAGGAGTCGCCCTAATCAGTCATCACGCAGGTGCACAGCAGCACTCTGCATGAGCACGACATCATTTATTAGTCTTAAAAGTGAGTGGAGTTAACAGTGCACACTTTGAACTCCCACTCAAATGATATTGTAATCTGAAATCAATGAGGGCCGAGCCGGTGTGACTGCGTTCATTCAGGCTGAGCTCTCCCATGCTCCCTGAATTGAGATTTTGTCCTCGCTCACCTTGTCTTCTTAGGCAGTGAGTCACTTCCCTACGTATCAGTCCGCTGGCTCAGTGTACTGAGACGGGCTTCAAAGCTCTTTACCATTTTGATACCAGTATAAGAGGCCTACCTAACAAGGACTAATGCAGTATCTATCTAATAAAGGTGTGTGTGTGTGTGTGTGTGTGTGTGTGTGTGTGTGTGTGTGTGTGTGTGTGTGTGTGTGTGTGTGTGTGTGTGTGTGTGTGTGTGTGTGTGTGTGTGTGTGTGTGTGTGTGTGTGTGTGTGTGTCATGAACCGTTCATCCAATCTACTTCACATTTGGTTTCCTGGGTACCCAATGAACTTGGGGTTTGGATTTTGGAGCAGTGTAGACAGCATTGGATGTTAAAAATAAAACTAAACGCTAGGCCTGCACGATAAATCGTTATAAAATCGCCATCTTGATTCACCCCTGTTCGCAATTTAATTTTTAAATGACTGTGATATTTTTTTTCTCTCCTTCAATTAATTTATTGAAAGCACTTGACATTGACATGTTTTAATTATGTAAAGACATGTTCAAGGAGTTCAGATAGAGCCTGTATCAGGGCCATATTTAGTTAAATGTGTTATATGTCACTATTTCTGGTAGCCTACTGTACTTAAATGGCCAGTATGTACTTTATTTTCTTTATTCATTGAAGCGTCTGTTTACAGGCTTGTGGTGATGCGCAATGTGCTATAAAACTAACTTTCTAACTGCGTGCCAATCGCTGCTCATGCACACGCATTCATTCTCCCTTGTAGGGGGAGGGGCTTAGGAGACCGTTTTGGGCTTTAGCGGAAAGGGGGGAGGGACTGATAAGTCGTTCAAATTTTTTGGCTAAGTCCTGGATCTTCACAATCCTACCTACGGCACCTTTAACTGCTGCTTACAAATGCATTACATTATAATGACACAACGTCAGGTAAAACATTTCATCTCTATATACTTCAGGCCAGCTCTGTCAACCTAGTTCTCACTTGACCAAGCCAACCACTGTACCATTGATCTAGTAAATATTAAATAAACTTTGGGCATTGTAGTTTAGTAATGGCATTGTCTGTATGGTTGGGATATGGGTGTCGAGCCTAAAGTGAGGAACTGTGGTCCAGTGATATGAACGTGGTGAGTGTAGTGCATCACTAATTTAACTACAAAACCAACTAGCTATATTGCCCTGCAAACATAGCCTGTCTCTGTAGTGAGCTGTTGTTGTACACCTAGCTAAAACTAATGCAACAGCCCTGCAATAAACTGTACGATCATTTGGAGGTTGTAGTTTATGGTGCTCCTGAACGGTACTCAGTAATACTAAGAGTAGGGTTGGGCGATATGGAGAAAATCAAATATCACGATATTTTTGACCAAATGCCTCTATCGATACCGCAGCGATATTGTAGTGTTGACTATTGGTGCTTTCACAAAATATTTACACAATGAGATTTTTGATAAATAATCATCAGCAATGTGGATATAATGACTAAGTGGGTAAAGGCAAATAATAGAACAGTTACAACAGTCTGGTAAGTTCAGAAAATGACATCACTTTACTGTAATGCAGCCTTTAAAACCAGGAAAAGACAACACTTATGCCATGTTATGATATTACGATATCCAAAATCTAAGACGATATCTAGTCTCACATCACAATATCGATATATTGCCCAGCTCTGAGAGGTTTTTCTAATAGTCCACGCTTGGTATAGTAATTAGAAATACCTCTCAATATGACACAATACAATTCAACAGCAGCACCACAAACTCAAACCTTCAAAAAGACCATTAAGTTGATTCAACACCTTTTTTTAAAGCCATTTCAACAATAACTGAACTCTATAACCTTCATAAAGGTAGGGTGTATTGCATGGCTGTTATATTAGACTGTAAGCTTTTAACTAGGTTTACCTGACAAACTGGCAACTGTCCATATATCAACACTATCTTACTGTTCCTCTCCCCTGAGAGGTGGAGCCTGGACTCCAGCACCTGGGGAGGTGGTGCTCGATGCTAGAAATGGGAGGTTTGAATGTATCATTACACAAAGCCAGCCTCTGTAGTCATGTGCACATTTATGGCTGCTCATTTAGAAGTGCCTTCTCTCCTGCTTACGCCCGCTTTGGCAAAAGGAAAGGGAAACTCTTCCTCAAGCAGGCTGCTGGGAGGTCAGTGTGTGTCGTAGACCTTTTTTGCACTCCGGCATGACATCTGGCATTGCGGCCCCGGTGTTTATGTCTTAGGTTTGTAAGAAGAGAAATGTGCGAATGGGCCATCTTAGCACAGAGGTCCCGCTCTCCCTTTCCCTCTCCCAGGCTTTGTGCTGAGCCATCACTTCTCTGAGCTGAGCTAAGCCGCTGCACCGGCCCCGACAACAGAGCCACGCAGGAAACTTTGTTGTTTCTCAGCACTTTTGTAAAGTGGTCTTTTTTTGGGTTTGCCAATTCAAAATAAAATAAAAAATGCATTTCTCTGCTTTTTCTTACTCTGTTTAAAAAAATATAAGTTGAAAATAAAGAGCTGGTTTAGAAGAGTGAATCAACTGTAGTGATTGTCCCTCCAACAGAGAATGCTTGAGGTTGACTTGTGAAAGTCTGCCAAGTGTCACATGCCATAGTTGGCATGATGGGAGGAGTCATTATGGTTGTCCATGGTTACAGAAATATAAGTCAACTTATTATCTGCCTAGAAGGTTTAAGGCAAGGGGGTAAGCCAGCCTCCACAAAGCGTAGCTCCTATGGAGCCATTTTGATGCTACCAAGCCATCACCTCCCGTTTCTAAGGCAACCGAGCATTCCATTGACTGCCATTCATTTTGACGTCACTTTGACAGCGAATAACTTTACATCTGAAACGTTTAAAGACTCTATTTGTCCATTGTTTATTTCTAAAGAAACATGAGAATGTATAAAAGGCTCCATTACCTTGTATCTCACGTTATGGCTCCGTAGCAGACGCTTTTGTAAAAATAGGCAAACGATTGTGTCATAACCACCCGACTTTCTGTCGCATAGTAGAGGAATATAGTACAGGAGAAGCTCGCAGGCAGTTTGGACTTACATTAGCTGTTTAAGTTTAATTACTAATGTTAACTAGCATTTTAGTTAGCAATAATTAGCCTGTGCCCATGTTATCTCCTTACATATACCTACGCTCTCCGTCTCTGCAAGATTGGGAATGATTGAGATTTCTCTTGGCACAGCTACCAGAAGACTTTCTCAGGTTGTCAGACACGTTGCTCACGTCACATCTACGTCTTCAAGCTCAGTTGGAGGCTGCACAGTAATGCTCAGCCATCACCGGAAAAGTGCTTCTAATATCCTTCACTGGTCTCCGTCTAGAGCAACGGGATCTATTGGTCAATTTTTACTGTCTATGGTTTAAGGCAGCCGGAGCACTTTCAAGGCTTGGATGTACAATAATAAAGATGAGCAACTGTACTGAAATCAATCTTTTTGATTACAAAGTCAAGAGTACTGTCAGAAGGCTGTGTGTAAAAACATGGTGGAAAAAGTCAACAAAGCCTCATTCAATCTCCAAGTTTAAAATCTTGTTGCAAATTTGGGATTTTAGGCAAATTAATTGGATCAATTCTTCAACTATTGTGTCGTGTTTTGATGTGTTCGGAATTGAGTTTGTGCTTCCGGCGGCTCTTTTAAAAAAACTTGTAGCTGATGGCCTTAACATAAAAAGCTACAGGGTTATTATTCAGGCGACTGCTATGTTGAGCCTCATCAAGGTTATCATTAAATTAAACTTTAACCCTTGTGTTGTCTTCCCGTCGAAAGTGCACTTGTTCTCCTCCCGGGAAAATGAACTTTTTTTTTCTGACCTTTTATATCCCTTTCTTCAACACTTTTGATGCTTTTTTTCTACTTTATTTGATGCTTTTGTTACCCAACCACCATACACCACTAACACCAACTTATTAACACTTATTTTTGGAATTTATGGACAATAATCTTCATTTGTAGGAAATTATACCTACTAAAAAAAAAAAAAAAAAAAGAAGAAGAAATTATGACAAAATTTGACTAACATTAGAGGAAATGCGTGTTGATGGATAATCAGAGACTTCAGGGCGCCCGGATGGCTCAGTTGGTAGAGTGGGTGCCCATATATAGAGGTTTACTCGTCGACGCAGTGGGCCCGGGTTCGACTCGACCTGCGGCCCTTTGCTGCGTGTCATCCCCCCTCTCTCTCCCCTTTCATGTCTTCTGCTGTCCTATTCAAATAAAGGCTGAAAATGCCCAAAAACATAATCTTACAAAAAAAAAGTCGAAAGAGTCAAAGTTTAGTCAGAATACAATTTTGAAATAATTTAAATTTTTTTGAAACCATTAAAAAAATTTTGAAACGCTAAAACTTAAAACATCCAAAATTCAATAAAAGTAGTGATCATGAATTGTACGTGCGAAGAGCATTGTATGGAATCCATCAAATTCTTGGATAATTGTTATTTTAAAAAAGAAAAACATTTTGATTTTGAAATTTTTAAAATGGGTCAAATTGGACCCGAAGATAACATGAGGGTTAAACTAAAAAAAAAAAAACACTTGTTAGCTGTTGGGCCCATGCTAGAGCTTGAGTGAATCGGGTCAGACTAGGGCTGAAATTTCCACCCCTTGCTCTAATCTAATACTTTCATCCCATTTACCACAGATGAAACCGCTGTTTGCCCTGAGGGAAAGTGTTTGATCTCGCTCCTTCCTTTTTCACAGGTCCTGCTCAGGTTCCCATGATGTCTCCAAATGGTTCAGTGCCTCCAATCTATGTGCCTCCTGGATACGTTTCACAGGTATTCATTCTATACTGCTACCAGTGCAATGTTTCTAAATTTGGCCTCTGGCCGAGCAAACTCGGAGCAGCTTTGATATCTGCTTCCTGTGCTCTCGTGTGTTTCCTCTCAGATCATAGAAGAGAATGGAGTGCGGCGGGTTCTGGTTTTACCTCAGCAACCAGAGTTCCACCCAGGGGGCCACTCCCCTCTCCACCACCCTCCACCTCCGCCCCATGCCCACCTGCCTGCCTTCATCCCACACCCTGCCATGATGCCCCCGCCACCCCACCTGTACACGGGCATGGCAGGGGGTGTGGGCGACATGAGCTCTCAGTACATCTCCCAGTACCATCCGGCTCATATCTACTCAGAGCAGGGTGAGTTGGAGCCAGCAGTGACTGGGCTGTATCGTTATATGAAGATGTTATTTATTTGTCCCCAGCACTTCATTTGCACAGTTGAGTTATTCAATCAAGGTCTGAGTCAAACTGTTTAGTCTTTCAGTTTCTCAATCTTAGCGGGTTTACCTCAGTACCACCCCGGTTTATTTGTATGCCCTTTTCATAGTAACCTGTGAGTTTTTTGACCTGCTTCTCTGGCTGCCAGAAAGGTCTCTTCCTGTCTGTGTCGCTATGAACTCACAATTGTTGCCTTTTTTGTTCCTTTTAGTCTCTGCAGATTCTCACTCCCAACACGGACGCCCGCCGTTTGTTCACAGAGACGACAGAACTAGCAAAACGTACGAGCGTCTGCAGAAGAAACTGAAGGACCGTCAGGGAGGCGGAGGAGGCGGGCAGGTGAAGGACAGCCCTCCCCCTTCGCCACAGAAGACTTGCAGCAGCCCCCCGACAGTGGACATCCACAACGGCGTCGGAGGCAATGCGCTGGAGGCGGAGCAGGGGCAGCTCAGCCATGCAGTGGCCGGCCCTGACAGGCAGGCAGGCAGGGGGAGAAATGGAGAGTCAGGAGGTAAGGGGGGTTAGAGGGTAGCGGTTTGTCGAGGGTTCACAATCGGGCCGACACACAGCATTCACAGCCTTTTCCCGGATGTTAGGACTGTGTTGTGTTCAGGAGCTGAGAATAGTGCCTCATTAGCTGCTGCAGCTGGTGGCAGTGAGGGATCAGCAACACGGCCACCGTTATTCTTGATTACATAAACTCTGACTGCTCATTAATCATGGAGTTTAACACTGCTACTTGGCAACACCAGTGCATAATTAAGGAATTACTGTCAATTTTGAAAGCGTATTGACAAGTAATTTCACCTTATGACCTAAAGAAGGTTGCTGAAATGTAGGAACACTGAAATATGAGCAACCTACCACTGAAATGTAGTGAGATGTTTAAATCATGCGGTTATCTACTATCTATCTTTAACTTTTGATAATTCCTAGAGAAGGGGGAGTTTTTGCATTCTATTAGAGCTGGGCGTACAAATGTACCTAATTAGCAAACCAAATTTGTGAACGTGAAAATTACTATGACTGTGGCAGCAACCCTCTCATGATTGAATTATGTATTTTAGCTGCAATGCATTAGATTCAGGTCTCCTCAGGCGACAGTCGAGAAAGCACACAGACACGATGTTCAGAAATGTCCCCCCCCCACCGATACCGACTGCCCAATGTCAATGAGCCATATCGGCCAATAATCTGCAGATACGATCGTTTTTGTTGTTGTTTTGACAGTAGATTGACGTCTTCACAGCACTGTGCCGGCTCCAAAAAACTGAACAAACCACAACAATCCCAAAGCAAAAGCTCCCCGTCTCGCCTGTGACTCACGCAATCCTACGCCATGTGTGCGAACTCACTGGGGTAGCAAGTGAAAACATTCCGCGGCACATACACTCTGCTAATGGTCTGCATACGTTACACGTTCAATATCTCTTTTCTGCTAACCTTGTTATGTTTGGCTAAAAAGATGTTTAAAACGGTCAAATCTGATGGAGAGGGGGAGAGAAATACGCAGGAACCGGGTCTTCTAGCTCTGTCGTTTCACTTGCGCTCGCCATAGTGTGACTGACTAGAGCTGCAATCCGCTTGTTGAAGCTAACTTCAGTGCAGCAATCTACAAACAAAATGCAAAATCGGCAACTAGAAAGCATTATTGCCGATCTCTGAATACGTATTTTACTGAATATCAGCCGATAACGATCGGCGGCCAATTTATCGCGGCATCTCTAATTACTGTAGCAAGACAGATATTACAGTGCCCACAAAATCCAGCAGAACCATTTGCAGGCAGACAATAGGTCAGTATTGCATGTTTAGACTGACTGTTATTATTTATGACCTTACTGAATTATGTGTGTCTTTATTTCATAATGACGATGGTGTGTTTTATCTGTATTTCTCTCCTCAGAGCTGGATAAGGAAGCTCAGGCCCTGCTGGCGCTATTGAGTACCATCAGTACACCAGTGGTTAGTATTCACTTCTGCTATCTTATTTTATTGTTTTTCTCCATACAATTGGCATGATTTTATGTGACTCCATTAGCGCGTGTGTTCATGAAAACCCGTAATGATGCAAATGCGGTGCGTCATTAAACATTCTATTAACATCCCTGATGAATTTTTGCATACATCTAGCTAATGGAGTCAGACCTGCTGACTAGCATCCATGTGTTGATTTCTATTCCCAAATGTACCACCAAACAACTCTGCTAGCAGTTACTAAAGGGTTTAAGCTTTGCCTCGAAAGAAGTACTGATTTTTAGCTAAAATATACCAAGCTCTCCCATCTTCATGGTACTATGCTTGGTGGCTTGTAGACGACAATTTAGATCACATATTAGACTTGGGCAAATGATTGGATAGAAATATATACATGTATGCAAAAGTGCGGTTTGTTTTATTCTTTGAAATGTGTGAAAGTGTGAAAACCCCTGATTTAGTAGTGCTGTAGTAGCAATGTGGATAAATAAAGAGGAGAATAGCAGTTTCAACCGCAGCTGGATGGGAGGCAGCGGAACCCGAAATAGAATTTCCTTGACCTTATATAAGATGGGCTTTGTCATACACTGTCGCTAAGGTCTAAACTCCTCGTCACTAAGGTCTAAACTCCTCATAAAAGTAGCAAAACAAGTCCATTGGAAAGATGAAGGATAAGGTTATAGCAGGATGTCTAAAACAGGCAAGGTTCGGCTTCAATGGAAAATGGATTCTTTCCGTCTTTGCTGCCACGCTGAAGGACTGAGAATCGAACTGTGAGAAGTGAAGGAGTAAGGTGGGCCCCCAGGGCAGAGGGGAGGAGGAGCCACAGACTTGACCTGATTGACTTCTTCCACATACGAATCCCCCCTGCCATGTAGCTAAGGCTATTTTTAAGCCTCCTCAAAAAAGAATGAAAAATCTTAAAGGTCCAATATGTAATATTTGTACTGTAATAAATCCAAAAATGACACCAATGCCTCATCAGATATTAAGGAAACTTGTTAAACAGAAATACTATCTTTTCTGACAACAATGCTAATGTCAGTATTTTTTCTTTTTGAAATTTACATTCCGTGACGGAATTTATGTTTATGTTTTGATCTGTGTGTTGTTATCAACGGCCCAGTTTGACAGCCAGGCCAGGTTGCCAGATATATCTGTAAAAACGTAAACCCAGCGCGCTACAGCTGTAACGTTAGTACAGCCATGAAAGCAGCACACAAACGAACAGGATCAACGGAGATAGATTCTACCCGACCTAAAAAAAAAAAGAAAACAGCATGTTTCTAACAGTTGCGTGACCAGAGACGTAACAACCCTCTGGTAAATATTGGAGATGTATTTGAAAGATGGAGACAGCTTAGATCCCAAAAGGACGCAGAATTGGCTTATTTCCTCCTGAACAGGTAAGCATAGCTTCAGGCTAATTTATCACAGCCACTAGGGACGGGCATCTATTTTTTTAGATGTGGCATGTGCCGTGGTAAGAGGAATAAAAGCTTGCGTTCCATGGTCAGGTTTGATGGTTTTACGTAGACTTGATTGTGACCCATGACATTTTCATATGACAGGTGTCCGACATCCAGGCCAGAGGAGCAGTAGCGAGCTGGGGTGCGCCCACCAGGCCCGAGAGCGAGAACGGCAGTGTGGAGGACGACTGCGGCCCTCCGGAGCCCCTCAGCTACGAGGTCTCCATCTCATTTAGCGGCAAAGACGGGAAGTACAAGAGCATGTACTGGTGAGCACTGGCTGCGAGACGCTACAAGGATTAAGATTTTTTTTTTTACAAAGACATTCATTTAAAAAATGATACTAAAGAACATTTGTGTTTTATTTGTCGATGCAGCGGGGAAGAACTAAGTGCTACTTTAGAAGATCTTCGACCAGCAACAGACTATCATGTCAGGTTGGCATAACCCTCTGCCTGCTTTTGTTTGATCTACATTGTTAATGCACAGACCGACATGTTGTAACCACTTTGATCTTCTTTCCTCAGGGTCCAGGCCATGTGTAACTGTTTACAGGGAAGCCCGTCGGAGGCTGTGAGCTTCACCACTTTAAGCTGTGAGCCGGATCCTCCCAACGCTCCCAGGAAGGCCAGTGGGACCAAGAACACACTTGTACTGCAGTGGAAGGTAAAAAAAAAAAAAAAAAGAAGTTAATGGATGAGTGATGGAGTTTCATTTCATTTATTTGTTCATTTAACAGGGACGGTGCTCATTTATCAACAGCAAAGTAACTGTGAATGAGCCAGAGTTATCTCAGCAGGCTAATGTTCATCCGTTATCCTTGGCCAGTTTGAAAATGGCAACCCAAAAATTAATAAAATACAATAAAATGACTTAATACAGTCAGCACGTAAAAGTAACATGCACAGACCAACACTCAAACAGGCACAACAAGTAACAAACACAACACATCAGACAGCAAGTCAAAAACAACAAGACAGGTCTGCAGGCAGGCAGGCAGCAAAAGTCAGCAGGCAGTCAGCAGTCTAATGTGGTCAATTAAGTCATTTCTTCTGCTGACCAGTAAAAGAACAAGTATTTACTTCTCTTACCTGCATTGGCAACATATACCAGTCATTTTAGATGCTGTCACAGAGTTGGGATTTTAAACCACACTTTTAGGGGTGCAGGACAACTAGCAACCACAGCTATCTGACAGAAAGCAATAAAACAGATGAACCAAACATTTAGACAATTGTCTCTTTTGTGTACAGTAATAATACAGAGGTGTTACAATAACACATACGCTAGCTCTTAAGTAGCCATATGGTACGTGGTAGTTAATTATAAAACAATCGGCCAGTTAAAATCCCCAAAATGGCTGGGGGAACAGAGGAAAAAAATTATTCCGAAGCAATCTCCCCTTCCTCAACAGCCATTGCTGATTTCAGTGTGGTACTTTACCTTCTGTGGCTTCATTAAAGTTGCTCAATTGCTAGCAGTAAACGGTAGTGGTTACACAGATCACCTCCCACGTGCGAGTGTAAATGTGTGAGAGTTTAGCGAGGCACTTTCAAGAACAACCGTGCATGCTCGGCTAACTTCACTGAATTAATTAAACCATAGAAGAGTTTGCTCACCTGGATGCACCTAATTTGTTATTAGTAGGGCTGAAGATTGCTTCTTTGTAATTAGTGGCAGTAATAGGAAATGTTTGGCACAGGGTTTTGAATGAAGGGCGGTCGGGCATAGGCCATCTAAAAATGTAAATTTTGGTGTTGAAATGCTATTGTTTTCACTCCGTTGAAATTCAAATATTCGTTTATTTATTTATTTTTATTTTTTTGCACAGCCTGGCATCCCCATCCAAACGGTTCTCATTCGCGCTTCAATATGTTCGAAATATAATACTCTCTTTTACAATTTTCTTATATAGCCTAGCCATTTTAATAGGCTGGACAACCCAACCTCGTTATACTTAATAAATATATTTGCTTCTTCTTGGACTACGAAAGTGTTCCTGCAACGGGAGTATTCTCTGGCTAGAGCGCAGAACAGCGCAGTTTGCATGGACAGAAGTGCATGCCTGAGCTTTTATTTTGGGTTAAGCTGCGTTGCTTTGACATTGTGGGAAATAAAATTATAGAAACAAAATGTATTATCCTTTTTACCCATTATTATCAATCTAAATTAATCTACTGCGAAATATAGGAGACTTTGAGATTTTACTGGGACGTCACGTCACATGCCCCAGTTAAAACGTCCATGAGTTGAACGTCATTACCATCACGATTCAGCGAAAAGAAGACAAAAATGCCGAAGACTTCATCTGTGTGGGAGAACTTTAAATTAAGTGAGAGACAAAGGCAGAGTGTCAAATATGCAATTTGAAACTGGCCTACCTACTAACAGGGGACTGTGTCCTGCAACAACAAAGCAGTTGCTTCATCTCGCTTGTCTCTTTTACCGTGAAAAAAAGCTGCCTTCAGGTGCGGTTTGGAAATGTTGGTTTCCCCCGCCGCCGCGGCCGCCACCGAAGCTTCGAATATTCGCTGTTGAAAAGCACCGAAGCTTCGAAGATCAAAAACTGGTATTCGGTACAGCCCTACCGTTTACATACATTCAAAGTCAAATAAATAACTGAGCATTGGTGTGTAGATTAGTGGTATGTGTATTTTTATATATTTCTCTGATGGAGATATGATAACAAACTATGCATGATTCGTCTACAGCCTCCATGTGACAACGGTTCCAAAATCCAAAACTACATTCTTCAGTGGGATGAGGTGAGTTTTTATTTATCATGAAGGAACTGTTGAACACTGCGCACTCTCATGTGTCAGCGCACTCTCATGTGTCATGTGTCACTGAGATTTTTCAATTCACAGTTCTTAAACTAAGATGTTGTTCTCTGAAGGGGAAGGGCACAGGGATTTATGAACAGTGCTACTATGGACCTCAGAAGCAGTACAGAGTGACCAAGCTTTCACCAGCTTCAAGATACTCCTTCCGCCTCGCAGCCAAAAATGACATGGGTGTAAGGTAGGCACGCAAGATTATATGTTGTCCATTTTTTATGTTACTGTTTCTTCCATTCACTGTCCCCATCTGTATGTGCATGTGTCTCTCACTCTCTCTCCTGTCTCTTTCTCCTGTGTTCTCTCTCTCTCTCTCTCTCTCTCTCTCTCTCTCTCTCTCTCTCTCTCTCTCTCTCTCTCTCTCTCTCTCTCTCTCTCTCTCTCTCTCTCTCTCTCTCTCTCTCTCTCTCTCTCTCTCTGCCCTCCCCAGCGAGTTCAGTGAAGTGGTGGACCTGTTCACCTCATGCAGTGTGCCATTGCCACCCTTCCCTCCAGAGCTGGAGATGGCAGGGGTGACCTGGCTGTGTATGAAGTGGCAGAGGCCCACTAGCTCTCCAAAGGAAGATGACATCTTCTATGTTTTGGAGATGGAGGAGGAAGGCTCGGTATGTCTCTCAGTCTCTTTTTAAATAGAACAGTCTGGTCACCTGAGACCCAAAACGCACAAATGACACCGCAATGTCTGCAACTAAAGGTTTTATGTAAAATATTATACATACAGTGTTGTATGCCTTCGTGGTTAGGTGCTGCAGTCGCAGGGCCATTACTTTTTAGCAGACAGTATTTCACAATTATAATCAGTTAATAATAGACATTGATTTTCATCCTTGTGGATCTATTTACTTGGTGTATTCAGATATATTTGATTCTTTTGAAGACCAAAAAAAGGGAAATTCATGTGACACTTCAAACAGTTTACTTGAAAAGTTACGTGACATTTATAGCTACTGTCACCTCTGTCTGCTCCGCCTCAAGCAGCTACCTTCAGACATAGTGTCTGCCAGGAAAAAAAACAAAGAAGTTCCCCTATCCCCTGTAGATGTTTATCTCCTGCAGACCACTTTATTTTCTGTGCTACAATGGTTATATTGTGAGTCTTTGCTCACCTGGTTGTTTTCTTTCTCCCTTTGTCATTTGTCTTTGTCCCAGGGATATGGCTTCCAGCCAAGCTACGATGGCGAAGAGCTCTCCTGCACCGTCAGAAATCTCCACAGGAGTACCAAGTACAAGTTTAGGGTAGGGGAGTTCTTGCGATGTTTGCTGTCAAAGCTGCTGATCCACAGGTTTCATTTAGGCTGCATTGGAGTGTGTATGTGTGTAGGGGACAGGCATCAGGCAGGGCGGGGATGCTGAAGCCCACGTTGGCCCTATGACTCATCCATTTGCAGGATTCTGCCAGCAGGGCAGTGGGCAACTGACAGCATAAACAGGAGGACTCCACTGTATCACATGCAGCACCCCAGCGAGAAGCTAGTCAGGCAAAGCGTTTGAGCCAGGGTGGCTTTTTGGCCGGCAGTGATGTGTCCGAGTTTATGGACTGACAAGTGTCTTTCTCACCAGTTCATTGTATTTCTCTCTTTGTCTCTGAACCTCTACATCATTTCCCCATCTCTCATCTGACATTCTCTTCTAAATCCTTGCACACCTGGCGGTTTGACAATTTACTAAATGGCAGTGACGAATCCTAGGTGACCATCCTTCACCTGTTACAGACAGAGACCATTGCAAGAAGGACATATGGTGGTCCTGATAATAAATTGGATGGGTGGAATCCAGTGAGAAAAGTTGCCGTTGATTAAAAGATAATCAACAATTACCTGTAGGCCTATGTTTTATCTATATTCTATATGTGAATTTGTATAAGCAGGGTGATCATTCAAATATTCCAAAATCCCTCTACCCACGTCCATTTGTTGGAGATAGATTTTATGCCTCTGCGCTGGCGGTAGCCGTGGCCGGAGGCATTATGTTTTTGGGTTGGCCATTGTTCAGCGCCATAACTCAGGAATAGAAGGGGAGATTGTGGTCAGTTAGTGAATTTGTGACACTAATCTCTGCTGCCCACCTTGGAACTGTGGTGATTGTATAGATCTTCTGTGCTGCCGGGTTGAAGATGTGTGTGGAGATGGGTGGTGATGGTGCAGTGGATATGACACATTCCTTTGGTGTGGGAGACCTGGGTTCAGTTCCCACTGTGATACATCAACCAATGTGTCCCTGAGCAAGACACTCAACCCCTAGTTGCTTCAGAGGCGTGCAATCTCTGACATATGTAGCAATTGTAAGTCGCTTTGCATAAAAGTGTGTCATGTAATGTAATGAAGCATCCGAGTTTTGCCAAAAAATACCCTTAATACCTTTTGTTAAATTGTTTCAAAGTCTTCACTACACATATTATACAAGTCTGGACAGACCTGGATCTAAACTGCAAAGTTGACTGGTTGGCGGAGGCATACAACCGCACGGCAGTAATTCTGTTTAGTTTTTTTCCAACTCTGTCACAGTTTAGTGTCAGAGCTTTGACAAAATCAACTGGTTTTGACAGATTTGTAGTGTCTGTCCCAAAACGTCCTCGTTAGAGAGTAAATTGTTATTTCCCGTAGCGAAGGGATTTGGAGAACGTCAACATAAAAAGAGCGGAAGGTGGGGGGCAAAGCATGACATTGTGCCGGATGACAGGCTTTATCCAGGAAATGTACTTCTGTTGATCCAGATTAGTGGTTCAGTTACCAAAAAGGCCATTTGTCCAAATACATAAGCATTCATAATTCTCTCAGGCGTTTAGGAGAACATTACCTTGAAGTTTGCAACTCTGCCTGCGACCGGCAGCATCAGTTGAAATTGAAATCTGTTCATAGTAGGGCTTAGACCTGTAATATAATTATTACATATTAGAAATAAAAATGTATTAAACATTATTGTCTTTTTAAAGGATAAGGCTGGTAATATTCTACATTTTTGTATTGCCTGTGTGTAGCCTCTGTGGCATAGATCTCCGTTGTTGTAAAAAGCAGAGAAAGCAGCACCACAGCATTCCTAAACATGATACTGACAGAAAGGTATTGTATTACTCAAACGAACCACTATATGCCCAAATGATAGAAATGTTCATTAGTCTCCCTCCCTCCCTCATTTCCAATTATCTAGCTGCACAGTGTGAGGGGAAGCTGGCTGTTGTGCAGGTTTGTCTTGGTACAGTATGTGGATGAGCCGTATTCAGCAGGCTCACAGAGATTTCCATATTATTGCAGATGCGTGGAACTGAAATGCAAATTGCACTAAAGCTTATTGCCTCATTTTATTTATTTTTTGGATTGCAATTCTTGTGGTGTCTGAACAGTTTTGTTGAAGTGTATTTGCAGATTTCAGGAGCTGAATCTTATTAATTTGATAATATGGTATTTGTTTATGGCCATTTTAGTTGCAGGCGGGGTGTGTTATACTCACTCTCGCAGTCAGGGCTTCTCATCAGGGAACCTAACTATCATTATACACTTGCCTTCATTGACCATCTATGCAAACAGTGGCCAATATTCTAACTGAGGAATAATATGACTCCTCACTGCCTGAATGCATGCTCTTCCTCCAGGTGGCAGCATACAACTCCGAGGGGAAGAGTAACCCCAGCCAGGTGGTCGAGTTCATCACGAACCCTGACAGACCCAGCAGTCCCTGCAGGCCAGTCATCAGAGGAAGAGTCCTGCCCAACAACTTCAAGATGGCATGGGGTGAGCATGTTCTACCAATTGCCCTTAACCTTATCAAAACTCCTCGGTCTTAAGGTGCTGACACGCCAAGGTAAATGTCGGCGAGCGTCCGTCGCCTTAGTTTTTGCGTTGTGTCACGCTCCGTTGCTACTCGTCGACCTACAGTATGTCGACTTTTTTCATCATGAGGTGTCGTTGAGTGTAATCCATCTGATTGGCTATTCAGCTTTAGCATCTCATGTGATCAAGCCACCACACATAGGGCTATCAAAAAAAAATGACATTTGAATGTTCCTTGTAAAAAAGGTGACCGAGGAGACGCGAGGCGGTGCCACAGCCGGCCTTCTTCGCCACTAGTTCTTTGCCATCTGCTTGGTGTGTCCGCTCCTTAAAATGTAGTTAACAGCCTGGTATGGCCAGTTTACAATTTCACTTTTCTCATTGAGCTCTGCCTGACCATATATGAATCTGCTAGAGACAGATGACATTCTCAGTAGTCCGTACAGTAGATGACTGACAGTTCTCTCCTTTATTTAGACATCACTATCAGTCCTTCCTACACCTCAGTGGACAAACACATCACTCACTGCTGTACTTGGTCTTTGCTTCCAGTTTTAAAAATGAAAAATGTCTGCAGCTCTGAAAACATTGTCAGATGTCTCCTGTGTTTCCACCAAAATGAGTTTCTGAAGAAATTAAAGGGGTGAAAAAGACCACAGTGTCGGAAAGTCATGCTTCATCTACATATACGTGTCTTGGTTATAATACTTTTAAATGAGTTTGGGGATTTCTGAGAGGCAGCAAATTCCTCTAGTTTCTCCCCAAATGTGATAGTTTGTTGATTTGCTTCAGCACACATCTTACTGTAATAAATCCATTCTCAAGTAGATTTCCAGACATAGGATTAGTGAAAACTGAGCTTGCTGGCATTGCCTAGTTGAAGAACTTGGTTTAGTGCAGTTTGATCATTATTTTTGTTTGTTTTGCAATTTAGAGCCTCCGAAAGATAATGGTGGAGCAGAAGTCACAAAGTATGTTGTGGAGCTGTCTGAGGGCTTAAGTGGTAAGTTGTAAATTAAAGTATTTTAAGCTCAAGTGAAAACGATGTGTCGGACATCGGAAACACAAGTTTATTTAAATAATGTCAATGTGTTTGCAATGTGTTTCTATTTAGGCTTGTCTTGGGAGCTGGTGTACTCGGGGCCAGCTATGGAGCACGTGTGTGAAGGCTTGAAGCCCGGCTGCTCCTACCAGACGCGAGTTTACTGCATGAGCGAGGGGGGGCAGAGCCCGGTGAGTCATTCAGCATCAGCACATGTGCGCACACAGCCGCGCACACGGCCTTGTGTTTTGCCACAGGAATTCTAAGAGTTTGTTGAATGCAGTTACAATTTTCTTTGATCGTAGGAAGAAAGACTTGACCTGCTTTTTTAAATCGATACACGTACAAGTGCCAAGATTACGATCAAAATTAGAATCTGTCACACAGATTTAATTACCTAAACTTCTTTTGTCTGACCTAAAATTACAAAAAAGGATCAATCCATATACGCATACAATATGTAAATAGACACTCTCACCGTATTGGCTACTGCAGTTCACAACAATGTAACAACAGTATAAAGCCTGATTATTGTGCACGGTTTTTCTATTGGCTCTAATATTATTGATGCATTTCTCGACTGTTACATACACTGCAATTGCTCGGGGCAGGCAGCCATGAATCTCACCACATCCCAATGGTTGATCTGAAAATTTTACATGAATAGTTCGAGATCTGCACTCTATTTATGGTGAGTTTTAATAGGAATATGTCATTCAGCCAGTGTCCTATGTTTGGAAATTAGGCTTTGCTTCCTGCTGGGTAAAAACAAGACAAAAGCCCGCTAATCGGTTAACCCTCGCTGCATGTGTCAGAGGATGTTTTTCTTAATTAGTTCAGTTCACAGACATTCTTCATTAATTTCTTCATCAGCTGTTAGTGCATGCATTTATTCATGATGGGGCTTGTAAAGAAACATGACTCACGGTGGCGCGATCCTGCCTTTTGGTGCAGCACAATGTGACATAACACTCACATGTGTGCGCTTTGTCACAGAAGTTGAGAGACCTATTTTTATTTTATTTTTTTCACTCACCACACAATCTGTCTAACTTTATTCACGGCTTCGTAAGCAATACAGCGTATTTCTCCGTGTGGTGGTGTAACCTTGGAACGATGCATTCCCAGTTGTCTCCTTTTTGCTCTGTTGTAGCCTGGAGAGAAAGAGAGGAGGGGGATGAGATTGTCAATTTGTTATTTTCTCTGGGTCTTAATTGGTGTGTTGTCTTCCCTCGCAAGCTGTCGGAGACCCTGCAGGTCCAGACTCCCGCAGTTCCCCCAGGGCCCTGCCAGCCCCCTCGGCTGGTGGGCAAGCCCAAAGCCAGGGAGGTGCAACTGCGCTGGGGTGAGTCATTCCTCTCCAACTCAGATCTGTGTGGGATGTTTTCTAGCTTCTGTTGATGCATTTATTTGCCTAGAAAAACTACCTCAAAGCAGTGAGCTTTGTATTATTTTTTGCTGTTTGCACATTTGTCTTTGTGTATATACTGTATATTATTCTTTTTTGGAAAACCCTTTTTAAAAGTATATTGATTTATAAACACTGGCTGCGCTTTTGTTTAGGTCCCCCTCAGGTAGACGGAGGCAGCCCAGTGTCCTGCTACAGTGTAGAAGTGAGTGGGCCACAGTCTGAGGAGAGCAGGGAGGTTTACCAGGGTCCAGAGCTGGACTGCTCCGTGGGAGGCTTAATGCCTGGCAAAACCTACAGCTTCCGGCTCAAGGCAGCCAACAAGGCTGGGGTGAGAAGACTGTCAAAACGGATCTAACACTAACAAGAGAAGAGATTGATTTGTTTTTTTTCTTGCTACATGCTTTCAACCCTCCCTCACTAAATCAGATTTAAAAATGTTGATCATGTAATATGATTATTTGCTGTTGTTGTATTCAGTTGTTTTTGTTCTTTTGTGCGAATAGTTTGGACCTCTTTCGGAGCGCTGTGAGGTTTCAACCGGCCCTGGGGCCCCTGAGCAGTGCAAGGCTGCCTCCACCACGTGCAAATCCCCCAGCTGTGTTGTTGTGAGCTGGGAGGTAAGACTAGCTCCATCCCCCCACTGACATACATAAATTATAATATCACATGCATCATGGATAGGCAGCTGCATTATTAGAGGTGTCATTATTCCTATTTGAATTCGAAAATTGATCCAAATAAGCTTTGCTCGATTTGGACTGCCGAAATCTAAAGCAGGATCGGTGATTCCCCCAGTATTTTTCTCTCTCTCCACCCCCGCCTACTTGCGCTCGTCCAAAGAAACAAACGCAGTGTAGCTTACCGGCTGGTAGCATGCAGCTAAAGACACAGTGTAACGTTAGCTTAACTTTTCCAGACACCGTGGCCACTGCTGGAGTCAGAGATGACGGAGAAACAACAGAACAGAAAATCCTCCGGTCTCCTTGAAGTCCCGACGGGACTCCATGATGCACTTACGTGCACCTTGTTAAACTAAAACTAAGTGCATTAAGTTGCACCTCGTAACCTCTGAGAAACTCAATTTACCCTTCTGCCATCTAGTGGCGCTTATTGTGGCATTGCTGTCCCTGTTGAAAAAAATCATAATAAAATATCGAAAATCAAATGGTGACCTTAAAATCAAAAGTTAAATTGAATCGTGGATTTGGAGAATCGTGACACCCCTAGGCATAATTTTTAAACTGTGCCATCAGTTTAAGTGCTGGTGGGCATTCTCATTGGTGTTTGTCTTCCAGGCCCCTCCTTGCAACGGAGCTCCGGTGACAGAGTTTCGTCTGGAGTGGGGAGCTGCTGAGGGCAGCATGCAGGTGTGTTACAGTGGACCAGGGCTCAGCCATGAAATAAAGGGGCTGCTGCCTGCAACAAACTACTTCAGCCGGGTACAGGTGAGCACTAATGAACACTTTCTTCATTTCATGAAGACTAGGCTAATTTTCATCTGTTCCCATCCCATTGGAAGCGCAAGGAATTAGTTTGGATGGAGCACAGAGCAGATATTTCAAGAGTTGGAGCGTCGCCTTATCTCCCGTTGGATCCCGCTCTGATTTTGCTCCGGTACCACTCACACCATGAGTTCAAACCCGAGCGTGTCTCTGTGTTACTGCAGGCAGAGCTCCGGGCACTGGCGGCATGGAGGGAGGCCCGGGCGCAGTTCATTTGATAAATACAACACAGCTTTTTTTTCTTTTCTTTTTGGAGCAAGCAGTGAGCGATTCTGAGTGAATTGGGGAATCTAAGTTTAGCACAGAGCGACATTAAGCAAAACAGCCTGAGCGGAGGGAAGGAACAGCTTCGGGAGCATAAATTCTCAGCGCTCCACTCCCCTCACATGCTCGGGTTTATTACGGACCCCGTTTATAATTTCAGTAGGATTCTTTTTGGGAAGACGTAAGAATCCAAAAGGCTCTCGATAAAATGAAGAATAGTTTCCTTACACAATAATGTGATTGGTACAATTTATCTTAGCAGGAGTTTGCTCGATAAGAACAGCCACGATCAGTGAAACAACAAAAAAATTTCAATTTCGGTCTATGAGAATAAATCTGATCACATGAGCCTAAAAGGTTTTTAGTGATTTTTTTTTTTTTTTTTCAGTATAAGAATATGCAAGTAATGTCTGTGACATTGTGGCTCTATGGATAAAGCGTGATTCTGCCATTGTCAAGGTTAGGTGTTCAATGATTATGTTTAAGAAAACCTCAAACTATGTGGATTAGTCCTGTGCGGGGTAGGAAATATCTGGACAGATGAGATCTGGAACAGTCCTGCCTCAGTTGGAAAGGGAAATACATACCTCATAAACGCATATGTCGCACCACAGTACTAAGAATTGGGATAGAAATCATCAAAACATTGCAACCAAAGTAAATTACATCATGTTGACAGGTTGGGGTTATTTTCTTGCCGATAATTATGGTGGATGTAAACAATTAACTTCAGTAGGTAAGAGACAAGTTCTAAGTCTCCAGTCACTTACTGTAATTTTGCTTAGGATTTTGTTTTTCTTTATTTTTTTTATTTTTTTTGCCTGTACTGGAATGTACATGTTCTTATTTATCTTTTTATTTCGTCCGCAGTACAGGCAGTACTCGTACACAGACCATCCCCAAATATTATACTCTAATAAAAAACGGCTATAAAACCAGACTTTCATCATAAGAGTTGATTAAAAACCTAACCCATATGGTCCTAGTTTTTCAAGTATGTCATTTAATTTTATTTCTTACTTAATGGTTTGGCTAGAAAAATAAAAACAATATACTTGGAAGGACTTGTTGAACCCCTCGGTTTACATTGGAATGCCACCTTGTGGTTAAACATGGACACTGCACCTGTCCTTTTATGTCCCAAGTGAGAGTTGACTTGATCAGCTGACTGTGTTGTCTTTGCTGTTGTGCAGGCTGTGAATGTGGCTGGCGTGGGGTCCTTCAGCGAGGCAGTGCTGTGCCAGACGCCCTGCTCCGTGCCTGCAGCCGTCAGCAACATCTACGCGCTGAAGGAGTCCGAGCTGCGAAGGTTCGAGACTCCAGTGGACGCAGATGACGACGAGGAAGAGGAGGATGGCGGTTCCCGGCCGCCGCCACTCTACTCTCCGTCCACCTGCCTGGGCATTAGCTGGGACCCTCCGTGTGACCACGGCTCCGAGATCACGTCCTACCTGATTGACCTCGGAGAGCGCCAGCCCATTGTTGCTGGTCCCATCACCAAACACATCATCCAGCATCTGCAGCCCGACACCAGCTACAGGTTGGTGCTTCCTCATCGTAAATGGTTACAAATGTGTTGCATTATGCTTGTGCTACACAGCTTTCAGATGAGAGCTAACAGCTTTGAGACTGTGATCTCAGTGCAAACAAGTCAAAGAATGTGATACAAATCAATTAAAGATACACACCCACACACCACTTGTATATTATCGTCTATGATGCTTTGTAACAAAGGATGCCAAAGGGGACAACTGAAGCAAAATATAATTAGTTACATTTGTAAATCCAGGTTATTCTGGCAAGAGCTGGCAGCTGTTTAGGAAACAGTTGGTGTCTCCACATTTTTCTTTCCACACACCTACTAAGGCTTGACATCATCAGGCTGGTGCCTTGTCTTTATTTCTTTCCGATTTAGGATTATAAAACAGGTGTATTTTTCACCGGTAACTCAAGTTAAATAAAATAAAATGTCCGTCGCGGATTCATAATTCATACATAAAATGTCCTGCTAACAATACTAATAGAGACTCAACACCAGATGAGATAAAATACTGTTCTCTTCTTCAGGATCCGAATCCAAGCCCTGAACAGCCTGGGAGCAGGCCCCTTTAGTCACACCTTTAAGCTGAAGACGAAGCCCCTGCCCCCGCAGCCACCCCGCCTGGAGTGCACCGCCTTCAGCCACCAGACCCTCAGGCTCAAGTGGGGCGATGGCCCAGCCAAAGCCGCCACCTCAGACGCCCTCCAATATCAGCTGCAGATGGGGGACAAGAGCGGCAGGTCAGTGGCCCATTAGTCAGACGAGGGCAAGTCACCTGACGAGAGAGAAACCGATAAGAGAGGTGACATGGTGTTTGAGCAAAAGCTTCAGATAACTGTATCAAGGAGGGTGGGGGGGTACGTAGAAAGTAATGCACCAGATGGGGCATTTTTACAGCTGCTGATGTGCTTTATGCCACTGTATATTTCCAGACAGAGGAGTCACTCGTCTCGTTTGCTTTTTGTTATCTTTTGCTCATTAAATCCTTTCTCTCTCTTTTTTTTCATGTTCCTGTCATTGCAGATTTATATCCTTGTATAAAGGACCATGCCACACACACAAAGTCCAGAGGCTTAATGAGTCTACCTCTTATACGTTCCGCATCCAGGCCTTTAATGAGGCGGGCGAAGGGCCCTTCTCCAATGTTTACACATTCACCACCCCACGCTCTCCTCCAGCCCCTGTCAAAGGTACACTTCCAGCTCTTTCTTTCTTTCTTTCTCAATTAAATTTTCAATTGCATTTTCAATTAAATTTTCAATTCAGTATGCTTTATTGACATGAATATCAGGTGAACATTATTGCCAAAGCGTCAGGGATAATGCAATTCAATTAACTATGACAACAACAATAATGAGATGAGAAAAAAAAACTACATTTGAGTTGTTTACTCAACATTGTTGAGTAAACTAAACCATATATTTAAAAAAGAACTAGAAAATGTTCTTTTTTTTAAGAACACATGCAGTAGAGGCGTAAAGGAGAAAGCAGCGTGAACTACAGCTGTTGTGTGGTGTTGTGCTGGTTGTCTCCAGGCTTTGATGTGCACTCACATATCTCGCTCATATATATATTTTTTTTTTGTAAAGAACTTTGTTCTAGGGCACCAGCTCAACTGGTAGAGCGGGCGCCGATATATAGAGGTTTACTCCTCGACGCAGCAGGTTCGACTCTGACCTGCGGCCCTTTGCTGCATGCCATTCCCCCTCTCTATCCCCTTTCATGTCTTCAGCTGTCCTGTCAAAATAAAGGCCGAAAATGCCCATTAAAAAATAAATAATTTGTTCTAATGTCTTCATATGTGCTACATTGTAGTGATATATATCTCTCTGTACCTCACACACTCGCTGCTGCCTGCTGACACACAGACACCCAGCGTGCTCGGCGTTTAACCTCAGTCGACCCAGGTTTGACTTGCGTTCGATTAAGACCCAGCAGCCCGAGATTCACTTGTCGGCTGTCATCATGAGTCGGCTCGTTCAGCGCTGTGCTCTGCTCTCATCCAGCCTCTGCAAAGCCTCTTTTGATCCTACACGTTGAAGTCCGTAATGAGGAAGTGGGTTTTATTCTCAATGCGGCACCTCTTTTGATTCGAGCAGTCTGTCAGTGTTACTCAGCAACGATTGTCTCCCTAAACAGTGAAGTGGACTCTCAACCATTAACTGTTTGAATTCAGACTAACTGTTTCAGCATTAGGTTTAAAGCCTATTAACATATTGATTCAAATCCACCCTGCCACTGTGCTTTTTTTCCATGATTACTAGGACACTTTACCAGTTCAAAACAACCACTTCTTGTTGTTTTTGCTTAAAATGCCACCTAACTAAAGAAGAGTATGACTCACAGTTAAGGCACCCTGCCAATGGGGGGAAAAAAAGTTACATGTAGTTGTCTAGAACTCACTCTTACTTCATCCACTGAGCCACTGCACATATCAAAGCAAGTTCTCTTGTAATAAAGCAAATGGTTTCTGTAGCAGGAACAAAAATCCCCCAAAGCTCTGATTCAAACAGAAGGTTCACAGCACATATGACTTTTTTTTTTTGATGTTTGGTGTCTTCTGTTTTGCCTTTTTTTAATTCAAAGCTTAAACCGGTTTAAGCAAATGTGGTTTGTTCTAAATTCTAACCCCGAGGTTTCGTGGATTGCACTGCACAAGTTCAAACCAAATAGTGTTGTGGGTATTTTTTTCCCCAAAGTAGTCTTTCACACATCTCAGTGTGCAGTTACTGCTGTTCAGAGGGCCTGCGTGTACCACTTATAACATTTACAAACTGTGCAAATAGTATCAGTGTTGCCTCAGAAGAGCTGCTGTGTGCAGACGCTGGTGTAAATTTGTATTTCCACTTGTTGATATTATGGCACATGAAGTAAATCTACAGTTTGTTTTTTGATAGAAGGGATAATAGAATGCAAAACCGATTTTACCCTGTCATAGTTGAATAACGATAGTTCGGTGGGTAAATAGGACATACATAGAAGCTCAAAATCCCATTGACACCCCTTTACTATGAAAATCTCATATTTTGAAACTGCCGCTGAAAACGGGTGAATCTCAACAAAGCTAGTTGCTTACGTAAGCATCTCAGGACCTGTACCTTTGTCACGCCCATGGGTGTATTAAGAGAACGCCCCAACATTTACATAGGCTACACAACTGACCTGAGATCAGGTAGTCTTCTGAATCTAGGTCGCGCAGATCTCTGCTATTCCATTACATTTTTATGCAAGAAATCAAGTATGTAAAGCTCAAATATGGGCCGTTTTACGAAAATGGATGGCTAATTGCAAATGTTTTTCGACTGTGTGCTGCCTCGCCGCCTGGCCTGCCTTCCTTCACAGACCCCGGCCTGCTGTGAGCTCGATTGAGCTCCGTTACGGCTGGCAGCCCACAGCACTCCATACCCGCACAAAGTCACCCTTTTTTGGGCTAATGGACTACCAAACGGCGCTGCTCTGACAGAGCTCCATGGCCTGCAACTCCGTCTTTCTGCTAGCTAAATGCCCGGTGTATGTGAGTGAGAGCGCGGTCAGCGAGCTTGTTACGCCAGCAATCTCCTACCACAGGTTCCAGTTAATCTTTTAATGTGTGTAATTATAATGTGTTGAGTTATTTAAACGAACGATTGGGGAAATAAACGCCGCTTGTCCGCGAGTCTCATTGTTGGAGCCTGTGGCTGAATGGAGCTCTATCAATGAGAGCTAGCTAGCCTCCTCTTAGAATTCCTCTGAAATTCACAAATATTCATTAACTTGAAATCGGACACAGTTGTTAGCTTTATAAGACATTTAGGTAGATGTTGTATAAGTGGCGTGACGAAATTCAAACTGTAAATCTACTCAAATTACGACCAAAAATGAAGCTAACTATCCGTGATTTGTAGCTACACATAGCTAGGATTGAAGGGACAGTCGCAGCTAACGAAACCCCTAATCTTCACAAATATTCATTAACTTGAAATCGGACACCGTCGTTAGCTTTATAAGACATTTAGGTAGATGTATAAGTGGCGTGATGTGTGTAACATGTGGTAAGAGATTGCTGGTGTAACAAGCTCTCTGACCGCGCTCTCACTCTCACACACGGGCCATTTAGCTAGCTGAAAGAGGGGAGTTGCAGACCCTGGACCCTGGAGTGACTTTGCGCGGGTATGGAGTGCTGTGGGCTGCCAGCCGTGACGGAGCTCCAAGTACCTCATAACAGGCTGGGGTCTGTGAAGGAAGCAGCCCGGGCGGCTAGGCAGCAAGACAAGCAGCACCGGCCACTGAACTCCGACACACAGTCTTACCAAATTTGCAATTAGCCATACATTTTTGTAAAACGGCCCATATTTGAGCTTTATATAGTTGATTTCTCGCTTAAAAAAGTATCAGAAGTGAATTTAATAACGAAATAGCCCGACAAACAATGTATAACTTTGCAGTGTCTGAAATATGAGACCTGCTGTTGAGTCTCCCATGCATTTCTATGTAGTTTGCTCAAACCAATCAGCGCGCAGCTCATTCTAATGAGCATACCATATTTGGAAGAAAAGCTCTTGTTCCAAATGGAGCCATATTCACAGGGTAGTTAAGGGCCTAATAAAATAGCATTTGGGCAATTTGCAGCCCAACCAATGTTACATACCCTATTAGGAGACCTTAAGGAACAGTGTAAAATACACTATATAATCATTCTATCACCCCTTTTAAGATATTTTTTTGGGCATTTTCGGCCTTTATTTTGACAGGACAGCTTAGACATGAAAGGGAAGAGAGAGGGGGAATGACATGCAGCAAAGGGCCGCAGGTCGAAGTCGAACCCCGGCCCGCTGCATCGAGGAGTAAACCTCTACATATGGGCGCCCGCTCTACCAAGTGAGCTATCCGGGAGCCCTAGAAACCCTTTCTTGATCCGATTGCTTGTTGTGATTGTCAAACGTTGAGTTACTGCAGATAACGCCCACCTTCAGCGGTACTTTTCATTACACCTGCACTCTCTTGCTCCACCCTCCAGTCCCAAAAGTGGAGCGCCTGGATGACAACTCCTGCGAAGTCACATGGGAGGCCCTGCCGCCCATGAAGGGGGACCCGATCATCTACACCTTGCAGTGCATGATGGGAAACTCCGAGTTTAAACAGGTACGGATGTTGTTGCGTGGCGGTTTTGGTGCTACCTCTTGGTGTTTGGTGTCCTTGCCTGCGGCTGACCTGTTGATGCAGATCAGGATGCAGATGGATCCAGCAGGGCCTTTTTTAATGTTTTCACCATGGCTTCGCAGCGTTGGGCATTAGTCACCGCTGGCTTTAAATTGACCATTATGCAAAGGTCATTGATCCATGAGGCATCCCAGGTGTCTAGCCCCTGCCAGCACATTCAATCCTGTGTGGCCTCCAGCCATGTTAACTGTGAGTAATGGCCACTGCAGGCTTATGCTAAACTCACCCCACCATACATGCCAATTGAATCAGGGAGTTGAAATATGTGGTTGCCATCCCGCGTGACATTTTTTATTTTTTTTTTCCATCCTTAATGTGAGTCTCAGTGGCCATGACTCAAAGCTCATGTTTAAGAAAAGGGAATTATTCATTTGCTGAGGATAGGAGAGTTATAAAGGGCATTTTGCACCAACCAGGCTAGTGTAGTTCTTATTTTTTTTATACTTCTGCTAGTTTGAATGGGCCTTGTCTCCAATAGGTTTCATTTTATTATTTATCTCGGACAATCAACAATGTTGCAAAAGAAGAAATTAAATTAAAACTACAAAATAAAACACATTCAGAATTTACCAAAAAGCAAAACAAATAAAGGATTAGTTCAAGAAGGAGCAGGCGGAAGCAAATAGCTTGTTTGTTCCTGCCCCTTCTTCACAATATCATATTATTACAAAACAAATAGAAATGCAAATACAGCATACAATCTTTAAGGTCCTACAATAACTTACAACAATACCTTTACATTACAATTCCATTCCTATGTTTCGGTCTATTCTATTATTGGTCTGTTTTGGTCAAGTTATGATTTCTTTGTTTGATTACATCCCCGATTCATAACCAATAAAAACTGGGAAATTGTTGAATACAATTTTAGGCTTACTGTCATAATTGAAATGAAAAGTCCACTCGGTAAAGAGAATCCAAAACGGGTCACTCTAGCAACCAAACAGATCAGGTCTACAAGGCTCTCTGAGAACCAAGTGTGGGTGTGTCAGCTGGGCAAACGGCTAAGGCAGATGGCTTCCTCCTTCATCCAAGGCGACAGACAACATAACTCTAACAAAAAAATCATAAAATAGTCAAAGCTAAAAGAGGGAGGCCTAGCTGTTTTTCCCATTTATGCCTGACACTTGAAAGAGCTGAAAGGCAATTTCATCAAGTTGGGCAAAAGCAGTAAGATGGGATGGATTTTGTCAGCGTTGCTGTCCAGTTTAGGTTTCAGGATTACTAAAAGCATCTGCATTACATAGAGCTGCAAAGGCTAATCAATTAATGGATTAGTTGTCAACTGTTAAATTAATTTGCAAGTATTTTGATGATCGATTAATCAGTTTGAGTCAAAATTCTCTGTTCCAGCTTGTTAAATGTGAATATGTTCTAGTTCCTTCTCTCCTCTGTGACCGTAAAGTGAATATCTTTGAGTTGTGGACAAAACAAGACATTTGAGGACGTCATCTTGGGCTTTGGGAAACACTGATCCACATTTTTCACAATTTTCTGACATTTTAGAGACCAAAGAACTAATCCATTAATCAAGAAAATAATCAACAGATTAAGAGACAGTGAAAATAATTGTTAGTTGCAGCCCTATAATTACACAGTATTCCCTCAGTGATGTCTTATCATAAACATTGATAAGAAAAGATGAAAAAGACTATATAATAAATCCGATATAGTGGACTATATCTCACTCCACCGTAAAATAAAAAACTAAAACAATTTTTCACTCTCCCCCTGCTTAATGTTCAGTTTTCAGTTTTTAATCACATTTCTTCTTCTTCTTCTTCTCCTCTTCCCTCGTGTTGGCAGGCCTACAAAGGCTCTGCCACATCCTTCCATGTCCAGAGCCTGCAGCCCAACAGCGACTACCGCTTCCGGGTGTGTGCTATCAGGCAGTGCCATGACGCCCCTGAGCTGAGCGGTCCCTACAGCCCCACAGTGACCCTCTCTCCCCAGCGGAGTGACGTGGTGCTGGGCGGCAGCGCGGCCGGCTCGGGGTCCAGGGCCGGCGCCGAGTCCGGCCGATCCAGGCGGAGCATGACGGACGAGCAGTGCGCTTTCCTCCTCCTCATGGTCTTTGCTGTCATCGCCATCCTCATCGCTTTTGTCATCCAGTACTTTGTAATCAAATAAGCAGTTTGCGCCACCCAGCTGCAGGGTTATAGCTTTATTCTTCCCTTCTCTCTCTCTCTCTCTCTCTCTCTCTCTCTCTCTCTCTCTCTCTCTCTCTCTCTCTCTCTCTCTGTTGTTTTGTATTCTTCGTTTTGTACTTGTATTGTTTTTTTTCTTCCGCTGTCAACAGAGTAATCGCGTTAGCCGCATTGGGGTGCAGTGGGAGGGACAGCTGGGGAGTCACAGCTGAATAGCAGTTTAAAAAAGTGAGGGCGTGACCCCCTATTTGGCACCTGTGATACCTTCCTGACTCTCCTGCCTTTGCCGGCCCGTCCCAACTTTGTGGTATCTATTGTTAAGTTCAGATTTCTGTTTCGTCCTGATTAGCTTCCGGCGCGAAGAGGAACTCCGAAAGAGCAGGGATGTGGTTTATTTCTGGGAAAGGGTCGTGGACAGGGGGAGGGGCACTTTGACTCATGTACTTGTTGATTACAGTATATATAGATATATATATATATGCATATATATGTGTATAGAAATAGTCATTATTTATATTTCCATTTGTGTTCAGTATGAAACTGTTTTTGATAGATGTGTTCCAAAAATAGTATGTAGGTGTTTCATTAGCCTATGTGCTATTTGATCCCGGGACCTGATGGGCCAGTGTTTGCACAGTGGGTTGTGTGTCCAGATGTGTCTACTGTATGTAGTTAGTGCCACAGAGGTACACGGCTGGGAGGGCTTCAGGGCCAGATGAAGGGACTTAACCCCCCCCTGCTGGAGTTTAAGGGGTCTAGTGAGAGAACGAAACCGAAATGAGAATCTTGTTCACACCATTTAGCTTTCATTTAGCACTTTCCAACCTTTTTGATGTTCAGAATGTTTAAGGATGCAAAAATGACTGGACAAATGTTAGTATATTTTTGTACAGTGACGACACAAGGACCTGTAAGTTTGAGAAAAAAAGAAAAAAAAGCTCAGTATAAAGTTAGAAAACAAACAAAAACCAAACTAACAGTGAATTCTAATTATTTTTACTATCATATAGTTATACTGCTGCTTTACGAAATATTGTTGTTCAGCACAAAAAATGTATGCTTATCTGTATGTTTTTTTTTATTTTTTATTTTTTTTTATTTGATTTACCCCAGTAATTGATTTTGCACCTTAGTGAAAGAAAAACCTTGACTGACTGCGTCTTGGTCTTGTGATGCATTTTTATAGAACACACTTTGAGGTTGTGCAACCCTTCTTGTGTTTAGGGTGTTTTAAAAGTTGTAGTACCACATAATATGTCACTGAAACAGCTGATCTATCTCAGCAAAAAAAAATAAAAAAAATAAATAAATGTAGGAGGGGAAAAAAAAAAGTATATACCAGTTGTTTCAGGGGCCTTAATTGGAGAGGAAAAAAAATCTCGGGAGAATTTTCTTAATTTCGTAATTAAGTTTTGATGTTTTTCTTTTAGTGTTAGAAAACTCTAAAAATTAGTTTTATTTACTTTTATTTTTGCAACGTTTATTTGTTGTTAGGAAACATACGTAATCGGGAGAGCCGAAATTGGAAAGTAGTTTGATGTATTACTTATGATTTCTTTTGATTTCTTTTGTCAGGTCATACATGTGTGAAGTATATTTTTTTATAATATTGAAGTAATATAAGTTAATACTCTCCAGAGAAAATAATAAATCCTGAGTACTCATGAATCTTGGAACGCAAATGGCTGATACAAAATGTGTTATATCATGTACTTCCTGTGAATCTAAATTTGCCTTTTCTCTGTGTAAGTATTCGTAACAGATTTCTAACGCTGAGGTTTCAGTGGTAATCTGACAGTCTAGTGTTTGCTTTTGGGCAGATAATTGCTGTTGCAACCGTAAAAATGAAATTACAGGTACCTTGCAAAACGTCTTGGATAATTACATGATTTGGTCTTTCAGACATTCTGCAAATGTCTCCTCTTTGTCATTTAAAGAATTAAAATCCCTATTTTTGATAGCGATTGCAACGTGTGCCATTTTAACACCTCTTCATCCTGGGCTTACTACCTTTGGTTGTGGAGATTAACAAAATGCGACAAAAATGAGTAAAATATGCACAAAAATAGAGACCATTTTTATGTAATTTTAATGTTTGCAGTTACCTCATACACCGTACATTCCAAAATGAAAATTTGTTATACTATACATACTACCAGACATATCACTTTAAAAATGTTCGTTATGGGAAAAATGTATAATCATAGATGCGTATCTAAAGTGTATCTGTATAGCCATGATATCTACAAAGGATCCATGCACAATAAAAGATTTATAATTCTTAATCATGTTTGAAGTACTGGCATATGTTTGTCTTTTGATTTCTCATCAAATATAACATAGCCATGAAAATACTTGGTTTTGATTAGCTTCCAGGTGCATTTTATTTAACTGCCAGCTATAACCTAAACAACAATTGAATCCCCTACACTCACCTAAAGGATTATTAGGGACACCTGTTAAATTTCTCATTAATGCAATTATCTTATCAACCATTCACATGGCAGCTACCTCAATGCATTTAGGGGTGTGGTCCAGGTCTAGACAATCTCCTGAACTCCAAACTGAATGTCAGAATGGGAAAGAAAGGTGATCTAAAGAACTTTGAGCGTGGCATGGTTGTTGGTGCCAGACGGGCTGGTCTGAGTATTTAAGAATCTGCTCAGTTACTGGGATTTTCACGCACAACCATTTCTAGGGTTTACAAAGAATGGTCTGAAAAAGGAAAACAAGTATGCGGCAGTCCTTGGGGGAAAAATTCCTTGTTGATGCTAGAGCTCAGCGGAGAATGGGCCGACTGATTCCAGCTGATAGAAGATCAACTTTGACTCGTATAACCACTCGTTACAACCGAGGTATGCAGCAAAGCGTTTGTGAAGCCACAACACGAACAACCTTCAGGCGGATGGGCTACACCAGCAGAAGACCCCACCGGGTACCACTCATCTCCACTAAAAATTGGAAAATGAGGCTACAATTTGCACGAGCTCACCAAAATTGGACAGTTGAAGACTAGAAAAATGTAGCCTGGTCTGATGAGTCTCGATTTCTGTTGAGACATTCAGATGGTAGAGTCAGAATTTGGCGTAAACAGAATGAGAACATGGATCCGTCATGCCTTGTTACCACTGGGCAGGCTGGTGGTGGTGGGGGTGTAATGGTGTGGGGGATGCAATCCTATCAATATGGGCCAACATTTCTAAAGAATGCTTCCAGCACCTTGTTGAACCAATGCCACAAAAATTTGGCAGTTCTGAAGGCAAAAGGGGGTCAAACACGGTATTAGTATGGTGTTCCTAATAATCCTTTAGGTGAGTGTATCTTGATATGCATAACAAAATCAATCGTCAGCTATTTTAATAATCTCCTAATTGTAAAAGTAATTTATTTAAGCAAAAACACTAAACATTCACTGGTTCCAGCTCTTTGCATTTTGTGCTTTTCTTAGTTTTTCATACTTGTACCGGTAAATAGAATATTTCTTTGGTTTTGAACTGTTGGTTGGAAAAACAAAATGCCTTAGGCTCTGGGGTAACTATTACCCCAGAGTAATTATTTAATAATGGAAATAATGGTTACTTGGAGCCTTCATTGATAGAAACAGTACTTAGCTCAGCTGCTACTTGCTAAAACTTGCTAACCTAGTCTGGTGAATCTAGTCTATATCCTTGATGTTCCACTTCTGGGATTGCTCCGTTGCCGCTGGAAAATCTGCTGGATTTCACTCATTTATTTTTTTTACGGAAGCTATGCATTGATCATTTTTTTTTGCTAGCTAGATTATCTGTCCAATCTGAGTTTTCTGTTGCACGACTAAAACAACTTTTGAACGTACACATGTTCCACCAAAACAAGTTCCTTCCATAGGCTATTTTGCAGAGGCACCGCTGCTTTTCTCCAGTGCTTAGCACCGCCCAAGACCAGTGGTGTAGTCTATGTGATACGCAGGTATACCAACTAAGAAAGCTCCAGGATTTCCATATACCCACTTAAAAATGCCCAAACATACTTTCCATTATATTTTTGATATATTTTGAATTGTCATCTGTGTTTTTCTTCTTCACATAGGCTAAATAAAGGGATTTCCACCGCAAATTTGTGCATAACAGTGTATCCAAATACAGGAAATGAAGTCGTTGATGCTCAAAACTTCCTTGGGAAAGGACAACCAGATACCCCACTATGATATTCCCCAGTATACCCACTACTATACATTAGACTACACCACTGCCCAAGACGATTGTGATTGGTTTTAAAGAAATTCCAATAAACCAGAGAACGTTTTCCTCCCATCCCAGAATGCTTCCTGCGCGCTTTGGAGGAGGGTCTGGCAAAGCGACACTAGGTGAAACAAACCTAACCATGGGTTAAAGTGACCAGAAACCAAATTTGGAAAGAAATAAAATGAGTGAGGGACCATGGTATAAGGGGTATTGATATAGAAAACCACTAACTAGGTTACGCTGTGCCATGGTGGGCTTCTGACTTGTCCATTATCTTAATATCATAAATAGATACTCTAATTAAATAGCATCTGGCTGAGAGAGCACAGACTTTGACCATTAGCAAAAATGGTACTGGGATCATTTCCTTGTCTTTGTAACTTTTGTAATGGTTCAAATTATGTGAAAATGTTGGGGAAAACAATGGCTCAGATTCAAGTATACTAAACCTTCTCAGAAGTCATAACATGTTATGTCCTGTTGCAATGTTTTATGGTATATGAAGTAAACACTTGACCAAGTTGACAGCTTTATGGCCCAGCTTGTCTCAAAAACATCAACCAACAACCCGTAATGAAAACCCTTCACATCCAACCAAAACACAGAGCTGTGGGGAAAGAAATATAAAGTAACTTTAATCTGTATTTTAGTTTAACAAAGGGATGAGTTTCTGAATTTATTAACGTGATCATTCAAAGTGGTTTACAGGGAAAACAATTATGACAACCAAACGGAACAACATAAATATAAGTGCAGACACTTTTTTTATAAAGGTGCAGACATGTTTAAAACCAGATTGATGAACTAAAAGTACCATCAAAATGGATGAATTAAAAAGCATAATGGCTAAAAGCAGTTTCATTACACTTGGACTGAACTCTGGGCACCAGTAACAAACCAGTCCCTGCAGATCTGAGAGAGCTACCTGGCTCATACTCAGTAAAAATATCTGGGATAGATTTTGGGCCCGGACAATTGGATGACTTCTAGACAATAAGTATTCAGGTCAGGTTACTTTATCGGTACCCGTAGGTAAACTAGGTGTACAGTCAAAGAGGCAGGACATCCTTAAAACTTTGTAGACCACCATATATCATGCAACACACAAAACATTAAAACATAAAACCTAGAACATGGATAAAAAAACAGTACATGACCACATTGACTTGTGCAGTTACATGCAGAAATTCTACAGCTGGTACATGACCATGGTGCTTGTGCGTTGTGTGCAAGTAGTTCTACAGTTTGTTCAACAGAGGGATTGCTGCTGGGACAAAACGTTTTTTAAATCTTGTAGTTCTACAACCAGGGACTGATAGCCTCCGTCCAGAGGACAGATACTGGAATGAACCCTATTCAAAGGGTGTAGGCTATCTTCTAAGTTGGCCATAGCTATCCGCTGTAGTTGTTTAGCATACAGGGATGTGGGGTGCGGGGGGGGCTTGTTTAACAAAATATTTGGGGTCCAAAAACCGGAAGTCCAGTAATACTTGTAGGGTCCCAACAGCTTTGAGGGGCCAAAATGCTGGACCCCACAAGTTTAAAGGGCTGTTTGAGGGTTAAGACTTATAGAAATAATTAGGTTATGGTTAGGGTGAGGGTAAGGGTTAAGGTTAGGCATTCAGTTGTGATGGTTAAGGTTAGGGTAAGGGGCTAGGGAATGCATTATGTCAATGAAGGGTCCCCACAAAGATAGTGCCACAAACCTGTGTGTGTCTGAGAAATCCTGTTGAGTGAAAGCTTCTGGAGTATGAAATAAGAGTGCCTGATCACTGCAAAATCACACCTAAGTGGTGTAAGAAGAGGAGCCATGATTAATGAGGGTGAAAGTGGGCTTATTCGTCTCGGTCACCGTTCTGTGTACAACATTGGCTCTTGTTGAGAGACGGACTGGAAATGCATTAAAATAAAGGGCAAACAAGCGTTCCCTGTCGTGTCGCTTTGACAGGAGTAAACAGTGACAGAGGAGGGACGTTCCTGCTGCCCCTCTGAGGTCCGAGTGGTGCATCCGGCTGGTGGATCAACTCAGCGCTAACACACAAACACACCCCAATGTCAGTGTGACTCTCGTTACAAAGGTTCACTTAGATCTAATGGATATGGTGGCTCTGGACCAACAGAGCACACCGCTGGCCCACCCAGCAGGTCAAACAGGCTTTGGAGGCTGGTTCTTTAGACACAAAATAGGAATGTAGATGTAGATCAGGAACAAGAAAACACTGATTAACTAGTAGAATGGATCTAGAAGGCATATTATATATGATATAAATGATTTGATTCTGATAAATGATCAAATATGCATCCCCTGCGTGCAAACCCTTTTGATTTTCCTGCCCCTCTCCCTGCTGTTCTCCTGGAGTTTCAATTCCCCCAATTTTTTCCATGATGAAATATCAAAACCTGCCCAGCCACTTTAGTTAGAAATAGAGGCGAGTCACTGCTGTTTGTGATATAGTTTTTTTTCTTCTTCAACTTCAACAGCCAACGAGGAAACACCAGCACTAACATCACACTCATTCCGACCAATGGTGGAACTTTATCACTCAGTGACCCAACGACAGAATTTCCAGGTCCTAGGGCTTCTCCCTGCGGTCCATTCAATAAGGACTGTTCAATTCACACACAGAGGCTACAGCTATCCAGTAGTCATACTGATCCGCTGAGCTTAAAACACTCTCGCTCCAAAACTTTAAATCAGACTGAATACATCAGAATTTGTGGATTGGTGCGATGTGAAGTCCAGAACACTTTGCACTGACTTGTTGCAATTAACACTAAATTAAAGCTTTTATTGTTATACTGAAAACCAGACTGTAAACTGTGACCAGGTGGAAAAACTCACACAACGTTTAACCTTTTTTTTGGCCCTGGTTACACCTCTAAGTACTGACCAAATGTTTTATGTAAATTCTAAAAATGGCATTCCATTTGTTTTTGAGTTTTTTTGGTGCATTTCAAACTTGAATGGAAAGAACAGCTAGATATGAAAGGGGAGAGAGAGGGGGATGACATGCAGGAAATCATCACTCGAACCCTGGACCTTCTGCGTCGAGGCATACACCTCTATATATATGTGTGTGCCCGCTCTACCAACTGAGCTAACCCGGCCGCGGCATTCCTTTTCTTAAGATCATTTTTTGGGGCAGGACAGCTTAAGACTGGAAAGGGGGGAGAGAGAGAGAGAGAGAGAGAGAGAGAGAGAAGGGGAATGACACTCAGCAAAGGGCCGCAGGTCAGAATTGAACATGCGGCCACTGCGAGCACTGAGCCGTTGTACATGGGGTGCACGCTCAACCCGGTGAGCTTCCCAGGCGCCCCCAGAATGGCATTCCTTTTTAACCAGCATTGTTGAAGTTACAAGCCAATATAACAAGCCTGATAGGTAACGTGAGGGTGAAGGGGAAGAGATGAGCTTGTGTGTGTGTGTGTGTGTGTGTGTGTGTGTGTGTGTGTGTGTGTGTGTGTGTGTGTGTGTGTGTGTGTGTGTGTGTGTGTGTGTGTGTGTGTGTGTGTGTGTGTGTGTGTGTGTGTGTGTGTGTGTGTGTGTGTGTGTGTGTGTGTGTGGGGGGGCTGGTGGACAATTAAGCAAAACACAGAACTCATTTTTCAGTGACTACTTCCAGACGGCTTGGCAAACAGTGATTGATGCAGTCATTAATAAAATGATATCCCTCTTTATATGTATATTTCTTATGTATTAATGCTCAGTCCAGATTAGTATAATCTTCAATCTGCATTTATTCTCCAAGAGGTGCAGCAGTGGTGGGGGGTTCCCTTAACACTTTTCGTTACACAGCCAATGTCCCCAGGTCTGGTGGACCCACCACATTATTAGGCTTATTATTACAGCCATAACAATTAATGTAAAAATACTTAACAGAGGTTTACTTTAGCTCAATTACCAATGATATATACATCCTTTATAGTTCATATTTGCAATTTACCCCTGTGAGATCACATTTATGGTCATATGATGATTTTCGTTTTTTGTGAGAAAACAAGGAAATTCAGTTATAAAAAAGGTAAAAAAATAAAAATAAAATAGAAACAGTATTTTTAATCAGAACAGGTGAAAGTGCTTGAAATGTAACAATTGTGTAACTTTGTGTGGGAATAGCAGGTGCAGAAAGACAACATAGTTTCATAGCACCTACAATTAAATACAGTGATTCAACCCGAACACCTCATATGTAATAGTTAGGTGTAGGGGGGGGGGGGTGTACCATGTGCAGTCATTAAAAATAAGTTATTTGTTATGTTCTTCACAGAAAATTCTTTTAGGTCCCACAGACACGAACAACAAACAAGAGTTAAATCTTCTTATGCCTTTTACGTCGTCCGTCCCGTCATCATTTGATGCTACTGAGATTACTTACACACACACACACACACACACACACACACACACACACACACACACACACACACACACACACACACACTGTTTCTCCCTGACTCCACGGGGCACTGTGGAGGAGGTGCTTTCCCCAGAACTCCATTGCTTATTGAGCATCAGGGACCGGCTCTGCCACTTTGTGAGATTCTCCTGCTGCTGCTCTTCACTGACACACAGCAACACAACAGAGACCAAAGAAGTTAAAAGGTTGAGATATCCAGCTCAGTTGTAAAGGTAAAGTCACCAGCAAAGATTTATTTTACCCTGGAATGTTTTTTTTCTGCTTTCAGAGTTGAAGTTAAAGGATCACACCAGTGATTTTGCATGTTTTTAGCCCTTTTTACTAACTGCTTTTACTTCATTGAAAATCATGTTGTTGTGTTTCACATTTTAAATAGATTTTCAGGGCATTCACTGACTTTCATTCATTTCTGCATGGTACGAAAATAAATAAGTAGACACTTGAGTTGTGTAATAATGTAATAAACATACCCAAATGTAATCTGCAGATTATTATTATTATTTATTTATTTTTTACAGTTTTCAGGTCTGTTCCAGAATGAAAATTGGTTTGGGGGTGGTGTTAACATTTTGAGTTTTATTAAAAAAAATTAATTTGTAGACAATTTGCTAAAAATCTGCAAAAATGTCTGCAGAATTCTGTGTCCGCACATTCCGTGTGGCCCTGATAATAAACTGTGCACTTATCTTTGTCATAGTTTACATTGTTGCTACAAGGACTGCAGTGCAGTGCACTTCAAGTCACTTTCGACATTACCTTGCAACAATAATGAAGAAAAAAATATTTCAAATTTCATGTTCATGGTAATAAATTTAGAGACAGGTGTTTGTAATGTACAGTACATAAATGAATAGAAACCAACAGCTGCCTGGAATTTTGTAAAATGTCTCCACAGCATGTCAGCAGAAATATTAAGTCTACACATTTGTAGTTTAGAGAGATAAAACTTGAACAAAATACCGCTTCAGTCCTGTAATGGTCACTTTTGTTTCTCTCCTCAGCTGTGTGTGTTGAGTCTTGGTTTCACACTTTGCTCTGCCAGCACTTAGCGGAGGTGGGCATGCCCTGGACCAGACCCCAGGTGGAGCTTCCTGCTGGCGGAGCAGAGGCCATGGACCAGTACAACGCAGACGACCACCACTTTGGTGGCTCCCTGTTCCCCACCTCCACCCTCATCCCCGTCACTGTCATCTGCATCCTCATCCTCATCATCGGGGTGACGGGCAACGCCATGACAATCCTCATCATCCAGCACTTCAAGGACATGAAGACCACCACCAACCTGTACCTGTCCAGCATGGCGGTGTCTGACCTCCTCATCTTCCTGTGCCTGCCCTTTGACCTGTACCGCCTGTGGAAGTACGTGCCCTGGCTGTTTGGGGAGGTGGTGTGCCGCCTCTATCACTACATCTTTGAGGGCTGCACCTCGGCCACCATCCTTCACATCACGGCGCTGAGCGTTGAGCGCTACCTGGCCATCAGCTTCCCCCTCAGGAGCAAAGTGGTGTTGACCAGACGCAGGGTCCAGTACATCATCCTCGCCCTGTGGCTTTTCGCCCTGGTGTCTGCGGCTCCAACGCTCTTCCTGGTTAGCGTGGAGTATGACAATGACACAAACCCGGACTACAGTACCGGGCAGTGCAAGCACACCAGCTACGCTATTAGCTCTGGGCAGCTGCACATCATGCTGTGGGTGTCCACCACCTACTTTTTCTGCCCGATGCTCTGCCTCACCTTCCTCTACGGCTCCATCGGGTGGAAGTTGTGGAAAAGCAAAAATGACCTGCAAGGCCCCTGTACTTTGGCCCGTGAAAGGTCCCACAGGCAAACTGTCAAGATCCTGGGTGAGTGCACACGTGTACATATGTGTTTTTTCTATGCATTCTAAAATCTTTCCCTGCTTTTTATTGCCAGGAACTAAAAAAAAAAATGCAGACAATCCAGATTCAGGAGGGACAGCATATAAAACTCTCTTGGTAGGTAAAAAAAGGCTTAAACCAGAAATCCATCCACCAGAAAGTTTTAAGTAAGTAAAGTTTATTTCTAGAGCACATTTAAACTGTTTAAGCTGACCAAAGTGCTATACAAATAAAGCATTAAGGTGCTGTATAAAAGAACCTTGACATAGACAGTAATAAAGTAGAAAGAAAACGCAAAAGGAACATCCCTACGACTACAACAAGCAGCAGCTCACAAAAACAGAATTCTAGACATGATAACAGATTGAGAGATTAGTGTGGCACAAGTGAGTAAAAATGTGTCTTTAGCTCAGATTTAAAATGTGATTTTACACAATCGATCTGACGTTCATTGTTATCGAAGCAACAAAAAAGCAGGCTGACTTGTTTTCTGCACTGCCTCTGTTGTGGGTGTTTGCTCTAGCAAATGTTAACTTTTGTTTTCACATATATATATATTTAAAGAACTGATTTGTACTACGTTTAAAACATAACGCTCTTCTGTTAAATCTAGCTCTCAGTAAGTGCTTTCACTGGGCATTCTGCTTTATGTCTGCAAGTTGAGGATAGCGGGCCCACCGCGTGTGTTGTTGTCGATAGCAGCTTGTCAATTATTCAGTTTTGTATGAAGCCAATCAAGTCCAGCCACTGACTGCACATACTGATTGGGTTCATATCCAGCTCTGGCATATTGTGCAGGAAACCCTGTTTTACAGTAAAGGACCGTGGCCAGGCCAATCTGCGTTAAACCCAATATTTAATTAATCGTGATGCATCCATTAGGATATTAATGCTGTCCATTAGCTGAGCACACACTGCACAGAGCTCATGTTGTCAGACTTGCTGCCGTTTGTATCCACATTTGTTGAATCCCAAATTGGATTGTCATCAGAGGCCTCCATAAATCAACCATAATGGAAATGTCCCATATGCTCCCATAGTCCTGGGCTCCTTCATAATCTGTTGGTGTCACACATCTCAGGAGTCGCTCAATGATCTGTGTTCCCGTACGGCAAGACGTGATCAATTCTGGACACAACTGTGGCATCTGTTCACTCCGCTCATTGTGAATCCCCTATGTACTGTAGGTCTTCAATTTATTTATTTGTTAATTCACAAATAATTAGGCTTATGCAGGCCTCTCTTTTAATTATTGAATTGACATGTATTATCCTTACAGAAATGACCGCCCCCATCAGACAAATTGATGGTCATTTCATCTGCAGGGGCTTCTTGATCAATACCAGTGCCTCAGTGATGACCTCACCCAGCACTGAGATTTCTGTCTTTCAAAAGCTTAATAAAGCAGTGTTCTTTTTTTAGGTTTGTGTTTGGGTTATGTTTTCTCCTCAGTGGCGTATATGGCTGCATATATGAGCTATTACTTTAAAAATATAATATATGGGCATATATTTAGCTCCCTTACTTGCCTGTATTTTGAAAATGTGACTTCACTGTTGGGGCCAATTGCAGGCCAACGTCACTTAAGGGAATAAAGGAGGTTGTGCGAGTGTGTGTGTGTGTGTGTGTGCGCGGTAAAGGGAAAGTTATTTTGATGTTAATTGCTGCAGGTCGTTAATACTGTAAATGCCAAGGGTGACCATAGACCATCATCACAGATCATAGGTTACTTTAAAATTCTGAAAAAAAAAAATTCTAATCAGCTTGTTATTATAAACGAGCCCGACATGAACACACTATGTTCTGTAAAAATTGGAATAATACCGATGATCTCACATGTGAGATTTATGTATCGCTCCTCTCGCTGGTTTGAAGCCGACAGGGCTCTGTTGAAGAAACAGTCTAAATTTAACAATAACAGAACTGGTTGTTGCTAAAAAAGAGGCAGCTTTTTATCTTAACATAGTCACATTCAGGATTTGTCTTTTAATATTTAGACAGAGCCAGGCTAGCTGTCTATCCCTGTTTCCAGTGTTAAGCTAAGCTAACCAGCAGCTGGCTGTAGCTTCAGTAATGGTATCAATCTTCTCATCTAACCCTCTAAAGAAGGGGAATAAGTGTGTTTTCCAAAATGTCAAGGTGAAACTCATTTCCCCCTGCAAACTATATTCCTCCCTCAGTGGTGGTGGTGCTGGCCTTCATCATCTGCTGGCTGCCTTACCACATTGGCAGGAACCTCTTTGCCCAGGTGGACGACTATGACACGGCCATGCTGAGCCAGAACTTCAACGTGGCGTCCATGGTGTTGTGCTACCTCAACGCCTCCATCAACCCCGTGGTCTACAACCTCATGTCTCGGAAGTACAGGGCTGCAGCCAAACGCCTCTTCCTGCTGCATCAGCCGCCCAGACAAGCCCAGCGCGGCCAGAGAAAGCTCTGCGCGAACGATCACATCTCCACCCTGAATGAAAGCCTGACTGGGGTCTGAGGGGCCTCAGCGAACTCTTAAACAGTGTTTTTTTTTTTTTACAGCTGTGTTTGACTTCATCGCCAAGGGAGAGTTTGCAGGCGTCTTTAAAGTTCGGGAGTTGCAGATAAAAGAGGAAACTCGATGAAGATGTGTAGAGGAGGAATGCTTGTTCCATTTAGTCTTTTAGTGGGGAAAGCAGGGCCGAGAGCTCCACTGCACTTCAATGCAAAATCAGATTTACCACACCTCAGTGGTATTTTGTTCACAGAGACTGGATGAACGATCACATTTCATTTATCTTGAAATGAAGAATTACGTGGATTTCAAGCAAAAAAAAGCCATTTTCATGTTTCAGTGTTACACCTCATGCCCAATGATTTACCTGTACATTGTGTGCAGCTTCACGTTGTATCTTGCTCTGTGTCAGCGCTTACTGAACACATGCATCATTTCAGTTCACAGCTACCATCAGTCCACAGCACTGATTAGTAAGGGATCCCTCTTTGTTACAGTAATGATGGATGAGGTTTATCCACATTTAAAATGACTGTTCATTTATTATGTTTAATTGTAGTTGTAAGGTTGAATTTGTTTAATGTATGGTGAACAGTTTTTATCATTATGGTTTGTTGTTCTCATAAATTAAGAAAAACAAAACAAGTAAACCTATTAGCTGTGGTTCATTAGTTGTGCAGATATGAAATTGGATATTCTTGTGTGTGTGTGTGTGTGTGTGTGTGTGTGTGTGTGTGTGTGTGTGTGTGTGTGTGTGTGTGTGCGTGCGCGTGTGCGTGTGCGTGTGTGTGTTTGCAGGGCTGTGTGCCATCTCTCAAGTGAATACATTGAACATAAACTTCATAAAGTACATTAATATGTAAATGGGACAGTTGATGTCTGTGTGTGTGATACAGAGGCCACCTGAGCCCTGAGGTTTTGGGGCTGCGGACGTGCCGGCCATCATGTAATCTGACACGGCTATTATATTACCTGGGCTCTGAGTTGGATTTAGGCTGGCAGCCAATGTCCCCACATCACCATATTCAAAGTAATGGCTGCTCTAAGTGCATTTCAAAGCGAAAAAAAATAAAAAAAATAGATATTAACTTGTCAGCAGCGGCAGAGGGTATTGCTTTTATTGCTTCCACTTGCATAATCTTGACACCATTGTACAATTCTTCTTTGATGTTGCATTTTGGATTAGAAACGACCTACACACTTTTGTACAGAGGTGTGGAATCAAATCACAAATTTGATGACTTTAGACTCGACTAGACAAACTTACAAAAGACTTGCAACTCAACACCAGTGGCTCGTGACTTCACTTGGACTTGGGCCTTTTGACTTGAAAGTAGTTGGTGCCTTCCCCCGAGCCCAAATATTAAAAAGCATGTTTTTTTTTTGTTTTTTTTTAAGTGTGCCACAGATCAATTCATTATCCTTTAATTCCTGAATCAATTAACGTTAACGCTATTCCTACTGGATCTTTTTATTTAGACAAGGAAGACTAGTCTTACAGAAAATAACCTACAATTTTGGGAAAAGAAAGTTATAGACAATCTGTCCATAAGAGATGAGTTAAATAAAACAAGACAGGACAGAAAAATACATTACAAATCATTTTTGTAAGTGTAATAGTGTAATACTATGACTCTGTTGCTAAAATTGCATTACATTGAAGCGTGCATTATGGCTTGTTTTGGGCTCGAAACTCAAAGTTTAGGACTTGGGACATGACTCAGGATTCAAGTGCAAAGGCTCGAGAACTATTTGTGACTCGTAAAACATTGACTTGGTCCCACCTCTGCTTTTGTACCTCATGCACTCTGGCAAGAAAGGTAACGTCAAAGTTATGCATTTTTAACCTGAACACCGTATAATCCCAAAATAAACTCCAGTTTTCCAGCTCCTGTCTACCATACATCTTGTTCTTTAAAAGGAACTGTCGTGATTTTGCCGATGAGTCATCGGCCTTGGTCTGCACAAATACAAAGAGACAAAGTCGCTCTGGGCTGACTCATCCTCGTGACACTTTTTTCACTGAACCATTCATCTCTGCCAGGCGAGCTGAAGCAGCGGGTAAAAGCTTATGCCGACAGACTATCCTGCAATCACCTGGGGAAAGATCAGCAAGCAGCACGACTCCTCGGTTGGTTATTTTCTTTACTGATAATGAAGAGAGTGTCTGTGAGCGGCTCAACCAGAGCTGTCAACAACACCTCCCTCCCTCAGGCCTTCTTCACACCGCCTCAAATCATTCAGCATTAGAAATATACACTTTGTATTGCATTGACTCAACTCTAAGGTCATTTCCCCTGCTTCTCCATCAGAAAACCTCAAACATGCTCCACACATACTTATTCCTCTCATCTTTTGGATATGTAATATACAGTGATTTATTTGAATAAAAAAAGAATTCTGAATATAGCTCAAATGTGATATTTAATGAGAGATTCACGGTCATCTCCAAATGAAATTTGCTGCAATTGAAGTTGATATTCTTCTGGAATATGAATGTTTTCTGACACAGCTGCACAAGCCCACGTCATTTCAGTGTCATAATATTTTCTACCAGAGGGGGGGAGCCAAAGACTACTGCTGTCACTGTGCATGTACAGCATGCATGGGTAAAGACGAATTACAGCACCACAAACGTTTCCTGGGATTTAGATATGGATTACACATTGCTTTTAAGCTTACATAAACACTGCTCTTTGAGTTTAAAGCTTCTGATTTTTACTCCTCCCTGTAAGAATTCTTTATCAGCTTCCCCTTTCAGCCCATTTCCACAAATTATCAGCAACACATATTCACATCCTGTTTGGCTCCCCTGTGCTTGCTGGTCCATGCATGTGGCCACAGGAAGCTGCACTAAAATGGAGGTTATTTGGGAGAAAGGTCTGCAAGGCAACTTCTTCTAGAAAGTCTGCATTGGTTCACGTTCACACCGCACGTCTTAATGCTTAATTCGGATTTTTCTTTTTTTGCTCGTATACGATTTTTTGTTTGGCTGTTCACATTACCTTTTTAAAATGTGGCCTATATCAGATTCCAGTGTGAACTGTTTGCGGTTTCGAACTGACCCGCGTGCGCAAAAGAACAATAACAGTGACAGACGCAGCACGCTGTTGCACTAAAGTTAGGGAGGTTATGGAGGAAGTACGCATTTTAGCTTTTATTTCAAAATGTTTGTGTAATGGCAGCCGTAACAGCTTGAAGGCTCTTCACCTTCCTTTGACGCTGCTGCCACGTTCTCCTGTGTCCCCGTTTATCCATTTTGTTTGCTATGTTTTTTTTTTAAACGGAGCGGTTACGGTATGACCCTTCTAGTTTTGATTGAATTGAAGTATCTCCCCACACTCTTCCTCCATTGACTTGCTCCATCACTGTTCTCCATTTTGTAGGCCTAGTCAAGTTTTTTATGTTACTGTCTGTGTCTAGGGCTAACTCTCGCCGGCGCATAATTGTGACAAAAGTTGATGTAGATTGACGTAAAAGTCGCATCAAATCCGCCTTGGTTGTTCACACACTGCGGCCGCATTGATAAAAAAATCAGGCCTGGGTCTAATTCAGGACCACATATGGAAGTGGTCTAAATCTAATTTGAAAAAATCAGATCTGGGCCAGATTTGAGTGTTCACATTACTTCTGAAGAAGTCTGACCTGGTCACTTGACCCCAAAGAAAATCAGATTTGGGCCACTTTGGCCTGCAGTCTGAACGTAGCCTTTTTTTTTCCTGATGGTTTCTTCTGTTGCACGGCCTCCGGTGCCATTCTCTTTTCTCTCTCGTCTTTCCCAAACCCAAAGCTTTTCCCACACAGAGCCGACTCGCTGGCCAGTCTGCAAATGCTCGCTGTGAAAGCCGCTATAATGGAGATCCCAGGGAATTTGATGACCACCTATTTAGAAGCGTGAGGTAATGTATCTTGTGCAAACATAAAAGCTTGAAATGGTTAATCAGTTCACCCATCAGCAATCATGTCTCCCTGCCAGGCGTGTGCCAGTGCCACCTCATGTGGACACGGCTCGCACACAAATGTGTGTCTTTGGCTTTTACAAACCATTGGGCACTCCCACAGCTCTTTCAAACGCCTTTAACGACAGCGAGATAACACGCTTCATTTATAAAGCGCTAATCACCATGTCTTCTAAAGCTTTAAGTAAATCGTTTCCATTGTTTAATGAACCATGTTACACACAGGAGAGTCAATGCCCTGTTTCTCCAAACTAGTAGTAGAGTTCCTTCCAATTTGGAGGCTATTTAAATCTACTCGGTATGTGCAAAGTGTTTGTTCGTGAACAGTGTTTGACATTTGGCTTACTGATCTACTCAATTTCAAACCTATGAAACCAGATCACAACTTGCTTTAGGCTATTTGACGAGTGAACAAAAAGATTAAATAAATCATAAACATTTTAGGCTTTGATGAGGATCAGAATACATTTTTCTTTTTATGTGAATAGATTCAGCAGTTCATTTACCAAACCCTTTGGTCAATAATAATGTTACTTCTCTCCGTCATAACTATGAACTAAGATAATGGAGAGACGATGGTGTGGTTAATACACCAGCAGGTGGAACTCGGTCTCTCCTGCGGTTGTGTGGTGTGTTGTTGGTGAGCTAGAAACCTTCTCTACATTTCCACAGCACAAACCACTTAAGTGCCTGACTCCCCTTGCTCCTGGCCCCAGGCAGGACAGCAGAGTAACTCCCAGATCTTTCATCCTTACATGAAAATAAATGATTATTGACTAAAAAAGCAGCTAATAATACAAACAATTTCACATGTTTGCCAGCTGGGAGTGTCCTGGACTTGCATCATAGGGAAACCACAGAGAATCTGCAACTTGCAGTACATTCAGAAGAAGATGCAATGCACATGTTAACATAGTTGCAGGTGCAGGTGAGGCTTAGGCATTCCGGATATGCACATTTAGGCCTGAAACCCAATGAAAGTCATGCAGCCTATGGTTCATGCACGAAGCACAATTCATAATCCAGCCTATAGACACACTTTCTTGTAAAGAAAAAAAAAAACTCCTTCATCCTCAGATTTCTTTCATTACATTAAATTAAACTTGACAGGAATAATTTGCATTCAACTACTGTCATGGCTGAATGTCTGACCTTTGAACTCATGTGTTTGCTTGTAGATATTGAGGATGTTGTGTTTTGAAGTTGGTCTAATTTTTCTAATTCAGTCAAATGAAGTTTTAAAAACCCTGCAGGAAGTGTAGGGAGGTTTTAATGGCATCATAGAATATGAAAACTATAAGTGATATAAACCAACCAGGCACACAGGTGCCTAAAGGAATATTAAAGAGAATTTTTTTTTATCAGGGTGAACATACTGTGAAGTACCAGCTAAATTGTTAAACTCAACCCCCATACGTTTCTATGAACAGCACAACTATACACACTGCTGTGGTTGGTGATGCCACACCTCACACAGCTGAGTCAAGACAGACAGCCAGTTAGAAGAATATTGCCTTCAAAATAAAAGTATAAATATTTGTGAGCATGGAGGGAAATTCTAGTTATAAAATTCCAGGTGAAAGTACATTTAAGGTTTGAAACGGTAAATAGAAAAGTTTGTCTGTTATCTAAAAGTTACATTGGGCTGAAATCTGGTGCTACACTGCACTCAAAGTGTAGCTTATATGGCCACATTTTAATCAAACATTTGGTTGTGGTCAAGAGTAAAACGTCCGTGCATTTTGGCTCATAGCTAGCAGACCTGCAGCTATGATTGATTGCTAAATCGACTGAGAAGTTTAGTGAGATAAATAAAGTTCAAATTTCGCCCCATTTTTTTCATGCAATTATGATTTCTGCTGTGCATTGAGCGTTAAAGTTCTCATGACATGGTGCTCTTTGGGTGCTTTTATATAGGCCTTACAAGACCTATATAAAAGCACCCAAAGAGCACCTTTGCTCCTTTATATAACCTTGCAAGATTCCAGATCGGCCCATCTGAGCTTTCATTTTCTCAAAGGCAGAGCAGGATACCCAGGGGTCGGTTTACACCCATCACCATTTCTAGCCACTGGGGGACCATAGGCAGGCTGGGGGAACGCATATAAAAAAACTCATAAAGTGAAATGTTCATGGGACCTTTAAAGCATGTTAAAATGCTATCTAATTTCTAATTCCAGTTTTGCCAAACGTCCCTGCTTACAGAATAATAATAATAATAATAATAATAATAATAATAATAATAATAATAATAATAATAATAATAATAATAATAATAAAGGTATGCAAGCCAGGCCCCAGAGGTTTAATAATTCAGTGCAACGTTCCAGTTTTTAGTTTTTATTTTGAAAGTCTGTAGCAGAAGTAGTATTTTTTAACCTGACTGACTTGACAGTGCTGACTGAGTCAAATGCGCGTAAAAGTTGTCCACTCCTCCTGCTCGTCCATGAGCTCATTTGGCTCCAGATATAAACACAGAGTTGTGTCTGTCCCCGCTGCGCTCCTCGGTCTCTTCACAACCAGCAGGCAGTTTGCTCCAACAGGCCGACCGACAGAAAGCAAGCAGGAGGGGACGATCTCTGGCACATTCCCCAGGATGGAGGTAACATCTCCGGGACTCTGGGGCTACTTTTCTTACCGTAGCCTGTACTTTAAGGCAACTTGAACAGATGTTTTTTACTTTTTGGATGTGGTTTGGTGCAACCATGTGTGGTTGAAATTGAAACATTACATCATTGGAGCTCAGTGAGTAACTGTGTGGTCTGTGTTACTGCTGTGATATTTCTGGAAGGACTAGGGCCGGCTGTCTGTGCAAACATTTAATAAATGAAATGCACGTGTAGTTGTGTTGACTACTCATCACACTTAAAAGTCCCTGATCTTTACAGCGTTTACCTCTTAACCTTGATATAACTTACCTTGATATATCTTATATAATACTGTATTTTTTATTTTTTTTATTTTACTTATGATAAACAATTTTGGCTATGATATCTATTATATTTTGCGTGAATGTTATAGACTAGTTGCATGTTGTCTTTAATTATGAAGTCATTTTAGACTTTCTGAAAAGATGACTGCACATCTCTTTCCTGTGTAGTTGTTGTGTTACACACTCCTACTCACACACACACCCACACACACACACCTCAACATATAGGCTGTTTGGCTCAGTATGTTTGAGCTTTAGGCTGATATGGCTTAAAAGTAGGTTTGTGGTAAGGACTTCATAACAAGAAACCACAGTGTTAGTGGAGGGAAATGGAACTGACAGAACATCTGTCACGAGCCCGTGTTTGTGCGCTGTAACACAAGTGTGAAGTGAATGTCATTAGTTGATTTAGTTAAATGTCATTAGTTGATTTAGTCTTCGCTGTCAGTCTGCATTTTGCTTGTAAGTCTGAACATCCTCCATGTCCCACCCATCGTACCCTCAGCTGACAAGCCATGCTTTCTCCTCTCAAAGGCCAAACTGCCTTTACCCGCTTGCAGCTAAAAAAGGAAGAGAGTGTGCTTCTTCATGGTATAAGACGCCTGTCCACGTCTGTTTTTCCTGCAGAGTTTGCTCGTAGGTTTGTGGCCTCCTCCCTCCAAAACAAGATGTTCCCTCCTAACTTTTAACCTCTTTTTCAAGTATTTAATGTCGTGTGGCAAATGGGAAGAGAAACGCCCATTTCTTCCCCCCACAGCACGTGAGGGAGCACATTAGTAATCTGCCACAGAACTACTCTCACATACTTAAACCACTCAACGTTAGGACACAGATATAGGCTTCAGACCAGATCAGCTTGGATTTATGACCTTATTCCTCTTACCCTGTTGCCAAAGTTTAGAGTAAAGAATTTGGACTGCACCGAAATCTGGAAAAAATGAAAGAATGATTGAAAAAATAAAATGGAGAGGGGGCTTTCTTAGGTTAAAAAAACAACAACAATCTGATAAGGTTGAACCTGTACAAGCAAGCTGAACACTGAGATGGAGAATGCCGATTCCAACTATTATTGTTTGTGACTCCGGCTTTTTCTGAATCAAGCCTCCCAAACCCAGCCCAGATCTCACAAGCTCGGTTTCTAACTAGAAGCTAATAGTCTAGCAAGGCATTGAGCGGATGGTGACAACGAGCAGCTCTGCAACGTAAATTTAAACCGAGTGCTTACTTGCCACTTCTTAACTATCTGATCTTGGTGAACAACTACCTAAGCAAGGGTTGGAAATGTAAGCGTTGCTCAGTGATTTCATGGTTTCATTTCTCACCTCAAATGTATTCGTCCCAGAAATTGGTGTGTTGCTGCTGTTGATAAAATTGATGTGACAGAACTGGTTTCCTGTTTGCTGAGAATTTCCAACAGTAAACCGTCTGACACCTGAAATGAACTTATGCAAAATGTATCCGTTCTCCCAGATGTTAGCCGTTGGGAATGGGAGGCTTTTGTCTGAGTTTGATCGGATGGGATTTTTGCTCGCTGCATTTTGCCTAAAGCACCTGGAAACTAGCCTGTAAAGTCAGTCTCGCACTCACCGTTATTTAAGCTGCTTCAGCTTTACGCTTTGATGACATCACCTATTAGTTTAATAGGTTCTGTTATTAAAAGCTGTTCATGTTCGCAAACATTGATTTACAACTGTAGCAAGCAAGCCTTAAGAGGAGATTGCCGCATGGAAATTCTTGAATTTAGTGTTTCCTGTTTTGCAAGCTAGTGAAATGACAAATTGGAATTTTTGTGCATTTGCGTGTGTTTGTGTGTACGACACGTGTGTGTGCATGCACCTGAGGATTTGTACTGCCTGTGTGTTGGGTTGTGGAGTAGGGGAGTGGTGGTTTTCCTTTGATGGAAAAACAACACCACACCTAGAGGAGTGAGTATTTTGGATTACCTTGCCAACCATATGGTGTGCACATTTCTTATGTAATCCATAGTAAAGTTAAGAGACCAATAACTGAGGAGCTCAGTCCAGCCAGACCTTTTAATGAGTCACGTTTTTTTTTTTTCCATTTTGCTTTACAACCGTATGTCATTTAAATAGTGTCACACTATTATAGGGCTGCAACTAACGATTATTTTAATGGTGGATTAATCTGTCAATTATTTTCTCGGTTAGTTGTTTTGGTCTGTAAAATGAATGATTAAAAAAATGTGCATCAGTGTTTCCAAAAGCCCAAGATGACGTCCTAAAATGTCTAGTTTTGTCCACAACTCAAAGCTATTCCATTGACTGTCACAGAGGAGTGACGAAACTAGAACATGTTCACATTTATGGAGCTTTTTTATTTATTTATTTTTTTTCTTCCCATTTCATTTAAAGGTCCAGTGTGTGTAACGTGTTTAGTTGTTCATTATCAAAATCTGTGTTGCCCGTTCACCAACTTGTCCTTTTTTCATGATTATTTACCAGCACCATCAATTCCACGTATTCCTTTTGACTTGAAATTTTACATTTGCATTTACACGAACTGGGGTAGACGCTCCATATTCATGCTCCATCTTGAAATACGTTAGCCGGTAAGGGACATACAGGACATACTGCTCCGCCTTTCGCGTTTTCGCTGTCATATAATAAACTCCCAGGTGCTGCTAATGCTGCTAATGGGTATCATAGCTTCTCGGCCCCGGCAAGTTTGAAGAAGGAAACATTGAGGACCACAAGTATTCAAAATCCAAATTTCAGGAACAGGAGTCTTCTTCTTCACCCAGATAAAAGAAAAAGGAGATTGAAAAGGGCAAGAGACCGTCTTTTTAAAGCGTGAAGGCTACCGTAGCTGCAATACGTTAGAGTGTTGATTGCGATATATGATCTCAATGCTAGATGGGAGAAATTCCTACACATTGGACCTTTTAAATAGTTGACAAATAATGAATGGATTAAATGACTGGATTCATAGTGTGTGTGTGTTTGTTTTGTGTGTGTGTGTGTGTGTGTGTGTGTGTGTGTGTGTGTGTGTGTGTGTGTGTGTGTGTGTGTGTGTGTGTGTGTGTGTGTGTGTGTGTGTGTGTGTGTGTGTGTGTGTGTGTGTGTGTGTGTGTGTGTGTGTGTGTGTGTGTGTGTGTGTGTGTGTGTGTGTGTGTGTGTGTGTGTGTGTGTGTGTGTGTGTGTGTGTGTGTGTGTGTGTGTGTGTGTGTGTGTCAAGGAAAGCCTAGGAAACTTTAGCCCGTTATAAGTCACGGTGTAGTTACGGTTGGATCTGTGTTCAGAGTGCGTATGAAATGTGTAAATGTCATCTCATTTTAGAGCGTATACAATTCTTTAAAGTCGTGCGATTAAAGCCCTTCTGAGCCATGATAAGATGAATTGGATGAAGAGCACTTATTGATGATAGGACCAACCACCAGAATCTCATGTGACATTAACTCCGCTTCCGCTGATGCTTCCTGTTGTGGCTTTTTTTTCATAACATCCTGCAAACCACATCAGCTTTCTCTGATATTGTTTCTGTCAAAATATGGGAAGCCAGCACTTTGCAGTGGCAAAAATATGGTAATTGCAAAATCAGTTGGAAAAGAGAAGCATACAGATTGCTTAGAAGTGCATAGTTTCTGCTAAATATTCATAATTTCACAGTAGTAGTACTTCTTTTCATGGTTTGGCAACATGCTGTCTGGGTGAAAACCTTGTATGTCCAAAACTGTTGTTTAAAGCCAATTTGAAAACATTTAATTGAGCTGTTGACCTCAGACGAAATCACCTAGTCACTTTAAATATTTGTAAAACCCACAGACTGATGTAAAGGGTGACCAATGGCATTGATTTATGAAATAAACAAAAAAAAGACACGACTCTATTTAAAGGAACACGCCGACTTATTGGGAATTTAGCTTATTCACCGTAACCCCCAGAGTAAGACAAGTCGATACATACCCTTCTCATCCCCGTGCGTGCTGTAACGCTGTCTGACGGCTCCAGCATTAGCTTAGCCTAGCACAGATCCTGCAGGTAAATGGTTCCAACTAGCCTACTGCTCCGAATTGTGACAAAAGTGACAAAATAACACCAACATGTTCCTATTTACATGTTGTGATTTGTAGAGTCACAGCGTGTACAAAAAACAACGTAACATGAGACACAGCCATCTTCTATCTGTAAACAAACCGGGAACTATATTCTCAGACAGGCTTGCATATCACTCCGCCCAAGTACTATATTCTTCCGCCTGAGAATCTAGTTCCCGGTTTGTTTACGGCTAGAAGACGGCTGTGTCTCATGTTACGTTGTTTTTTGTACACTCTGTGACTCTACAAATCACAACATGTAAATAGGAATATGTTAGCGTTATTTTGTCACTTATTCGGAGCAGTAGGATTACTGGAACCATTCACCTGCCTGTTCTGTGATGGGCTGATGCCCCTGGAGCCGTCAGACAGCTTTACAGCACGCAAGGAGATGAGAAGGGTATGTATCAACTTGTCTTACTCTGGGGGTTACGATGAATAAGCTAAATTCCCAATAAGTCGGCGTGTTCCTTTTTAATATTAAATGTTTTTATATTCCCCAAAATTATGAATATGCTTATTTATTTTTTTAAAGTAAGTGCTTTAGTACAACTAGCAAGATACAAGTTATAATTGAGGTAAGTTTGGAGACACTACCTCATTTAATCATTAACATCACATACGGTACAACTTGAAACCTTTTCAGCAGACTCACTGTCTTTGGAGATTGCAGTGTGCACATACTTGCTGACTGAAGCATTTAAATTGTTTGTAGTAAATGTGATATCGCCTGCAGTAAGATATCATTCTAAAATATATTGGTTGTGTCGTCAATATATTGGTTTGTTGCCTGTATTTACATCTCCTCGAATCTCCTTTCAAAGTAGTTGTGTGGAAGCTTGGTTGGTTGGACAATTTGTGTACCTTTTTTAGGACCAATCAAATGGTTTATAAAGCCTCATAATTCCTTAGGAGGGGACACGGTGGTGCGGTGGTTAGCACTGTCGCCTCACAGCAAGAAGGTTGTCCGTAGGTGTGCATGTGTGAGTGAGTGGTTGTTTGTCTATGTGTGGCCCTGCGATGGACTGGCGACCTGTCCGGGGTGTACCCTGCCTTTCGCCCGACGTATGCTGGGATTGGCTCCAGCCCGCCCACGACCCTGTGCGCGGGATAAGTGGTTGACGATGGATGGATGGATGGATAATTCCTTAGCTGCTTTTTATTGCAGACAAGTGGTTATTTTCTTAAACATTGTTCTAGTTGGTTGCCATTACAGGCCCTCACATGATACATGAAGTGTGTTTTTCTCGGAGTCCTCCTATCAGTCAGACCCTGCCCCTCTGATTTGCAGTGTGTGGTGCAGAGAGATAGCCTGGGTGGGAACTATTTTACGGACAAGATAGTGAGGAGGACACTGTGATCTGTGAAAGAAAAACACACATGCTGTTGGCTTTCAAGAAAGTTATGTCACTGATAGATACATGTAGGCTGAGTCAGGCTTGAAGCTGTCTGAGACATCTGCAGATTGTCAAACATGTTGAATTTAGTCAGTATTTTAAAGTCTACAAACGTGAGATACATGCAGACAGGATTTTGAGAACAGTGAGCCAGACAGAGGAAGTGGAAACTCAAAAAAAAAAAAAGAAGCTATCATCGTGACTTTATAACTCACAGTTAACCTATACTGCCTGCACCTCCTTAACCACCCTCCTCTAAATTTGGCATCCAGCCATGCTCTTTATTTCTTTCTTTGGCAGAAAGGAGTGCAAACACAGCGAGTGCTGCAAGCGGCTTGTACATTGCAAGGGCCATTCTTTTAACATTTTGTGAAATCTTGAACTTTTGGTTTTCAGGCTTAAAAGGCTGGCGCAAACTGCAAATTTAACATTTTATAAACCCATTAATCTTTTTGGAAGGACCATGTATACAAGATGTAAGAACAAATCTAATTAACCTTAACTTCTGGCTGAAACCAAGACAACTCAGAACTCTAGAGATAGATCTATAGAGAAGTTCACAATGTCAGTAGCGTGACTTGGACTGTGACATGTGGCCTTTCCATTATACGGAAGGAAAGCCAATCTAACCAGATCCTTAACTTCAGTAAAAGCAGCATGTAAAAATACTCCATTAGCAAGTAAAAGTCCTGCATTAAAAATGGTGTTAGACGTGTCATCAGCAAAATGTACGCAAGTATAATAAAACTCCTTGTTATGGAGAATGGTCTCTTTCAGTGTTATAGAATATTTGATCCTAAAGTTTGCAATGTCCTAAGTCTGCCATGGATGAATGGAAGTCAAACCCTCTGGGGGGGATGTATATCAGCTGAAATGACGCTACGTCGTAGCAGGGAAGGTGCAGGGCTTCACTGAATGAAGTCATTCCATGTCTGTGCTACTCAGCCTCCAACTATCTGAGCCACTGTCCAGGTGGGTTTTGTCTCTGTGATTGCTGGATCAGAGTGGTTGAGAATACCAGAACACTCTGTCGAATCCCCAACAGATGCTTGTATTATTATTTCTTGCCAAGGATCAAACATTTGGAGGACGTACTGTCTGCTGTGAGCCGTTTGTTATCTTTTCTTACTCAGCATTCACTCTCCATTGCCCCGCCTTCTCCTATATCCTATTGTCTGCCACACTTTTTCTTACTGTGTAATTCTAGCGGCCGTTATTCCTTCTTTACATATTATATGCTTTACTTCCTCGTAAGCTTCCACTATTAGCTGTTGCTCAATGGGTGTAAAGTACAAGACAATTTCTGCTCCATTTCAGCATCAGCAAATCGGTGATCGACCTTGCGGTCTGTTGAAGAAACGGTTGAATTCAACTGTTGAATTACTTAGACCTAGTCAGCCCTCATCAGCCTGGCTTGGCCAATGTGAAACTCACAGGATGCAATGATTGGACTAGGTCGAGCCTTGCTTATTTTTTTTTTTATTTTTTTTTTTCTGGATTTCTAAATTCTGCTTTTGTGAAATAGCCCTCTGGTCTATATCTTCATAATTTGATCATTGCAGTTAAAAAGCATATCTGAAAAAAGCCTCTTGGGGTCTTGACTCGTTTTGTTATTGCATTTGTCACATTTAAGAAAGACCTTTCGGTCTTGTGGTCTTTCTTTGGAATTTTAACTTTATCGGCTTTCTGTTCTCCGATCATATGGATGTATTTTCCTTTTTCTCTGGATGCATATTATTTCATGACGTATTTGCTTTCCCACCCTACAGTAGAAGTCTGTGTCTGCAGCACCTCCCATTTCCTTTGAGGCAGGGGCAGTAATGTCTGGTAGATGAGGGTGTTCATTTACCTCATCCCTCTGATTGAGGGCCTTTTGTAGTCTTCTCACACACACAACCCATGTACAAACACACAAACGCAGTGCCAGCGAGGGCAGTGGAAAAATGAGATATTCAGATGAGGTCCGTCCAAAACCACATCATGTTTTCCTGGAAAGCCAGTGAGCGAGAAGGTGGCGGTCTGCTCTCGTACCACTTAACAAGTGTAGGCAGAAGGGCGCTGCTCGCTGTGGTGGTTTTCCCCCCCTGGCAGAACACACCGACGTGTGAAAACAAAGTCTGCGGACCCAAACTGAAGCCTTGGTGATCTCATTGAACAATCGCTAGCTCAACAGCTGTGCTTTGGTGTTTTTTATTTATCTTCCACTTTCCCAGATTTCCAGTGTTTGGGGCTCACCAGCTAGAGCTTATGAGGATTGAGAGTTCCTAGAGAAGGGTTAAAGATCCTGAGCCAGACATCATATTTTTCAGCTCCATGGTAGATTACATGACCTGTTGTCTCCCTGACCTGTTATATCAGGCAGATATGTTAGGATTTACTAGACTTATATCATGTGCTTCTTCTCCCCTGCCTCTGGGAATATGAATAACAGGAACAGACAATAGCAGACTTTGTGTGATCTGTTTGTCTCTGTGTTTTCTTTCCACATCTGCCGGTCATACCGAAAACCTCGTGTCTCCAACAGGCTGGTTGGGATTATCCTTTACTTATCGAAACACAGCTCACTGAGGATGCACCGACTTTTCCTGCAACACATTCACACTGAAAACCACAGTCTTTTCAGGTGTGGCCGTTAGGGCTGGGTTCAAATAATAGTCTTCAACAAAAATTGATTTTTAGTTTGAGTGATCTGATATTTGATAAAATCCAGAAATCAATCTTTTAATATGTGCCCTTTCACCATGGCTGGAAGTACTTTAAACAAACTTTTTGGGGGGCAATTCTTAATGTAAACATTAAAGTGATGGTTCGGAGTAATTTCACCCTAGGGTCCTTTGCACCATGACCTTTTTTTTTTTTTTTTTTTTAAAGTAAGTGCTGTAGTATAACTAGCAGAAGACAAGTAATAATTGAGATAAGTTTGGAGACATTACCTTATTTAATCATTAAATTAATAAATATTTTTGTTGTATCTCTTTTCGGTGTAGTAATATGTAGACGGCCCTAAGCACTCGTCTAACTGCAGGTAGCAGCAGCAGCAACAGAGAGCAGAAGAGAGCAGGCAAGTGTTCATAAACTTCTGGTGTACTTACAAACTTTCCAATCCATCGTTTTATGAGTGCATAACCTATTTGTACTAGTGTAGAAGTTTGGTATAATTTCGAGCATTATTAGTGGGGTCATTTACGAGATACAAACGTGGGTCCATTAGCCCCTGCGCTAAGCTATTCAGCTGATAACGCTACTCTACGCTAACTCTCCCAATGTTAGACCCAGGTGAAAAAAGCTTCTGGGGGGGTGTTTGGCTCGAGGTCATGGAGCAAAGGACCCTAAGGTGAAATTACTCCGAACCATCACTTTAACCTGGTTCATTATTTAAAATATTTGAGGGTTGCTTCTTCCTTGTACAATTTACAGCATACGTTCTCTGAGAATCTTTTATATCCAAGCAAGATTGGCGTTGTAACTGAAATGTCCCTTACCTAATTGATATCGAATCGGGACCTTGTGGATCAGAATCAAATTGATTCAGGAAACCATTGGCGATACCCAGCTCTAGTGGCCATGTGCACTGTCAGCCATTTTGGAGGTCAACCGTTATTTAACAATGACTACGTTTACATGCACATAATATTCAGTTTTTTGGCCTTATTCCAAAAAAGACAATATTCCAACTAAGCTGTTTACATGGCTAATGAAAGTGAATATTCCTGTTTACATGAAGCCGTGCAAAATAAGATTATTATTTTTTTTTTTTTTTCAAGTTTACCAGCGGTGGCGGACGTGTTGGACCGTGCAAACGCAGCGTCCCTCTTTTATTCCTTCCACCAGCTTCTTGAAAAGGTCGACGTAGCGATGTATTCGCATATCCAAAAACCTGTTGCTATCCAAGTCTTTGATAATGTTTAAAAGTAGCTGTGTTCCTCCTTATCGGGTCTGCAGCCTTGCAAACAGTTGGCTGGTTGGTTTGTGTGCAGCAACCACAGCAACGCACAAAACTGACCATAAACCTGCGGTTAAAAACCCTGATTGAGACACATATTCCGAATGCGCTGTATACATGTCCAAAGAATGCCTCTAAAACCCGAATAATACCGGAATATCCCACATGTCTTAATTGGGAAATGGTATATTCGGAAAAAGGTCTTATTCTGAATATGCAACGGAATATGCTGCTTACGTGACCTGTATCAAATTCAGAATATTGTCATTCAGAATAATAGTGGAATATTGGTGTGCATGTTAACATACTCATCGACTCAAAACGGCTTTCTACATCTTTAAACTGTACTATCAAGTAGAACTGACAAATCAAGGTACTTCACCACATTGATGCACTAATTTTGGAACCTAATATTAACATAAAGAAGTCCTGCTTCTAGATAAGCAACACTGCCCACAACAACCTTATACAATGAGAAATATTAAATAGATGTCTTGCAAGGGGGGGGACGAATCTCCCTTTATGTTTATGTTAAAGGTGCGGTAGGTAGGATTGCGAAGCTCCAGGACTTAGCCAAAAAATTTTTAACATCGACAACTTCTCAGTCCCTTCCCCCTTTCCACTAAAACCCAAAAATGTCTCTTAAGCCCCTCCCCCCTTGAGTTTCTGGGGAGGGAAAACGACCCAAGAAAAGATTTTGTTATATAGGCATTAACACAGTTTTTCTACAAGCATAAATTGACTTTTTTGTCATGCTATTAAATAATGGAAAAGCTCTTCATATTTTAAGAATAAAAATGTTTTGGTGCATTTTAGTGTGTATTGTATTTGTAACTGTAAACAAGCAAGCAACATCTGAAGGATTTCCATGGAAGTCAGAGTTAAGAAATAGCTTTTTTCTTTTTTTTGTGTCGACACAGGCCCAGTTTTGGAGAACTTGAATCACATGGCTCGGGCACTTTTTTTCTTTTTTTTTTTCTTCAATGTTTCCTTGTTTAGACATGCTCAATTGCTCTGTATGCTAGATTAGTATGTTTCAGATGTGGTCTAGCATATCCAGGGACACTCTCTCTCAGGAGCTGAGGGGTTACAGAGCAGAGCTGTGATCCAGGCTGCCTGCACAGCTCTGGGGCTTTTTCCCAGGCCTAGAGCCCCAGAAATAGTTTGCCCTGCTCTCTCCTGCAGTGAACCACAGTTTCCCACTCTTCCACAGAGCTTGGGGTCCCAGCTGAGTTAAACAAGCGCAATACTGATAACCAACCGCAGGCCTTGTATGGCTTATCGAATTAATGTGTCTCTTCAGTCATCTCAGTGAAATCATTTGAGTTTAACTGTGAAAAAGATGCTTGCCTGCAAATTATTTAATTAGTTCAGATTAGTATACCTTATGCATTGCCTATACTGTATGTTTTGCATAAGACAGTGCCTCTGTAGAAAGGTTCTTGTTTAAATTATAGCAGATAAAAAGCTTACTATGTCACGTGCTATGCTAGACTAGTTCTAAAGTACCAGTGGAAGTTTTGATACTGTATTACATTCCTACAATTCTTTTACATTAAATATGAATAAAACCACTTCTATCACCTTATATTCTGTATGCATGGTCAGTGTATTTTACGTCTGGGAGGTATTTCCATTGAGTCAGATGTTATTTTCATTCTGCATGAAGAAGCTTATTAAAGATTAGGGCTCTCTTTGAAAGGATGCATGGAAGGATATTAATGGATCTGAAATGACTTCTTCTAAAACTAGAAAGTTGTTGAATAGTTAATGCTGCTGAAGCCTTTTTAAATCTTCATATAGTTCTCACATTGTATTTAAGTCAGTTTTGCAGTTAACTGATCATTTCTAAAATAATCAAAATATGAAGAATAAACTAAACTGGTCTAAATATCACCTTTGCTGGGTGCCTGGGTAGCTCACCTGGTAGAGCAGGCGCCCTTATATAGAGGTTTACTCCTCGACGCAGAGGCTGCAGGTTCAACTCCGCCCTGCGGCCCTTTGCTGCATGTCATGCCCCCCCCCCCTCTCTCCTTTCATGTCTTCAGCTGTCCTATATAAATAAAGGCCTAAAATGCCAAAATATCCTCTTTGCTGTAGGGGCGCACCGATCCAATATTAAGATCGGATATCGGTCCCGATATTGACAAAATAGCTGGATCGGGGATTGGAAAAATTAACACATCCACGGGCCTTATCCAGTTTTGTTAGGGTTTTTTTTCCCTCTGTTGCACGTGTGTCGCATGCGGGAAGAGTCGAGCGTACAAATAAATAAGAATTCAATAATAAGATACGATATTCAATCTGTTATTTTATCTTAGTTAGGAAAATAATGTTTAGTTAGGAAAGTCTGGGGCCTTTAGTCTCTTCCACATGAAGGTATAAGGTGGAAGGTATACAGTGTATTATTAATTCAACAACGGTATCTGCTCGGTATCGGTCATCGACAGATACACAAAGCCAAAGTTGGATCGGTGCATCCCTACTTTGCTGTACACGACCAAGTTAACAGTAAAATTACAGCGGTCATCTCCAACGTATAAGTTTTTAAATAACATTAAACCTTATGTCAGGAAAAGAAGTAACTCACTGGAAAGAATAAAGAATGTATTGATTGTATGTTCGAGGGGGCTGGTAGACATTTCTCCCATGTATCATTTAAAGTTTCATGAAAACGGGAACCTTGATTTTTTTTTTTTTTTTTTTTTCTTCACCCAAAACGCTTGAGCAGCGACTCAAACAAACCAAGCCACTTCCTTTGCCTGCACTGCTGTGACTAGAGTTTGTGCTCCGAAGGAGGCTTTGTTTTTGAAGGACAGGAAAGAGTTAAACAATTAGAGGTTACAAAATAATGGTGTGGATGGTGGGTGGTCCCTGGTGATTACTATTTATCACGGTTGAGAAAAGAGAACTCAGGAAAAGGGTTGGGATGTTGGATTAGGACATAGAGGAGGCGCAGATAGAAGCATTAACAGAGGCACTGCAGGGATAGCTGATGCTGGAATACGTTTGGGTGGAAGGAGCAAGGTGGTGAGCTCATGTTGAGAACAAGGGGAGGGTTGGGGGGGGGAGTAAAATGAAGCTTGTGATTAAAATGTGGAATGTGTGTATCTGCGACGCTTGGGAGATCCATGTTTCCATGGGCTACGGCTCAAACTGCAGAGCGGGAGGGGAACGGAGAGTGCACACCCAGGAAATGTGACACAAATGGCAGCTGTGAGGAGAGGCATGAGCTTTTTAGTGGTCAATAAAAGTAGGATGGAAATGAGCTGTAGCATCAAAGCCAGAAAGAGAACGGGAGGTGCACCAAAAGCGGTGACCGTACAATGCAAATCATTAAATGGTGACATGATGCATGTGAAATCTGCACAGTGCTGGCACAGCTCTGCTGCCGTCGTGTTGTAAACAAATGTCGTCTTCGACCAATTCACGGATCAATGACTAGAACCTGGAAAACAAGTGTCGTACTGGAGTGTTTTCATTTTGTGCACATTTCAGGCTGCAGCCATCAGCAAACTTATCACGTAGGAAACCGATATGTGGAGTGAGTTAATGGTCATGAAAGGGCAGCGCAGAGGAGGGAAGTTTAGCAATCAGCTTGGGAATAGTGGGAGAGACAGAAAGTGTGATAACAGTGTGAGGCTGCAAGTACCGGTCCCTCCTGTCACAGGCTGCGGGGTGATGTTGAACAGCTGTGGAGAGAGGGGCTCACTTCCTGTATCCAAGCCCAAAAATATGCTCCTTAGCAGGAGAAGAGATGAGTGGGTTAGTTCCTCCTAGGGAAGCATTGAACCCAAGTTTTCTTTTGTTTTTTTCCTCCCCAACCTTCCTGCTGTGTTTCTCAACCTATCTGCATTTTCTTTTTTACAAAGAGGGAAGTGAAACATGTTCTTCATCTTAGAACATCTCATTGTACAGGTGCAAAATGGCTCTCTGCACATGCCATGCTTGGTGAGATGTATTGTTTTTTTTTAGCTCTCTCGTCAGCCAGTTACTGCCCCGAGTAACATCATTCAGTTGTTGTGCCTCATCTAACAGGGCAAAGGCATGTTATGCATATTTCTTCACATGCATTTAAACTAGCATTCTGTTTGAAAGTGTTACACTTTACACTCAACATATGGGAGGCAATACATCATTTGAACATGTGACAAACTGTGTCAAGACTGTTGTTGGCATAAAGTATTTGTCAGTTGTTTGATTAAATGGCTTTATTTTCCAATAGGATTCTCCAGGATCCAAGCCATCAGTGGCTGAGCTGGCTGGAAGGTTCAAAGGTCACATTCTACCAATGCCCACCTCAAATAACGAGGTACTTTTATTTATGTAATATGTTGCTGTTCCAGTATCCATACAATAACATACCCAGTGTGTCTAGCTGCCAAGAAAAACAGCTCTCCACATTCTGTACAATTTGTTTTCATACTTAAATGGAGTAGTGGGTGAATGTATATCGCTTGTGCTTACAGATTTTTATTTACAATTCCTCTTTTTTGTAGTTGTCATTTCAAAGAAGACCTCCATGTTCCCTAAAGTTGCAAAGTCAAAAAGATGATAATGAAGAATCCGATGTAAGTCATGTTCTTCCTTGACTGATATATGTTCTATAAATCTGTCTTCTTGATATACAAAGGAAGTCTCCAGAAAACCGATTTGGATTTGTTTACTCTACATTTTCATTGCCACCTCACAATTTCAACACACTAGGCAGTGTACTGTTGCCAAATCCATAATTTATCTATTTTTTTCTTTTGTCTAAAACATTGGGAAAGTTGTTAGGAAAGTACTGCTGTATTTCTTCATAGAAAGGACTACCAAACAAACCACACTAACTTGTCTTTGCATGGCACATTGTAACACAAAGCACAAAAATGTTTTACATTTTGTGAATTTGTCTTTTCAATTATTCTGGTCTGACTGCGTTCTCTAGCAGAAAACTATTGTCTCACCAAATCCCTTTAAAATCAAGATGAAGAACTCCTCCATCATTGAGAAACTTCAGGTAAAAAAAACTTCTTGCAATATATGAATATTTTGTGACGGAAATGAGAAACAAAACAAGTGCTTATCTCACTAATGATGTTATTATAGGATGTAGTATACAGGCAGAAGTAGTCAGGAGTTTGCATAATCAGAGATTGAGATGTGTAAAGCATTACTGCCACCCACTGTTCAGTTGACATTGGTAACTGAGCTGTTTGCATGCTGAGAAAAAGGGGAAGGGCTTGTCCCTGATGCCACAAGCTGCTCCAATTAATGATTTAATGGGATCAGGGGCTACTCAGCCTCTAGTGAGGCTCGAACTCGCCACTATCGTTCCATTAGTTAGCAATTCACACGGTGGGCAGCCATGGGACAAAAGGGCTGCCGCTTCTCCCTCTTCCTCTTCTCCCCAGTGGAGGTAGGATACTCTCCTCTAAACTTGAACAGTGGTTTGGGGACTAACTCGAGATTTGATGTACTTTAGTTCTCAGGCTGAATATGACAGGTGTTGTTTGTGACACTTAAAATGGAATGTCAGGCCGTCCTTATAGCGGGTGAGTTTTCAAAGTAGGAAGGAGAGCTGTGCGCACTTGTAAATACTTATATTTTCAAACTAAGTTACACATATAAAGGATAAATAATCCCTGCTTTTTGTATATATACAGTGCGTTTTAAGAATATACCCACGTATAAAGCAACATTAACTTTTTTTTTTCACTTATATTATATTTCCTAATAGAATGACTCTTATGTTGAATTTATGGGTCATTCTCAAAGACAATCTCAGGTTTTACTGTCATTGTAGGTTTATAGTATGTTTTTATTTTAAAAAGTGCTGTGTAAATGCCATTTTAATTCCAGTAATTAAGGACATTGTTGATTAGGTTTCATTAGAACACAATATACTAAGGAGATTATAGTATCCAGGCTACAGGATCTTCCTTTGCCCTGTAGGCCAATCTTGCCTTGTCACCCACTGCTCTGCTGCCTTCACCCAAGAGTCCCGAGGCCAAACTCCAGCCAGCACCGTTGTCCCCGACCACACCCGGGAGCCCGCAGAGCCCCCTGAGCCCCACCCTGCGGCCCTCACATCTGTCCAGTGAAGAGGAGGACCCAATCAGCTTTGACAGCCCTCCTGAAGGCACCCCGCTGCCGAGCATCAACAAGGTAAACATACAGTATAATCTCCTTTTTTATAATGCAGTTGGACAAGTTTGTGCTATTACTGTGAGTATCATGTTGATGAGCACCCTAGATCATGTTATTCCCAGATCATTTGGAAGCATTTTTGAGTAGTTGGTACTCTTATGTTTTATATATTTGCGTGGTGTTTTTACACGTGAGGTTCTGAGTCACTAAATGGAAAAACATGAGCTGCTGTCACATTAAGGTCCCTGAAGTGTTTCTCACGCTATTGACCGACTGAGCCGTGACGTCGCAGCCGGACACATGGTCCCTGTTGACGTGTCTCTCAGCGGGTGTTCTGCATATCTTCTGGTTAAGCAGGACTTAGATAAGCTGGCGCAAGATGCCCCTGTATTGCATGAGTACTGCTGCAAGGGGGATTGAAGATGTAATCCCCTTAGCCTAGTTACAGTAGAGTCCCTAGGTACCATTTTGTGCATTGCTCTCAAGCATATGCTGAGACTTGGACAGTTAATAGAAATAATTTGATGATATAAATAAATTGATATTGAATGTAGGTTCTTAGCTGTCTTAAATATAGGTTCTTAGCTGTCTTAAAGATTAAGTTGCCTTGATTATTTAAAATGTATGTACATGATCTTAATTCCCTGCTGGTTCTTACTCCTCTTTTCCACACAGACTCGTGCACGGCTATCATTCAAAAGGCGCCCGCCCACGAGACAGCACAGGAGGTCAGCTGGAGAGGAGAGAGCCTCTGGGATTGCTCTGTCCCCATGTGAACTGTACAGCCCAAAAGAAAATGGGGACACGGACCAGGTCTTCGATTATGGACCGCTGGAAAATCTGAAAGAAGCTGAAGAGAAGGACAGGGACTGTGAAAAAACAGAGGATGAGATAGCAAGTGACCCAGATGACAGCGGAGATTCAGAGAAGGAGCCGGGAGCACAACAAGCCCAGAACTTTGAGGCTTCGGAGGAGGAACAGCAGCCTTCAGAGCCTTGCACTGGCCGGCAGATGGAGGGCAATGTTGAAACCAAGGGGAACGAGGAGATTCCTCGGGACGAGCACCAAGGAGGAAATGACACGGTGTGAACTGTGAATGTTTTCTTTAAGAAAAAAATAAGAATAAGTTATTTTCAGTGGTTTGATTAAGAGAACTCTTAAAATAACTCCTCAGAAAAAGTTCATTGGTTTTAAATTTCTTGGTACCTGATCTTTTTAAGGCCCTGTATCGCCCTCTCCTGGCCGTTTCCCTGAACAGGTCTATAAACACTGGAGAGTTCGAAGAAGCAGCTGTTCTCTGCACATGGAAATAAGTTGATACTGTATCCATTATCAGGCAGAGGGAATTTGTGTCATATTGTATCAAGTCTGCAAGACCAGACTCCTGTTTTTATGACCAATAGCTTGTTTTTCTTTGCAAATCAAAGACATTGTTAAGAGTGCACTTCCATATCAGAAGTATCTGTCATGTACAAAGGACTTTGGAAATACTGAATGCTGGGTTGAAAAAAATCTAAATATTATTAAATTTCATATATACATATATATATTTGCAGATACATACAATGTTCTGGCATCATACCAAATCCCTTTCACTAGGTTAAAATGATGTACTTTGCCTATCTAGTTTTCCTTTGTATGTCGGTCTAATTCTCTGCTTGTCTTTTATTTTGTATTCTACAAAATATCACAGTGCTACTGTGGAGTGGCTCAGGTCCTCAGCAATTATGCACAGAAATGTTAAGAAAATAAACCGCTTCCTTCTTCTATATATCTAATTTTATTTTTTTTTGACATTGCACGTGTTTGGTAAAATTTGAGTTGAAAGAATCATAAGTCCAAATTATTGTAATACATGTAAATGAATATGGCAGGCCTGTCCGTAAAAACGTCATGCTGTGTATCCTGAGACAATTGTTTGCTAAAGACAATGTATAACATAAAGGACTGTCTTCAGTCAGATGAGGTGTAAATGAAAAAGGGGGGGAGACATTTTTTTTTTTTTTTTTGAATTTAATAGTTTATAGAGTGTTGCCAATGCTTATAAGTGATCTCGTTGCTAAAGTGCAGATTTGAAAGCCCCTGCACACCTCCCAGAACACCCACACAGGTGATTGAAATGGGGTCAGCCATATGTTCCCACATTTCTAAGACTTTTCTGAAAATTAGGCCCGGTGTTCCCACAGCCCTATGTTCCCACATTTCTAGGACATTTTCAAAATTAGGTCTTGTGTTCCTACATTTCCCTATCCTCCCACAAAAAATGTTTAGGGTAAGGGGGATACAATCTGATACAAATTTTATGAAAAAGGAAATGTGGGAACATGATGACTAATTTTGGAAAAGAATCTTAGAAATGTGGGAACTGTGGGAACATGGCCTAATTTTGAAAAAATCTTAAATGTGGGAACATGGGGCCTAATTTTCAGTGTGTGTGTGGGGGGGGGGGAGGAATTCTTAGAAATGTGGGAACATAGGCACGCTCCCATTGAAATTACTTTCCCTGATCAGACAGCTTCTCAGGGCTATGCCTGTCTGTGTGTACAAACTGGCAGTTCGAAACTACGCTTGATCGACATTGCACCTGTTAAGGAAGGACAATTTACACCTTGATAATTGCTCTAGTTCGTGGAGTCTCATCATTTTCCACTGTAGCTCTGCCCTATTTCAACCTGAGGTTTAATCCTAACCACTAAAACCTAACACCTGTGTGCATGCAGGGCCTTAAAAAAATCAAAAGCATTGAACAAAAACAATTTTTAGAGGGGTATTTATAAAATCAAATAACTTTGATATCTAGGACCCCTCGAAAACGAGATGCTACATCTCAAGTGGTTATTCCTAATAAAAGAATTTCCAATAATTATCTCTAAATATGATATGATCTTTTAGGAGAAAATGTGCTTGTTCCTGAGAGCATTATTAGCAGGGGATGAAAACCTAGTTTAAAAAAACTGTCGACCTTTACTGGTGACCATGTAAAATGGCAGCAATAATGATGAAACAAATATACATTTCTATCCTCTGTAAAACTACCCTACAACTGAAACTTGAATGTGTAGCCTATCTCATGTCAAAAAAAGACCTAATTTCTTCATGCACAAGCCTATTTTTACGGTCCTTTTTAAACCGTTGTAATGTGCTGCAGCAGGTGCTATCTATAGGAGTTGTGCACTGTAATATATGTTCCTTACTTTAAGTATACTTTAATGTTTAATTGAATTGACATATCTGATTTTTTTTTTTTCATGTGGACTTTCGCCTTAATTAGAACAAAATAATAGAAAAAAAATAACTCCCACCATCAAAAGGCATAGAATTTAACAAAAACAGCAAGGACCACCCAAAGGGTATTTTGACCCGATAGACTTGATGCGTGTCATTTGGCTAAGCAGCCCGGCCTATGAGTGCAAACACAAGTATGCTCGCCCGTGAGCATAAAATCCTCGAGACCTTTACCCGGGAGAAAACAGGCTCACGGGCGAGCATACTTGTGTTTGCACTCAGTTTCCTTATATTGAACTTCCATTTAACAGTAACAGGCTGGTTGTGAATCGCTACAGTTCCCTCAATTCTAAAGAATTCCGGAGTTGTTTCACGTCAAGTCGTCGTGACCCGTTTCCCGGTTTCTTAACTTGACAACGCCTTCTGACGTCAGCCGCACCGACGAAACTACAAGGAACTCACCTGGCTGGCTCGGGAACGGACGAGCAGGGAAAGAACGAACTAACTAATTAATTAACTAATTAACTAACTAACTTGTAGTCTGTCTGGCTATCACCAGACCGAGCTCAATCTTTTAAGACTGAACGTTATAAATCTAATCGCCGGCAGATCGGCCTGGGTTTACCCAGTCTAACAAACTTCTCCTCTAGAAACACTAACTTTTCCATGAGCTTGTCCGGTCAAACGATGTGAACTCGCGACCTGTTGTTTTTGAGGAAATTGTTGCTTCCTTTGTTCTTCTTTCATTTTTGTTCTTCTTTTTTTTTTTTTAAACGCATCTGGGACGTTTATGGACTCGCGGACAGTGCGGTTTATTATTGAAGAAGTTATAACTAATAGGCACTTCCGGGTTGCGACTACAGCCAGGCATTTGGCACAGTGAGTAGGAAGCATGGATCTGGAAGGCGTTGTCGCACATGACATCCAGCTGCAGACCTTCAAGACCAATGGGAACGATGGAGCGTCATATTCCTCTCATGAACAGGTGAGTTAATAAGGGAGTGAATATGTGAGTTTACGTTTAGTGGCCTGTCCTTTTATAGAGGAAAATATTATTATTATTATTATTATTATTATTATTAGGCTATTATTATTGATATTATACCTATTGCATACTGAATCACACACAGTCACTGCAAGCCGCTCATTCTTATTCATCCCTACATGCATGTGGATTTTTTTTATTTAGTAGGCTATCTTTTCTTTTATTGTCCATATTATTCATGTAGATGTGTTTTTTTTATCATCCTGTTTATGATGTATGTGTATGTTGTGTGTGATGTCTTTAGCTACTGGGATCTTAAATTTCCCCTTGGGGATCGATCTATCTATCTATTACTATTAGTAGTAGTATATTATTACTGGTAATAATCATCGTAATATTATCTTATACTACAAAATTGTGATAATAATTAGAGGCATACCATATACTGTATTGTTACTTTTTAAATTTACTTTCTTCCTAGGTAACTAAAGAAACTAATCTTAAGTCATTTATCATAATCATTTTTGCACAAAAGTTCCGATAGTGATGTTTAGCATTTCATAGTAATATTATATTTGCCCGCTCCTACAGGGGGGAGCAGATGATGTAGATGGTGCGCCCCACAGGATCCCTAATGCAACAGAGCGAGACGGGCTGCTTTCTGTACAGGTGAGCTGCCGTCAAAGGTTGTGCCCCTTTTGTTCAGGTTTACAGTTTGCTCAAGATATAATGACACATATGTTCTGTTTCAAATGAATTTTTTGGGTCTTTTTGTCAGACTCCTAGTTGTAATGGGGAGACGGTGGACCATGCAGCAGGAGCTCCTCAAAAGGTATGAAGACTTTTAGTTGTTTTTTTTGGGGGGGGGGAGGGGGCTTTTTCCTTTATTAGTAGTAGAGACAGTGGATAGACATGAAAGGGGGAGAGAGATGGGGGATGACACGCAGCAAAGGGCAGCAGGTCGGATTCGAACCTGTGTCGCTGCAGGACTCAGCCAACATGGGGCGAACACTCTTACTGGGTGAGCTAAAGGCCGCCCCAAGACTTAGTTTTTAAAAAAAAGTTACAAATGTTTCTTGGTCATGTCGGAATAAAGGAAGTGTAATGTTTCTGTTATGTGGTAACTCACTGAGTTAATTTACCATCCATGCCCTGTTTTTTTATGCTCTTAGTGTTATTTCTTGAATGATGTCTCATTAAGGTAATGCACCACGTAAAATCTAAGAATCAAACCTGAACCCCCATAGACTGCAGCCCTATGTTGACAAATCAATTTCATTATGCCCTAGAACAGCTCCGTGGACAGGATAAAGAGAGAGCTGAATGAGGTTGTCTACTGGAAAGTCAAACTGTGGATGGTCATCCTCTTCATCTTTGTTCTCATCGTGGCTGTGATAATGATCTCACTGGTCCTGTGTTCAGGTAAGGTTTAGCGATGTGTGTGTTGTATATTGGGGAGTGTGAGATGCCCCATTTATTAAAGAATATGTGCATAAACAGTGAAAAGTCAGGTGAAAATGTAAAGCGCAAATGTTAAGTCATGGCCAGCTGAAAGTCAAAGTTTAAGTTATTACGCGTCAACACTTTGTGCAATGAGCCTGTAGACTATTTTAGAAGCTAATGATTACATAATGTTAACATTTCAATACAGTAGTTACTTTTTAGCACCGTTTTGACCAATTTTCTTTTTGAGCAGTGATCCACGAGGACGAGGATGAGAACTTTGACCGTTCGTTGTTTACAGTTCCTCGGTCTTTCAATGGGAGCTTCCAACTGCCCAATCTGGTCTTCACAGAGGAACTTTCCACCCGTTCCTCCAGTGAAAGCCAAACACTCGCTGCTCACCTTCAAGAAAAGGTCTACACTAATTATGACCTGTATTTCAAATATTTAACTTAACCCTCCTGTTGTCCTCAGGTCAAATTTGACCCGTTTTCAAAGTTTCTTCATCAGTTTCTTTATCTTCTTTCAAAAATTACATGGATGGTTTCGAGTATAATTAATTATCAGTTCCCTACTGGTTTTGACCGCTTTGCTATCGGGATGATTCGCCCTACTACGACTTTGAAACTGTTATATTAAGGTACAAATCTTGCATAGTGTGCCTTTAACATACTGTATGTTCCTCTGATTTTAATTAGTCAAAATAATTCATAATTTCAGCTATTTTTGAAACTGTCAAGAACGTTGAAAAAAGGGTCTAAAAAAGGGTTAATTTTTTTAATTTTTACCCAGGAGGACAACACAAGGGTTAATAAATTCATATAAACTGGTTGTATTTATAACTCAGGATATAGGAACAAATATTTAAACTGTGGAATATGCTGACAAACTTATAATTTGCTTTTGTATACAGTGTTTCTTCCTTTCTTTTGCTATTGCATGAGTTGTCAGCTAGCAACCGCACCTATATTAACATCATGAATAGAGATGAGTGACATGATGCATTCAGTATAATGGCTAAATATAGAACAACTGGGGGAAAGATGCAGGGGCATTGTACACAGTAAGGCAATTAATACATTGTAATAGTAAAAGTAAAATGTTATGATTGCTGAAAGCCCTGTAGCTGTTTTTTTTTATATATATCTCACAGAGAATGTAAAAGGCCTTCAGCAGCAGAATAGAGCTCACAGTGAAGTGAAAGTAAGTTAGCGCCAGTGAAAATATTTAACTTTCATTGTTTGCTTCTGCATGTGTCAACCTGCCCCACCCAGCTGGCTGGCCTCTACAGATCCTCCCCTGCTCTGGGACGGTACTTCTCCGAAGCTGAGATATCTGCTTTCAGGTAAACACACATTGCACTTAAAGCAACACCAAAGCACTTTTCCTCTTCGGTCCCCCTACAGGTTGGAAGCTGAATTTTTAATGAGCTTACATTTTCACCCCTGCTACATGAAGTGGATTTTTACATTTTACTGGGAAAAATGTGTGAACTTGTGCTTTACTCTCACCACAGGAACGGTTCAGTCATCGCTGACTACCAGCTGACATTTGTCATGCCTGAGGAGCAGCAGGATCAGCTGAGGAACGTAACCCTGAGCAGGGAGATGGTGTACAACGTGTTCAGACAGTTTCTGTATGACCAGGAGCAGCCAGATGAGTCAGGGCAGATGTACATTGATCCAGTTTCCCTAAACATGTCTTTAAGACACTAGTGACACATGTAGGGCTGTATATTGGCAAAGATACGATACGTATCACGATTCAATATATTGCAATATATTTCGATATTGTGTGTAAGGCGATATATTGGGATTTTTTAAATTTTATAGAAAATTATATTTTTTAGAAAAACTTAAAAGACGTGATGTGCATAAAAGTCAAAGAAGTTTACTTTAGGTAAACAATTGTTTCACAAAGTTTAGCCATAGCTACATTGTTAGCTTCTAGCAAAAAGTCAGGCACTGCTAGGCACTGTTAGGCGAGGACACTAGTGGTGCGTCTCAGCATAGCCATCTAGCAGTAGGGGGTTTAAATACAACATAAACGTGAACCGCTGTCTTCGGTGAGTATTTTTGCACGTAAACTAAAAAAAAAAGGAGAAAAAAATCAATATTGTGTTTTTCATCATTTTCATATCAAGTGTATAAATTTTTTCTTACACTCCTAGACACGTTTAAAAACAGACTGGAAAGACAGGTTTATCTTGCTTTCTTTGTCATTTAAGTGAGACACTCAGCAAACAGGAAGGCGGTTGGCGGTCTCTGGTGTTCAGTGATGAACCTGGAAATTAAGATTGTCTGGAACACTGGAGTTGTCTTTGTTATTTGATTGTTTCTCTTGCAAGTAGAAGGAGACAGTTTCACAGAGTAGATATCATTTTTCAGACTTCTGTGTGATTCTCCCATGAGTCTGTAGAAATGTTGCATATGATGCAACTTGCACCACAGGAACCTACATGGCCACAGTCACACAAACCCACTGTGGCTGTAGGTCATGTGGATGATCTCATTGTGTGTTCTGTTTAATGGGCTTTTAAGACTGTTCTTTAGTCAAATCAATCAACAGTGCATGACCTCTCAGATGAAATGGACATGTATGCCTACTGTGGTTTTACTCGCATTAAAATGGCAACCAAAATCATACAGTGTATAAAATACAATTTTCAATAATGTATTTGAGATTTTATTGTGTATTACTGTGCCTAGTTTAATGGCAAGTTTAATTGTAAGAGTCTTGGTATAAATGTCAGTGCTGTAAGTATGTATATTCATTTCCTGACTGTCACTGTGATTTCATGTATGATCATTTGTACAAAACCTGTTGCTGAATAACTGAATTTTTTTTATGTAAAATAAATATTTGTATTTACATATCTGTGCCAATTTGTTTTTGTCACCATACTTGCAGATTTGCAAACCAAAACTGTGGGTCCCTCTAAAACAGTTCAAAAAGGAGAGACAAGTTAATGAAGTATTGATGAATGTTTATTAAAACAGATGATATGTGATATTTAGGTCTTGGCAGAAAGTCTTTGGCGCTTAGACTGTACAGGGAGTTTTGTTTTGGGAGGTGTGTCTGCCCTAAGCAGCAGCTAGATAATTCCCTCCATGGAGTCCAGACACTGTTGTTGTTGGTGGTGGTGGTGTGTGTGTGTGGGGGGGGCTGATGGTTCTTATTAGACTGATGGAGCTTAAGAATCTGCGAAGACTGGCATCGATGTGGGAGGTGCAGAGCACTGAAATGAAAGCTGACAGCAACAGAGACGACAACAGATTTAAATAGCGTAACAGCCGTGAATGTACCACGCACATAACAGGAGCATGAATGTAATGAAGGCAGAGAGAATCCTATTTAAAGAGAGGCAGCAGCAGGGTGATAGGCTAACAATGTAGGTGTACCGCTGAGCTATTGGATAGATGAGATCAGCTGATGAGAACAGCTGATGACATGATTGACAGCCCCAGACAGGACAGCAAGGAATAATGGGTGAGCATGTGGGAGAGGATTGAATGCAGATGCATGAGAAATAAAACTACAGGCCTAAGCATGGAACAGTAGCCTTCCTGACTGAACTTATGCAATAGATATTTGCCAAGAGAGACAAACCCTTAAGGTAATCAGCTTCAGAGAGCTGTACAGGAAAGTTAGTCTGCTGCTGCGATCATTTTGTAAGTGAAGGCTATGCGTGTCCATATACGACTATATTTTCTATATACAAAGAATGAACCTGCTGTCTTTGTAATGTTCATTGTGGTTGACATGTGGGAGTGCAACAGTCCATCCAACTCTTCAATACCACACAAAGGGGGAGGGGAGAAATGGACTTTTCAGCATGAGCCTGTTTGTCAAGCAGTTCTAATTATATTATGTTTGCATTCTTGTCTTTTCATAGTCATAGTTTAATAATAAGCTATTGCACTGTTCAATCCCTGCACTCTTCTCTTTTGCACTATCACCATTGCACACAGTCTACCATAGCACCTTTAATTATTTTTACTCTTTTTAATTTAGAGTTATTTTTATGTATGTGACATATGTGTGTGTAAGTGTGTTTGTTGTGTTATGTTTGTTAAGCTACTGGATGCCTAAAATTTCCCTTGGGATGAATAAAGTATCTATCTATCTATCTATCTATCTATCTATCTATCTATCTATCTATCTATCTATCTATATATCTATCTATCTATCTATATATCTTTCTATCTATCTATCTATATACTGTCTGTTTATATAAGGGTGTTTATTGTGTAAATATGTTTGTTTTATTACTATTATTATTACTAATTATAGTAATAGTAATTTTTTTCTATTTCTTATACTTTATGTATATTTTTTCTCCTATGTCTACTTAATGTGTATTTGTGTTATTGTGATGTGTGTCATTTATTTTCTTATTATGGGATTAATAAATTCTGTTTTATCTTATCTTATCTTATCTTAAGTGAACAGTTACTGTTTCCTTTGTTTTGTCTCTCTTGTTTTTCTCTTTTTTTTTTGAGCGAACGATTGAGAACTTGCATTGATATTTACCTCTTGAGTTGTGTTAGTAGCAGGTTGTTGCATTTAATAGCACCGTTGGCATATCACATGTATATCAACTGTCAGTATGTTTCCTGGCAGTGATCATGTCAACATGTCTAGCCTCTAATAAGATTACAGCTGTGATTAATGTTTGTGCCAAATTATCTTGTCCCAAACATGTCATTCTTCACATCCACCAGGTGGTTATAATTATCTTCCCTTCAGCTGTTTGCACTCAGTACCAGACTTGATGGAAAGAGCTCAAGTTTGAGCCAAACACATATAGTATGACATTTTTTTTTGGTAAGAACTCATCTGATTACAGTTGATGGTAATGGTTTGGTTGACATAATCACATGAGATAAAATGTATAAAACCTGTAACTTCTCAAATAAAGAATATTGTTACAGATGCATTATTTGTCACAGCTTAAACCGCAGTTGAAGTTACAATGGAACTTCAGTCACAATCTCATAATAATCTCCCTTTTTACACTGGACTCCATAATAAAAATATGGTATAAACAAGTATTAGGTTGGCATAGAATTTATACTTGAATATAAGTGTTGTCTAGCAGTAAATGATCATTCAGATGGGAGTGCACATATAAAAGATGTAACCCCACAACCAGCTAATTTTGGCTATTCTGAAAAGGCACGATTAGAATCACTTGGAAATTGTGTATGACATAAATTCTTAATAATACTGAAAGAAATAGAATAGAAATACACACTGAGCATTTCCCCCCTGGGCCACCTTTTCCTTACGGGGAAATATATTTTCACATGCAGTTCTCAAACGTCCCTGCTGCATGACAGTCACATGCTGGTCAGAAGGTCAAGTTAAAACTTACAGCGTATTACTGTACCTAAAACCAAATCACTCCACCTGTTCTTTGGAAACCCTCAAACATTGCAAATGTTGGGATAAACAAGATTTAAACAGGCACATTTCTGTTTGACTGTATTTATTGATTTTGACTTTATTTAGCTTGAACTGCTCTTTGCTGTTTGGGAGGGTTTCTGCATGTGTCCATCTCTGTTCTGTAAAAGTAAACACTTTTTTATCTGTTGGCAGCAGTGCCAGGTCATGTGCCACGGCACAGGGCAGCATGGATCCTGCTTGTGCATACCTGATAGGCTAACAGATACTAGCTGCCTGGGCTGCCTGTATAGTCACTGGTGGTCCATCTCCTTAATCCTATTTTGAGAATTGTTAATCGTCTAAAGCCAGATTTACTATAATAAGCCCTGACCTTTGATGGCCTCTTAGCTTAGACACCACCACTCTGTACATTTTATCATAGATGTAGCCCTCTGAGACTGATCATGCAGAGCCACACTGAGGTCAGTCATGGGTCAACAGTGTTGGTTAAAGATTTATTTATCCATTCTGAATGTGTGTGTGTGTGCAGTTTTTTTTTTATATATATATATTGACTTAAACACTGTCACAGATAAAATGCAATTAAAAAATTAAATAAAACCGATTTACATTATAAGGCTGGGGTTGATGTGATTAGATTGATTGAATATTGGCGCTATTTTAAGAAATGATTTAATAACCTTAATCCTGTTGTCATTGTTGGGTCAGACAGTGGCTGATTGTTGACTGTGGTTCAAGCATAATAACTTTTTGCTTGACTTCCAGAAAAAAAAAAACATATGAACCCCCACCCTCCTGCATGTCGATATCACGCAGAAAGTGTTTGAGTTATTTGGACCTGGTTGTGGAAACTAAAGCTTGAAAAGGGGTTGAACATGGTTAAATTATCTGCAAATGTTAGACAAGGCAAGTCAATCTTATTAATAGAAAACATTCATACCAGATCGGGATCATAGTTATTACAATGATTCCCAAACTTTCTCATGTCAAGAACCCCTAAACGAACCTGAATTAGACCACGGACCCCCATCTGATAGGATTTTTGCTAATCTATGTTTTATTACAGAAAGTGAATGAAACCCATGATCAAAATAGTCATATATTCTGTCATTGTGTCACTTATGGATGGAATTAGAGCTGGGCAATATATCAATATTATATCGATATTGTGATATGAGACTAGATATCGTCTTAGATTTTGGATATCATAATATCGTAATATGGCATAAGTGTTGTCTTTTCCTGGTTTTAAAGGCTGCATTACAGTAAAGTTATATCATTTTCTGACTGCTGTAACTGTTCTGTTATTTGCCTTTACCCACTTAGTCATTATATCCACATTATTGATGATTATTTATCAAAAATCTCATTGTGTAAAAATTTTGTGAAAGCACCAATAGTCAACACTACAATATCGTTGCGGTATTGATATCGAGGTATTTGGTCAAAAATATCGTGATATTTGATTTTCTCCATATTGCCCAGCCCTAGATGGAATTATAGTGAAACGAAATAATTCCTCCTATGAACCCCCTTGCAACCCCTCAAGGACCCCTAAGGATCCTTGGACCCCATTTAGAAAACCACTGAGGTAACATACCAGGAAAACTAAAGTGCAACATGCAACGTATACTTACATTGGATTTTCACTTATTTTTTTCATTAAAAAAATGGTGTAGCTAGCTGTTGTGTAATAGCTAGTTAAATTGTTGCAAACCAGCACAAAATCCCAGTTTGTGCAGTGTAATGCACTCTGCTGCAGCATCCGTGTCTGACCTGAGCACTTTTCACTTCTGGCCTGTTAAACATTATTAACAATTAAGTATTAAATACTGCACTGAGCCATCAGAACTATAACATTATTGCCCTTTTCAATTTATACATAGCTTTTGTTCATTGTATCTTTAAAATATCTAAGTTATTCTTTTAAAACAGGGCTACCCTAGAAAGGACAAGCCTCCAATACACATAAGCACACACAATTTAAAATTTTAAATGATTAGCTTTGAAAAAATATGTATACATGTTTCTCCTTGTATTTAACATACCCATACAATGTATGAGCATATTTATATATTATAATAACATTTATGTAATATTTCATAAGAGGCTTAATGTGTGTTTTGTAGCTTACAAATATCCCCCCTAGTCTGTTTACGTCTGTAAAGAGGATGAGTTTATTCCGACAGGAATTCCCTTGGTTATTTCCCTAAAGAATCCCAGAGGTGTGTGATAACCTTAGAGATGGGGCATGCCGCTCTGTGGGCAAATTATTTATTTGCATGCATTTGGATGCAGATGAGAATACAAACTAATGGCACTAAAGGGAAATGTAAAAACTGCACACAAAAAAGAAAATGAATATGGAAAAAAAAAAATAGACAAAAGAATTGTGACTTTGGCCCCCAGCTCCTTGGCGGAAGTCTTCAATTAAACCCTAAAAATAGTCAAGGGTTTAAACTAATAGTTACACAGTAGAGACCCAGCTCCCTTAGAAACCAAGCCCACTTTAGTCCAATAATATGCAATGTCCTGAGTTTCTAGGAAGACTTGTGCAGTTATCCTATTAAAGGGTTATGTCTCCTTTTGGCTGTGCAAAGACTTAAAGATTAAAGTGGTCGTTGCATGAGATTTCAGCCAGACCTCAGTGCTGCCAGTGCTCTGTAGGAACACTGTTCTCTCTCACCTCAAGCTCACCACTCGCTCTCTGCAGGACTCTGGACCCAAATCATACCTTTTAGAGGAATAATGGGTTCCTATAACTCCAACCTGGATGATATCATGGAGGAGGACATGCACCACTGGTACTCCAAATTCATGAGGGAGTCTCCTTCAGGACTTATAACGCTCTTTGAGCTCAAGACTATGCTTGACATGAACGGTATGACAGAGGAGTCCAGCAGCTATGTGGAGCAGGTCTTCCTCACCTTTGACATGGATGGGGTAAGAAGACACCTGCAGCACATTTCTTCTTCCCTGTTCAGGAAAAGAAAATGGATTGTGTGACGAATTCCCTTACAAGTCCGGTCTGTCTGACAGCTGATGAGGCAGTTGCTTGGTGAATTCGTGATGATGAACCTCAAAGGATAAATCTAGCAGTAATAGTATGGTAGAAACAAACTTTGCAGTGGAAAGTAAGAGGCCCGCTGCAATATTTCAAATGGTTTTACGTGACATTTTAAACGATTTGTTCGGAGTATGTGGAGGTCTCTGAATCAATTTAGTTTAGACTCTTCTTTATTCTGTCGGTAGCCCCCAGAACGAAAGGTTATACATTGTAAATGAGAAGTACATAATTTACAGTATCTGTAAATATCTGTTGTAGTTTCCTTAGCATTGCATTACTCCTAAAGCCATTACCCCTAAAGGACCACAATGGAAATAAGTTTGTAACTTTCTTGTGTTATCCTCGACAGTTCTGATAAATGTACAATGTCACTGTGTTGGCATCTTCTTATGCATTTATTTCTGTTACTGTCTAATAAATCAATAAAAAAAAAAATCAATCAATCAATCGCATAGAGCAATAAAACAATAAATGATAAAATTCTTATTTTGAAAATCTTAATCGAAATATTACCTTTTGGTGTTGCTGGAGTCATAGTCCTTCCACTAACGGTGTCTCTCATGTGTCCTTGTCCTTTTGCAGGATGGCTATATAGACTTTGTGGAATACATCGCAGCAATAAGTTTATTACTGAAAGGAGAAATTAACCAGAAACTAAAGTGGTACTTCAAGCTCTTTGATCAAGATGGAAATGGGAAGATTGACAAGGATGAACTGGAGACCATATTTAAGGTACAGTGTATTTTGCTTTGAACGTTTTATAGATCTGTGGGGCTGACCAGCTCAAGGTTTCCTGAACTGTCAAGCTTAGAAGCTCTGCTCTGAAAGAAAAATGGGCCATGAACTGAACATGACACTTAATCCATGGGGGCTTCTTATCCAACCCAAAGTCTAAATGTGTCCATGCTTACTGTGTTACCTAGTTCAGCCACTAAAGACAAATTACAGATTACATGATGACTTTTCACCTTGTCACTATTATATTAACTATTATATCAATAACTGTAGGTACTGACGATTTTTCACCTAATCAGAGTTAAATCCTGATCTAAAAACTGTGTGCACTTAACTTAGCCGTGCAGTTCAGGTTGCTGAATGTCATGGTTGTAGTAGTCGTTTTAGGGTTGGTAGTAGGTGCAATAGCCATATGCTGTTAACAAGTCTCCTAGTTAGTCTTTGCAAGTGTCCATTTACCTAAGAGTTAACTAACTGTGTGAACTCTTCTATCAGGCAATTCAAGATATCACCAGAAATTACGACGTCCCTCCAGAAGAGATTGTAACTCTTATATATGAGAAGATTGATGTCAACGGAGAAGGTAAGAAATATTTTATTGTCAATTTAGGAGTTATATGTAATAATAGAATAATGTATTAGCCCTGAACATAGCAACAGTTCAGTCAGGAACACTCTCGTCATAGATTTAACCATTTATTGCTACAAAAGGAAATACAGTTATAGTTGGCGATGAAGGCTCTGTTCTAATGATGCTCCCTGGATCATACAAGCAGCATGCTGAAACCCCCTGAACTGAAGACTTGGCCCAATCCAAGACATTAAAACCATTTCAGAGTTAAGTTATGATGACACTCTAAATCAGGAAGGTGGAGGCTGGGGTGGTGGAGACAAGCTTTGCCAGCAGCAGCAGGGAGACATTTAAATGGACCGCCTGATGTGAAAAATGGCTGTGATTGGTTGTGACCGGTGGGAATACGATACAATACGATATGATATGATCCAACTTTATTATCAGACAGGGCTGAAATTCTTTTTGCATCTCTGGGCAGCTCATATAAAAAAGAGGACACAGACATACATACAGACATACATAAGATGAATAGCACCAAAGGACATACACCAAACATTACCAAAAATGACATAAACACCCTAGTAAGGAAACAAAGTATACATGTATAACAACAGAAAATGACATGAACATACACACAGACAAGGTCGTGGAGACTTATAACCCTGAATAAATATTGCACTGGATTTAATGTAGCTGGTTTAACAATAGGATAGATTGATGTATGAAAGAGTTTTTAAGTCTGTTGCGATTGAAAGAATGAAAACGTGAGGAGTCATTTGAAATATTCCTGGCCAGTCTGAGAAATCAAATTTGGTAGACAGGGTCTCTAGAGTGGAGTCTTTAGGAGTATTTTAACAGAAACTGGTTTACTAGTGGCAAACTAGTGGTGTGGTCAGAGGTATATAAAGGGAACAACACATGGGAGCTAATACAGCCCTGGGGTACTCCAACATTAGTTGTATTTGGAGAAGAGAGTGTGTCATTTACTTTGACTAGCTGAACCCTGTTTGTGAGAAATGAAAAATACCAAAGAATAAGATAAGGATTAATCTGAATCTGAATCATTTTTGATAAAAGTAAATCTGGTTGAATTGTATTAAATGCAGATGAATCAGGAAACAAAGCCCAGATGTATCTTTTTGGAATGATAATTCAATTAGTGGCCATGTGACTTCCGTGTCCTGCGTGAACTAACGCAATGCTTAATTTTTCATTGTTAGAAATAATGTCACCAAGACCATGAGCAATGAGCTAATGCACAGATATGAACCATCGATAAACACTCGAGTAGTCTCCAATCCCCAATTTGAAAGCCCCTGATTTTTTTTTTTTTTTTTAAATGTGTTGACGCTATTTTCATCTTTTTTACTTGGCTCCCAGGTGAGCTGACACTGGAGGAGTTCATCAGTGGAGCCAAGGATCATCCCGACATCATGGAAATGCTCACCAAGATGATGGACCTTACCACCGTCCTGGAAATCATTCTTAAAGGCCAACAGAAGAAAGATGTGAAATGAACTTAGAAACAACGAGCTGGATTGCGGGGAGAATTCAGAACTTTTTTGGAGGGTTTTCAGCATGCAGCAGCGTTGAGGAAACAGTATATGTGCTTGAGTGGTGACGAGCCGAGTCCCGTCTCAAACTGCACAGATTGAACTGAATGAACTGACTGAGCAGTCCACACAGTAGATCTCTCTGTGTGTCGCCCGAGGGAAGCAGAGACGTTGTTCTCTTACCTCTGCTTGTGCTCTCACATTTCTTGAACTGTGGCCCTTCCGTTTTCCAAAATTTAACAAATTTTGTTTTACCAGGTGATGTGTTTGGAAAGTCTCAGTGAAGGGAGACACCCATCTGCTTTCAGATTCCCATCATGGTTCGAGTAGATGGTGCAAAGTAAGGTTAATAAATGCCTTTGATTTTGTTTATTAAGATCTTACTGAGCAGGAAATATTGTATGGGACTCTTGGTTTACAGAACTGTCACAAGAAGACAACTGCCTAACTCTTAATGACTGTGTTACAAAACTTAATTAGAGAAAGCTTCCTATGCCTATGTTAACATGTACATCTAAAACACTCACTGAGATTGTCTGTTCTTTGTTTTGTGTTGTTGCTCATGTAACATCGATCTGCATGAAAACTGCACTGTTGCTTGTATACAAATTAGATGGTAACTGAGTAAACTGACAATGTAAAACTGACATGAAATCTAATGCTTTACTTTGCTGTTTTTTTCTCTTTTTTTTTTAAAGAAAATAATCTTTACACTGTATTACTGTATATTTCTTTTCTCCATTTTTTATTGATGTGATTTATCACATTGCACAAACTGCACTATTTTTCCTTGACTTGGTAGCTTAACGTATTCTATGATACTATGTTTACTAAAGTGTTTTGCATAGTAAACTAGCAAATAATTATAATAAAATAATTCAAGTGCTCATATTATGCTCATTTTACACCAGAATAGGTTTATGTGGTTTCATTTTCAAAAAACACCATATTTTGTTGTACTGCACATTAGAGCTGAAGATCTTTGCCCGAACCCGATGGGTTCAGTTGGGTTCGATCTTAATTTCTATCACTTCACACAAGCTCCGGCTTGCGCTCAGGGTTGCACGGTAAATGAGCGGTCAGGTGATGCGGTGAAACGGAGGCTGGCCTCTGGAGGACTTATTTTATTTCTTTGTTCCAACTTCCAAGTGGCCTATAGCCTATGTTAGTCATTAATAAATGATGTTAAAAAATGTATAAATGACTCATTCTTGACAAAAGGCAAAAGAGCTGTGTGCGTGCGCACATTGAATAATGTCGGGCTGTAAACGGGTTTGGGCTTTTAAAAAGCTGTCAATCAAAATGTACTTGTCGGGCTCGGGCCTTGTCAGGCCTAACTTTGAAGGCCCGATTACATCTCTACTGCACATTGCTACAGCTCCTCTTGTCACCCTGTGTGTTGAGCTCTCTGTTTTAGCTACCAAGTGAGGCATCTCATTTCTGTTCCATTTTTGTTCGGAGTCGCACATGCGCAGTAGCTAGGTAAGGACTACTAGCCAGTCAGAAGCAGAGTATGAGGGCGTGCCACGCTAGCAGCTAGGCGAGCATTATAACGTGTGTTACAAAGTGACCACGTTGGTCTCTGAAGTAAAGGCTGGACTACAATAGAGCTGTTTGGAGCAGTTTGTGAACAGTGTTTTCTGTTGGAGATGGTAAGTCCCTTTGGGGTGGACTTTGGGCTTTTTCACTTTGTAAACCTATAACATGCACAAAAAAGATATATAACACAATAAAGCAAAGGGAAAAAGCCAAAAAGCATAATATGAGCACTTCAAACAATCAGGGTGAGAAAAGTTATACAAAGTTATGCACAAAAAAACATTATCAAACCACAAAGTCACATATAGCATGTAGAATCATTGTTATTCATGGGTCACTCAGTATATATTTAAAATCCTACCTGATCCCAACAATAATCTTTGTCTTTTTAAGTGACACACACTGGTATTTTGTGCTTTGTTCTGAACTAATGACAGACTGTCTGCAGAGCTGTCATTTCCGTTTGTGCAGAAAACACCAGAGCTCTTCTCACACATGAAAGAACCTTATTATCGGACATAACTGAGTTTCGAGGGGAATCAGATCTAGAAACAAATGTATGCACACAGGCCCATCTGGACCCTTCCTTCATTGTTATGATTATATGAAGACTCTAATAACATTTTATTTTAAAGATTACACTCTAAATTATCTTTAGGCTATATTTTGCAATTATTTGCCAACTGATTACAGAAAAAAACAGGAGTTCAAGTCTCTACGATAACCTGCAAATGTAAACACAGCTGACCTTGGTTAACAGTACGGTTATTTTTGTTGGGTCCACAATTTGACATCCCTCAGCTCATTTTTTAAAACTTATAATATATTCAAAACCATGCTATCTATCACTGGGTCATGCAAACATAATTATCTGCATGGTTAATGATTTGAAATTTGGTCAGACATTATTATGACCTCAGAGAAATAGCAGGTTGTGCAAAACAAATAAAAAGAGTTTGACTCCACATAGCACTCTAAACGTATCGGGTGATGCAGTTACGTAAGTGGACTGATCAACCCATCTGTGCTAACCGTATAAATTCGCCAGTATCTGCTCTCATGGCTTTGCACTGCACACTGCTTCCTACTGTCAGCCACCACAGCACAGGAACAGCCAACCACATCCAACTGGAACCATGCAGTCTGCCGAAGCAAAATTCATCAAAAACAGCCTGCTCCTGGCTCTGAGACGATACGACTCAGCTGTCAGCGACATGGAGCAGACCATTCTCCTGCCGAGCCTTCTGCGGGACGTTCCCTCTGATGAAGTGTGGGACTGCGAAGCAGCAGAGGAGTCTGGCAGAGACCTGTATGGCAACTACCTGATGTTCAAGGACATAAGAAACACAGTGGAGTGCAGCCTGATTCTCCAAGATGACCACAAGGCCAGGAACGCAGTGCTCGACAAGACCCTGGAGCCACTCTTGGACACGGATCCTGAAGCTCTCTTCCGCTTCCACCTGAAGGGACTGTTTTGTGTGATGAGCGACCTAACCAAGAAGACTCAGAGCCTCACTGAGAAATATATGGACATCATTGGAGTGGCAAATTAGAAAACATGTAAGATATGTGAACATCAGGCAAAATATCTGATGTTTGTTAAAGTGCTGTATGCTGTATGTTACTAAGTCACATGCACATTTCAAATGTCTTAACTGTTTACATTCAGTGACCCCATGTGTCTAAATTAATGGATGGTGAACAAACGTGTAACGTTAAACCTGATCAATTCTAACTCTTCATTTGCTAACTGTTATAGTCCCTTGGACACTGTGTTGAAGATTAAGCACAATGTTGATTGAATAAATGATCATGAACCACAGAGACGTGTTCTAGGCTTGTTTTATGTTACACACAAAAACTCATGCTTACTGTTTTGACTATTCAGGAAAATTTCAGTCAGAAAATGTTGAAGATGGGTATTGTTTTTATTTACATAACTATATTTCACACAATAAATGACAAAGATTTCACAAAAACACCACTCAAGACAGATGGCAGTCTGCAAGTGTTTTCTCTCTCCCTCCCCTCGTCCATCTCTTCGCTTACACTTAGCGCACAGGATGGAAGGGCTCGACAATCTCTGCAAAGGTCTTTTTTTCTTGGGAGATAAAAGAAATAAGAGGGAGAAACCATTAGATAAGAAACATCCATGGGTCATGTTTTAAAAAAGTGAAAATGTACAAATGTCATATTGCACTTCAAACACTACAGAAAGTAAGCCACAAACTACAAAGCATGGGGCTTCCTAGTCTTGCTTTGCCAGACCTTCCCTGACCCTCCTCCGCAGCGCTGTGGAGGGAGGTCTGGCTAGTCCACACAGCGTGCCGGGATGGGAGAAAAACGTGCTCTGCTTTATTGGCATTTCTTTAAACCAATCACAATCGTCATGGGCGGTGCTAAGCAAAATAGTCTCGGGAAGGAACTTGTTTTGGTGGAACATGTGTTGTTTTAGTCGTGCAACAGAAAACTCAGATTGGACAGATAGTCTAGCTAGCTGTCTGGATTTACCCTGCAGAGATCTGAGGAGCAGTTAACCATAGTCCTAAGAAATCCACCGGAGGTTAAAATTATAAAACAAAGAAAGCGGAAGGTAACGGACATCCGGCCGAAAAGAGTGAAATTCGGCTGAATTTCCTGCGGCAGCAGAGCAATCCCGGAAGTGGAAAGTCATAGATATAGAGTAGGGGCTTCCTAACCTCGTATTGAGCACTTTAAGATTCTGGTTGGTTATCAGCATATGATTGCCGTTAGGGATGGTAAAATATATGAAAAATATACTAAGAACATAGGATAATATGCAATAGAATAACAGACCATACAGAAACAAAGTAATACAAGTATGCTGCATAGTGACTATATATTCATACAGAGCACTGCATGCTTCTATTATCAGATAAACAGACTGCAGTTCCTTCTTTGACATACTGTTCCTTGGTTTGATGAAAATCCACCTGACAACTATTATGCAACAAATTGTCATCAAAAACCAATCAGTGATGTCCAATAGAATTTACTTAACTGCACAAATAGGTGGATGAAGTGGGGCTAATTAGTGTACTTCCCCAGCCCTTAATATCAAATATTAAGAAACGTGCATCAAAGACTAAACATGAGGACAGCTGTATTGTTTGGTTCTTGTGTCTTCTGTTAGAACAAAAAAAGTAAAAACGCATTTACCCTTTGCTGCAAATTCCTCTGGGTGGAGTCTGATGTACTCGTTCATATCTCGATCAAGTCTGGCATAAGTGTAATTTTCATATTTTGTAAGGTGGTAGCCGATGAACCAACCAATTGTTGCCATTAGGAATTGTCGGTGAACCCCTAAAAAAGGAAAATGAGACAAATGATGATTGTGTTTTTAGCACACAACATGACAATACTATAATATGAACTTTGCGCTGAAAGGATGAATAAAAGTCAAATTCACAACCATAATAAAAGAGTACACAAAAGTATAAATATACTTTATCACATTGCATATACAGTTTTGGATCTAAAAACAACTGAAATAATTTCAAATGAGCGCAAAAGGCAATGTTGTTGTTGGGAGAGTTTATTGTTCTGGTGTTCCGTTTTGTGTTTAATAAAGCAGATATGACAAATGCTATTACTTACATTGTTCTTTGTCAACAGTTAAACAGTTATGTAAAAGTTATATTTTTAAAGTCAAAATTATATGAAAAGAGAATTTTGCGGTTATTTAGCAGTTAATTTGTTATTTTGATTTGAGACATTTGAGAGCAGAGGAAAGAAAGTTGGGTAACACACACTTTCAGCTGGTATACGTGCAGTTTAGTGTCCCACATTATTTTCCAAAAACGGAGTGCCCCAAATGATGAGGGTCTTATTTGAGACAGGTTAGGGTAAGGGTAGCACAGGTGGTTTAGCAGTTTCATAATTAAGGACATTGTATGGGGAATTCTGGACACTAAACTGCACATATAGACCTTTTTCACGGCAGACATGTTGACATGTCTAGTAGGAAAAGCACAGGTGTGTTCAAAACCATTACTGATGGCTGCATTCCATTTAGGAGAAGCCCTGGTATTGTGCATGCTGACTCACTGAAATAGCTTACTGGGACACTTGATGGAACTGAGCCATCGTTAAGGTTATCAATTTCAGCTTTGCTTTTCCTACTATGACAAGTCCAAATGTCTGCTGTGAAAAAAGTCCATACGCTTTCAGCTATCATCATAACAAGTTAACGTTACTGCTCTGCTATGACACAACATGTTGACCTTTTGCTAAGGGCAGGGCAGGTTACTTTGCTTTTTGATTAAATGTCGCATTCGCCTGAGAGGAAAGTGCACCTCCGCAGACGAGCTAGCTAAGCTACCAAGACAGCTAACAAACATGCTAACCTGATTTTAGCGGCGGCCTGTGGTTAATTGCATTATGAAGCATCGCGGAACACCAGCCTACACCGGCCAGCCACACCGAGTTCCTGTTGGCGACTGCCGGGGGAGGGAGAGACTTTCCCTGGTCTGGTATGAACCCCATAACGATGAGTTTCCCCTTCAATTCAGAAGCTGATGTGACCTCCCAGCTGCCTGCGTTTACTTATCACCTCTCGTAGGAAGTCAAGGACGTGGTGTGCAACAGAATAAAACGTCCGGGCACAACAAATGAGAACCGCTTTAGTTCCGTCTATTCTGTAACCTAGCAACCAATGCCAGATGATAAAACTTTGCATTTACCAGTAAAGGTGATTACTTTTCGATGACATTACATTGAGTATACTTTGTAATACAGTAACATATACATAACACTCGTATCTACTCACGTTAAATGGGATATTTACATTAAACGAGGCTCGCTGTAAGCAACTTTTAACATAAGGACTTGCACCACATTGTTTATCTGAGCTTTACACCATTTACACACGCCTAGCCTAACAACAAGCCAGACTGTTCGAACTATACTGTGGCCTTCGGGGGAGCCCACTTTTTTTCCACGGGGGGGGGGGAGGGGTTCGTGCGCTTGCGACTTACCATGACTTACAAAGATAGATAACAGCTACAAGTGTATGCACTACAGGATTTACTCTATTATACTTTATCAACAGGAAGGTCAAACAGCAAACAGGCAGCCACAAAAACTCTATAAACAAAGCATCAGGTTGTCTTTGAGATTTCACATGAACAACGGTTAAAGTTACTCAGGCTACCGAAAAATAACATAGCGACGCACCCCAAGCTTCTATCCTTAACAAACAGCCATGTATATGGGCTCTTCCAGTCTCTCCACTGCTGGTTGTTCTAATTTAACGGGAGAGAGGAGCAAGATAGGTTAGGATCATCTTCAGCCAGAGAGGGCATTATTTCTTCAGCTTTTTCTTGCGTTGTCACCCCGGGGAGAGGTGTGCTAACAGGGCACCGCAGCGCCGCCGCGCCTTGCTGCTCATAACAAGAATAGCATGTATAGTTATCTTTATTGAAGTGAATTAGTTTTAAATCGCCGTCATGCATGAATGAAAATGTTTGCAATTTTACAAATAATAATCCACGATGATCACTTTACACAAAACTGAAATTGCACGTCAACATGACACACTGTCAATATTTTTAGAGACCCCCCAAAATTTCACAAATCACGTTTTCAGGGGAGCCCATGTCTTATTAAGGGGAGCCGAGCTCCCCCTAGCTCCCCCGTAGTTCGCACCCTGGCCAGACCCACATGCAAATTACATTTGCTGCCGTTAGGGTGCGTCTCATAGACAGCAGTGCCCTTTATTAGATCTAAATAAAGGGCACTAATAGACATCTGTTGGTTGTAGACCATTCTTCTCCTACCGTGCCCCCTGGTGTCTCGTCTTTGGAATGGCCTCCCACTACAGAAGCTTGCATTTTACATTTTTTTAAATCTGGATTGAACATTCTGCGTCCTTCACAAACAAACATTTTCACTTACTGTTACTGATTTTGTATTGTTTATTATTACTGTTTTAACCCTTGTGTTGACTTCCTGTCAACCTTTTTTTTCGACGTTTTTGACGCCTTTTTTTCACCGTTTGTTTTTGCTTTTTCCAACGTTTTAAAATTGTTAGTTTTTCTTCTACACATTTTTACCACTTTTTCCTACGTCCCATTTTTTCTGATATAAAACAAAAATTGAAAACGGGTCAATGTGACCCGAAGTCAACACAAGTTAAAGAGACAAGCATGTGGACACCTGCCTTCAAAGGGGGGGGGGGTTAAAATCCACATTCAAACACTCAATGGTCCACAAGGGCTCACTGGGTGGGAAAGCACACCCCTGTGTTTTCTGTGGCATTGACTTGCGTTTTGGCGCAGGCTGTACCGCGTTGTGTCAGTACTGCAGATATGCCAGACAAGCACCGTGGTGCACTCCGTTAATGCGTTGTTGCTGTGTGTGTTATTACTTTAATTGTAGAGTGCATTAAGACCATGTTTAATTGGGATTCATTGATTGAACTGAACCACTCACTTTAACGTTAGCTACCACTAGCGAATTTTGGTAACGTTTATGCATGCAAGTTAGCTAACGTTTCGTTAGCTAACAGATAGCGGAAGACTTTTTTTAGTTAGCATTAGCCTACCGGGTTGTATTATCAGTTAGTTAGTTAGTTAGTTACTAACGTTAGTCTTATAGTCTTATAACATTCGTAACGTCACAAAAGCAGCAAAAAAACCTGTATTGAGTAAAACGTGCTCAACAAGAATCCCGCTTTTATTAAATCGTTGTCTCAAGTGCTGTTACTGTTACTTCAGTTTTTGATCTGTATTGTATGTAGTTGACGTCTAGCTAATATACACATTAGTTTTTTTAAACAATTTAGTTAGCGGAGGGATACACGTGTGACTAGCTACGTCCGGATTTAAAAATAAGGTGTTGACAAATTATATTAAAAAATACATTTAAAACAGATTATTTGAATTATATTCACATTTGCAAATTATAAACACGTTACCTGTGTCATTTCCATCTAACTTTGATGAGGTATGAACAACCTTCCTTACTGAGTACTTCATTATTACTAAGTACTTCACCGCTTCTTCCCCCAGTCAGGCGGGCAGGTCTGGGGCCAGCGCCTTTGTTTGGCTGCAGGACCAGATGTCTGTTTGCCTGTCCTGGACTACCTCTACTCCATCACCCCCATCCCGATACCCAACATCCCACCCCCACTGCGTGTCATGTTATATTGTTATGTTGTGTTATGTGCAGCAGTGTTATGTGGTGTGTAGCAGTGCAAATGTATTGCTTGTGTGCTTATGTGCTGAGGTGTTTTTTCCTGTTCCCACACTGTTCTTATCTTTATGAGGATAGTCTGAGAGTGGCTTTTTTATTTCCCTCTCCTCTCCCAATGTCGTGCTGTATCCAGAGGCGCGGGAAGTCATTTCCAGCAGGGGGTGCGGGGTGCTGGCGGGGGTGGTGGTGGTGCGCAGAACAACTCTACCTCTGGCTCCCCACCCCACCACCCCCCTCCATGAAGTAGGCTACATACTGCTATATACTGCACAGCGAAATATATAGGCACTAAATCACATGCCAATCACTACTGGTCAAAAGATTCCTTTGCAGCGGCCCGGTTTAAATCCGACCTGCGGCCCTTTGCTGCGTGTCATTCCCTCTCTCTCCCCCGTTCCTGTCTATCCACTGTCACTACTCGAATAAAAATAATAAAAGATGAATGACTAGTCCAGCTGAGCAGGCGTCAAGTATGCCTTTCCAGTTCAATAAACCAAGTACTGCCATCTGACTCACACATCACAAGACAGTGTTACAATTAATTAAATCATACCAAAGCATTGTATGGCTCAAGACTATGGCGATATAGTACTCACTATAAATCACCCAAGCAGAAAGCACAATAGTAATTCTGAAACGTGATTGACTGAAGATACAACAATGCCATCACACAACACAGCTGAGTGCAGGTTGTTAAATAACAGTCACTTAGTCAGCTGCAACTTCACAAACTGCAAAAGCCAACATATAGGCTACTGCACTTGACCACTAAGTCTCACACAGGCCTATAGCAGCATCACAAAATTATGATGCAATACGTCTGATATGCATGGCTTTTCAATAAACTAAACTAAATATGTACATTATCTGGTCACACGGTCACAACAGATTATATTAACCTACTCAATTTACAGATAGCATAATAGCTCTTACCTTTAGAAGTTCTAATTTCTTGTCTTTTTCTTTGCAAAGTCGCAGATCAAATCCTCAAAGTCCAGCTCCCTCAGCAGCTCGCTAAACCCTACTACAGATGCGCTGCTGTGTGTTGGTAACTTTACCGGCAACGCAACAAATGTCTCCGGTGGACAGTGAATATAGAATCCACTCCGTGGTACCGTTTCACCGGGGTGAAGGTGTCGGCTCAGTGCCCTCGTTATGTGAGAGCGGGTCTTTCGCCCGCCAGCCTCGTCCCCCTCCGAGATGCTGGACATTTTAGCCGCCCGATTCTGAAAGGCTGATAGCCCTCTGGGTATAACTTCCTCCCGGACGGTCTCTGTAATCGGTCCCCGTAGTGCAGGGTCTTCAGAGATGATGGTACCTGAGGGGCCATTCCCTTTGTCTTTTTCCACAACAACTTCGCCGAAGTTAACGTTAGCTACCGTTAGCTGTGGCAGATTGTAGCTGGTAGAAGGCAGCGATTCTTCAAAAGCTAACGTTGGCTAGCTCCTCGACATCCTCCTCTTCGTCATCCCCAGCTCTTTTTTAAAAAGCTATTTATTCGCGGGACATTTTTATAGCAGCCGCTTCTTCTTTCTCTCCCTTTTCCACACTTTCACTGCGCGATACAACCCAATCTGACCGGGGATCAGTTACAAATTAATTCCACTCTTTCAATCTCAACTCGTTCTTAGAAAACTGATCTTGATTCAGTGCGATGTAAACAACCTGCTCTATGCCCACCCACCTTTATCTTTAGCCAATCTACACAGTGCATGCGGCCTTCTCCCAATCATTACATTAAACAACTTTTACTTTATTCTGATTGGATAATTATCACCATAATGATTAATGCCCATTGGGTAATACGGGCTTGATCGCAGTTTGCCAACAAGGGGTGCTGCCGCACCCCCAGCACCCCTACTTCCCGCGCCTATGGCTGTATCTGTTGCGAGAGTTAGGAGAGAGTTGAGATGGCGCCGCATATGGCGACTCGTGTGTTTGTGCATGTTGCTTTAATGTTTTAATGTGATTTGCACTTACGATACCAAGACACATCCCTCGTGTGTGTAAACATACTTGGCAATAAAGCTTTTCTGATTCTGATTCTGATTATCATACAATTTCTGTACTTAGTGTCTCATTCTACGACCGAAATGTTTTACCACTGCCACATCACAATATCTTTGGAGTTGGAGTTTGACTTTGAATTACTCAAACTACACAAAGTGTTTCATTATACTTATACAAGTTATCCAAAAAGTACTAAGTTCAATCAAGTGTCTTGAAGTCCTTGATCTCTGGAAGGGACTTTTGACTTTTGAGTTTGAAGAATGCAAAGTATTTGTGCATGGAGTATAAAAAACTAGTAATAAATGTTAATTGTACCACATCAAAGACGAAAAGGCTTATTCTGTTTCTCTGGAAAGGACAACAACTTTTACTTTTGAGAAATCTCTAAATTCATAAAGTAAAAAGTTCTCTTTGCATCTGTAGGCCACTCATCATTCAAGAACTATTTCTTGAATGATGAACACAAAATCAAAGAATAAAGTAAATTTCCACTCACAATTTAGTGTTTTGTTTTTTATTTATAAGACAAACAGGTCTTAAAAAGTTTTTTAACTTGCAATTGTGAACATAATCCAATTAAGATGATTTCAATGTTGTTGTTTTTTTACAATACATCCATGGTTTTCTCAACACTTTATTTTGTAAACCGGACGTAGTCACACTTGTATATGATCCCTCCGCTAACTTCATCGCTAGCTCTCGTCTGCTCGATCTGAGCTGTTGGAATACATTTACCGTAGTTAGATATCGATATTAATGTGTACGGGTGCACTACAATTTTAGTGTCGGCTGATTTGACGCCTGCTGTTGTAGGAGCGACGGCTAGCTTAACCGCAGTGCCAAACTGTATCGATGAAATAGGCTACAGTGGAATAATAAGACAACATTAAACAACGTAGAAATACTTAAGTTACAGCACCTTGGTAAAGTTGGTTTTATATTGGAAATAGGCTATTCGACACATTCGAAAACTCTATTATGCAGCTTGACATTTTGACATATCCATCTCAAAACACATCTGGTGAACTCAGCTAGCTGGCCTACACATAACACAATAAGGCTTCTTTAAAAAAAAAAATCCACTCTTTGATTTTATAAATATTTTTTGATGTTAAAAAATGCTATAAATCTATTATGCGGCTTGACCTTTTCACCTACGTCAAAACACTTCTGGTGAACTCAGCTAACTGCCCGATACACGCTATATATGCTTCTTAAAAAATAATAATAATAATTAAAAAAAAAACACCCTTGGATAAGTTAAAAGGTCAAGCCGCATAAAATATGTATAGCATTTTTTAGATTAAAATTTTTTTTAACATCAAAGGGTGGATTTATTCTTTTTGAAAAAAACAAACTTTGTGTTATGTGTAGGGCAGTTAGCTGAGTTCACCAGATGTGTTTTGAGATGGATATGTCAAAAGGTCTGCATGATAGACGTTTCGAACGTGTCGAATAGCCAACGTCCAATATAAAACCAACTTTAGTTACAGCTCCGAATAGCACTGAAGCACAGTAACGTTACTTGAGTAGATGTACTTTGCATGTGAGCTGATGACATCATTGCGTGCAGTCCTCCTCCTCCTCCTCCTCCTCTTTCAGACAGGCTGCTGCTGCTGCTGAGGATACACAGCCAGAGGAGTTATGCCCTGCCCAGCAGCGGCTTTGCCTATTTGATGAGGTGACCTATGCATACCGAGTAGTTATAAATCCGGGGAATACCCCGTGTTTTTGGTAAGTAAACTATTTTCAGACTCGTTTCGCAGGGCTGACTGAGATTTCCCCCCCCCTCCTGCATCTGCCAAAATGGCTAGAGTCGCACGGTAGCTTCTATAGTTGCTACTGTTGCTAGCTTCGCCCTAATGGCTATCAACTCCGACTGGAAATGAAGCATTAGGGATTGTAAGGAATTGAACGTTAACGCAGACCAAATCTGTGCAGAATGCTACCATGTTACTTTGCGTTACAAAACGAGATAAAAGGGCGAAAAAGGAAATGCGACACAGGGGATAATTCAAGTGATTTCAGTTTAATTAAACCCTAAAGTATGGTTGATTGCATTCAGGGTGGCATTCGAAGATTTAGGGCGTCATGCAAGCAACAGTTTGATGTGTTTTTTTTTTTTACGAGAAATTTAGTTTTCACGCACGTATAACGTTAGGCCTGGTTCTCGCTGTTATCAGAGCAGATGCAACTGCAGAAAATACTAAAAATGTATGTTACCGCTTTATGAATGCATTTTACATGCCGCTGTGTGGACGCAGACCAAATATACAGAGCTCCAATAGCCACACATATGTGTTTAATATTGCAGATTATTAACCCAAAAAGTGGTTTGATCATCCGTGGCTCCATTATCCACCCAAAAGTAGTGCACGGTCCCTTAAAACTGCAAAACAAAAAAATAATAATCATTGTGCACGTATAATACAGTATGATGTAGAAATGGGTACCGATGGAGAAGTGACAGAAAAAAAAAACCATTTCCTCTGTGTAATATTGTTCTCAGTTTTCGAGGCTAAAATGATGGAAGGTAAAGGACAAAATACAATAATTGTGTATTTTATGATTTATATGAATACCAGAGATGGCGAGATGTAACTACAACTAGGACTGGGCGATATGGACAAAATCAAATATCACGATATTTTTTACCAAATACTTCGATATCGATACCGCAGCGATATTGTAGTGTTGACTATTGGTGCTTTCACAAAATATTTACACAATGAGATTTTCGATAAATAATCATCAGTAATGTGGATATAATGACTAAGTGGGTAAAGGCAAATAATAGAACAGTTACAACAGGCTGGTAAGTTCAGAAAAGTACATCACTTTACTGTAATGCAGCCTTTAAAACCAGGAAAAGACAACACTTATGCCATATTACGATATTACGATATCCAAAATCTAAGACGATATCTAGTCTCATATCACAATATCGATATATTGCCTAGATCTAACGGCAACAGTAATAACCACTTTATTAAACTAAGATTTGAGAGAACAGAAACCTTTTCTATAAGTAAGTAGTAAGGAAAATTGACATTTCTATTTATCGTACAGTTTCCAGTGCTATCAGTGCATTTGTGCAACTGAGCTACAGTAGATCTGGATTCAAATGCTGAAGATCTGGACCAGGGCTCACAATTCATATGGTTCGTGTTAGTGAAGATTATTCAGGTCAAATGTCAGCTGGGATCTCTCCTGGGGGTGCATGCTTGTCTGCCAGTTTCACAACCGTTTGTTAGTTTACTCAGCATCTTCACTGTGTGCCTGCAGGGCTTTTCAGAATTTGTACCAATTGCATCAACACCAGCTAGAGACAATTGAGATCACTTTGGTCAAATGCAGTGATTTAATTTGAATGCATTTACTTATCACCAATTTCTTTTGTTCCTTATTTTTCACAGTTTAGCATGAGCATGGAAGATTATGACTACCTGTTCAAAATAGTTCTGATAGGAAATGCTGGAGTTGGGAAGACATGTCTTGTCCGGCGCTTTACTCAGGTTTGTATAAGTCTGAGTTTATGAGTTTGGAGTTATTGAATTACAAAGGATCAGAGTATCAAACTATGTATTTCTGTTTTTATTTTTTAGGGCCTTTTCCCACCTGGACAGGGGGCTACTATTGGAGTAGATTTCATGATTAAAACAGTGGAAATCAAAGGGCAGAAGGTCAAGGTACACAATGTTTTAAATTATTTTTCAAATATAAAATCAGATGCCTTTTTTTTTCTGGTGATAGTTTAGATGGAAAGTCACTCACTTGATATGTTATGTTTTCCAGCTGCAGATATGGGACACAGCTGGACAGGAGAGATTTCGCTCCATTACTCAGAGTTATTACCGCAGTGCCAACGCCCTCATTCTTACGTACGACATTACCTGTGAGGACTCCTTCAGGTGCCTTCCAGAGTGGCTGAGGGAGATTGAGCAGTATGCCAACAACCAGGTGGTGACTATATTAGTCGGTAAGACGCCCTACTTTAATAACTGATGGACATATTTTATGACAGAGCTCATTGTTCATTATGAGAAAACTGCCCTGAAATAGCCAAACTCACCAGACTCCATTTAAATAAACAGTACTTTTAGCGTGTAAAGAGCCCAGAGGTGGAAAAAGTACTAAAATATTGTACTCAAGTAAAAGTACCAATACTTTGATGAAATATTACTCAAGTACAAGTGAAATTACCTATCTGAAAAATTACTCAAGTAAAAGTAGTTAATTTAAAATGTACTTGAAGTAAAAGTTACTTAGTTACATAAAAAAAAAAAAAAATTGAAAAATGGGGTGGGGGGGATCTCTTCCATGCAGTGAAAATAGGACAAGGGGTCATAAATCCCAAACTAGTTTGTTTTTAATTAAAGAAAAAGCTGTACAAATGTATACACATGTAGCAGCTAGCTTCTACACACCTAAGTAGCCCATATGAGCTAATTAGATGTATGTGAATAAATTTAGCCCGTGTCCTACATACGTTGTCCTACGGGTTGCTAGCGCTAGACAAAAATGAGCAATGCCACGAAACCTGTTGTTTTGCTAATTGGCAATTTGCTATTAGTCATGAAAACTTAGTTTGAAGTACCAATGCACAAATACTTACCAAAACATGCTTCCGCAGATTAGATGTGGAGTTATTGAATGCTGCCAGTTCAGTCACCTCTGGCAGGCACATCTGGCATTGCATGATGATACTATTGCCCCTCTTTCAAATGTGGCCAAGGATTTTTCGTCAGAATTGGATGTTTCAGCTAGCATTTCTACTGAAACTGGTTGTCGCTCGCCTGATCTACCTCCGTCTCGTTCTCAATCTCCGACAGAAAGACTTGGCGCCTGGGAGGCAGCCTAGATCACTGTAGTGGTTCCGGGCGCGATTTTCTTTTCTTCCTTTTGGTTTTCGTTAGTCAAAGTATTTTTAGTTTTTACCCCCTAACGCACATGTGTCAAACTCAAGGCCCGCGGGCCAAATCTGGCCCCTGGCAGATTTAGATCCGGCCCTCATAACAAATTTCGGTTCATAATAAATTTTGGCCCACCTTGTTTTTGTCGCTTTTTCTAAAGTTTTTGTCACTTTTTTTTTCTATATGTTTTTGCAACATTTGCTGAAGTTTTTGGCGCATTTTCCAACTTTTTTTCCCTCGCTTTTTTCTTTGATGGCTAAGTTACTTTTTTGGGGCTTTATGTCAACTAAGCTGTAAGGGAGAAGGGTATATGAGAGATGCAATAATACAGTCAAAGATGTTTGACTTTTTCGATTAAATAAAAAAATAATAAACTAATCATGTCTGGCCCTTGATGTGATTCTTATTTTCCGGTGTGGCCCGTAGTGAAACTGAGTTTGACACTGCTGCCGTAACGGATGGGATTTGTAATTTAGCGAAATACAATCCTTCACTCAAAACGTAATCAAGTACATTTTAAATGACCAATTTTAAAAACTACTTGGAAAATACAAAATACACAACAAAACTACTCAATACAGTAACGTGAGTAAATGTATTTCGTTACTTTCCAGCTCTGATAGAGCCAGCAAAAAGGATCTTAGTCTTTAACCAAAAGGTCGACCTCTGTAGGGATCCTTTCCATAATGCTGTCAGACACTTAGAACAACAACCTGAGCATGTCAGGGGTAAAACAAGCACTTTTAGTGGGTGTAAATTGAAGGTGCGCAATTGCCCATGAACGTTACATTGCAGTAAATTGCATTGTTGTTTCGCCTTGCTTAAATACTGGATCAGTTTCCAAAGTTGCTGTTCCCATCAGTCTCTTAGACACAAAAACATGAGACAATAGGGTCCAGGCTGATGTCAGAGGCAATTTCTGATAGATTTGCAAAAGTCAAAGCCAGTTTTGTTAACACACATTTCACGGTGTGATTTCCCTTCTCAGGAAAGAAACCATGTTTGTCTGGAATGAAAAGCTCCCGCACCTTCTTTGCCCACATCCACCACGCACATGCGTGCACACACATACACCTCCACTCCATCCGTCGCATCCTCACCCACCACTGTGTTGAGATCTGTGTTGAGATGCAAGAAAGCCACATTCTTACTTGTTACCGATGTTGACGGATGGATGTTCTGTGTCTTTCAGGTAATAAAATAGATCTGGCAGAGAAGAGAGAGGTTCTCAGACAGAGGGCTGAAGACTTTGCCGAGTCTCAGAGCATGCTGTATCTGGAGACCTCCGCCAAAGAGTCCGACAATGTTGAGAGACTTTTCCTCGACCTGGCCTGCGAACTCATTCAAGAGGCTAAGCAGAACAAGCTGGATAACAATGACACTGCCCCAATGCCCGGTGAGGGTAAAACCATCAGTTACTTGAGCTGCTGCAACCTCAATTAGCTCAGACTTCTGGCCGTGGTAACTCAGCAGCCATTGACTGTAGAGGGCAGATGGCTGAGCCCCCAATGCCTCCGTCCTTCTAAAATGGCATAAAGCCACTTCTTAATCTCATCATTTCTAGTCCCATGCCTTTTTTAAGCTGCACACAAGAGTTAGTCAAAGTTAGTTTGGCTTCCCAGGAGCAAGCATTTTAGATGCTGCCAGTTTGGATAACATTGTCCTCAATGCAGCAGGATGTAAAGTTTGTCTGCCTGATGCATCCAGGAATTTGAGTAGGGCTCCATTTTGTCCCCCTAATGGCGAAATGGCAGCATTTTCCTGTTTGGGCTTTAGGATCCATTGTCATTAAAACACACATCAATATTCACCAGCAGTATTACTTGAGAAAAAAGTTCTACCAGGTATTTTGTTACAGATTCCACATCGTTGACAACAAGTGTCATGATCATTGGAGGTTATCAGTAAATGGTAACAATATGTTTACATACAGTATGTTTTTTTTTTTTAGATTACCAAGTCTGATCAAGTTGCAAAAAAAAAAAGAGTTTGCAAACTTACCCTAAAATCTGTTGCACAATCATATTCCCCACTAGTTTTTTTTCTGCTCTGAGAATGGCATACAATTTAATGAACTTTCATAATCTCATTTATCAGTAGTTATTTGCACCCGTCATTACAAACTGTGAAATATTTGTTTCCAATTGCTGCTAAAATATGTTTTTGTGTCGGATAACATAAACTAAAACACATGTATAAAATACTACATTGAAACAGTATTCTGTGACACCATTATTTTTTAGCATACTTGCAGTGCTTGCGATAAGTCCGTTGTTATAGTATGAAGCAGTTGGAAAAGCCTCAGATATTGTAAGTCATCAGTAGAAATTATAAACAGTTTACTCGAAAAGACCTTTTATTTGACTGTCAGCTGTTTCTTTTATCCACAGACATGGATATTTCTGCCTTTTGTTGTTGCTGCCTAGCCATGAAATTGTATCACTTCTTATTAATTTGAAGGGGTATGTTCATGTAGTTTCGTGTATGACTTGTTGTAGCTACTTCATATGCTTTTATTGTGAAATTTCTTGATTGTCCAGCATGTTTTTACCATGATTTGGAGTGTCTAACTTTATCTATCCTATATTTGCCATACCTGTAATGTACCGAATTGCACAATGCCATATACTGCACTCATTGTTTTTTATTGTAACATTTTGTCTTTTGTTGTACAGATGTGTAGTACATTTTGGCACTTTGCTTTTATATTTTTTAATTACAGTAATCCCTTTGTACAACCAGCGAGCATTTTGTTTTGCCTTTTACCTTAGATTTAACAGCAGTGATTTATTGTTAATCCCTTGCATCTTCTTGTCAACACAATATTGGGAAATACAAAGGAAAACACTATTGGGATGTTGTGCTTATTTTTCTTTGTGTACAAAATATTACCAACATAATACTGTAACATTAAATACACTAAATACACTAAATATCGTCCAGTTGTCAGGTTATTACTGCTTATGGTCAATCATTCCCGTGATTACTGCCTTGCCGTGGTGACTAGTACCTCTGTCTATGTTTTATTTTGAAATTATTTACCGGAAACGTAAATCGGCTATATTTGCATTGACGCCACTTCGGCGAGTTATTATGGAGCCCACGCAACTTCTAGGCAAGACCCAATAGCATTCGCAACACTACTATTGGCCGATTTGTTCAGGTCCTATCCCCTGACCAATCGGCTATCCTAACCTTAATTACTCGAGGTCAATGCCTAACCCTAACCAATCGAGCTGCTTCTTAAGGGCGGGACTTACGTAGAAGTTACGTGGGATCCATAATAACGCTACTTTCACTAATGTTGCCGTTCCTCGCTGTGACCATTGAGGGCTGCAGTTCAAACAACTAACTAGCTAACTTTTTTAATTTTTTTTTTATTTTGGGCATTCCTGCCTTAAAGGTGCTCTAAGTGATGTGATGCGTTTTTTTAGGCTACAACATTTTTTGTCACATTCAGCAAACATCTCCTCACTATCTGCTAGCTGCCTGTCCCCTGAACACACTGTAAAAAACATCTCCTCACTATCTGCTAGCTGTCTGTCCCCTGAACACACTGTAAAAAACATCTCCTCACTATCTGCTAGCTGCCTGTCCCCTGAACACACTGTAAAAAACATCTCCTCACTATCTGCTAGCTGCCTGTCCCCTGAACACACTGTAAAAAACATCTCCTCACTATCTAATAGCTGCCTGTCCCCTGAACACACGGTCTCTGTAGACAGCCCAGGCTCCACAAACGGCGCAGTTTGTTTTTGTTGCCGTTAGTAGAGCCTGGGCTGTCTACAGAGACCGCGTTTTTTACAGTGTGTTCAGGGGACAGGCAGCTAGCGATAGTGAGGAGAGTTTGCTGTATGTGACGAAAAATGTTGTAGCCTAAAAAAAAGCGTATAACCATAATCATAATAATGTTTTTATTTATTTATTTAGAATTCAATTTACAAATATTCCGTCATCACAGTCCGTAAACATAAATAAGTGCAAATAATATAATATGAAAGTAAGTATGACAGTAATAATTTAAACATAAACAAAAAAAGATACATAAGTAAAGAAGTGACAGACTTGCAAACTTCATTAATGATATTGACAGCAGGAGTTCTTAATTAAATCATTTTGTGTAGATATCAGTTATTAATTAAAATACCTTTCTTATTTGAGACTCAATTTCAATTTGGAATAGTTTAAAACATGGTGTTGATTTGGAACATTTGCTTTGTGAATATGGAACTATACCTAATAAAATAAAGAGATTAACATACATTTCTATCTTTACATTCAAAATAGGTAATAATATGTTTCCCTTCAAGTGTGATTGTATGTGCTTAATCATAATAATGATCAATATCTCTTTAGCACTTGATTTTACATGTCCGCTACAGACCTTCAAAATAAAAGCCCCCATATTAGGATACATTTAGATACACAGTGGCCTCACAAGAAGAGATTTTACTCTCGAAGCAAATCTAACGAGGCCTCGTTAGCGACGGGTGCATGATTATGCCACGTTAAAGCGAGGTATTGAGCGTAACAACCTTTTATATATGTCAATGGTAACAACGTGCACACAACTCAGACTCCCATCAACCCTTGCGAGCGTATTTACGGTACAGTATAGGAACCATGCTTTCGGCTGAATGCTAGCCCGGGCTAACGTTACAGTGAGTTGTTCCAAAAGTTGGAAAAGACGCTGACCCCTGATGCTTCCTGCTCTGCTGCTAAATAGCTAAATGTAGGTCACCCGCTGTCTGACAACACCTCTCTGGATTTGCTGACAAGCGAGTATCACTTCCTTTCTATTAGGGGACAGGTCGGTACTTCCCAGTGCAAGCAGCGAGTATGATATGATGCGACCTCATTGTATCACGTGCTGAAGATCGGTCTGTTGTGAGCTGTGTCTGACAGTTAGAGCAGCGATGAAGGCCGGAGAGAGGACGCAGGTTTCGGACAGAGCTGCTGCAGCTACCTGCCTCCTAACGCTGTGCCTCGGCTGTTTACAGTACGCAGTCGCCCTCAAACCACAACTTCTCAGCAGGCTCGGTGGCTCATCTTACTCCGCCGAGACCACCATCAGCTATGAAACATTTTATTTTGACCAGAAGGTGAGTTTAAAATGTGTCTATTACATTTTTTTGTTGTTGTTGTTTTTCTTTTTGTCCGTGAAAAACTGTATTTTACAGATGTGTTTCACACTTGGGTTCATCCTCTTTTACTTCTTTCTGTTTCACTTCACTTTTAAATGTTTGGTTTGGAACCACAGGAGCTGTTTTCAGTGGTGTAAAAAGTAATAATTCAAATGAATAGCCTTAATAAAAATGATGCCCATATTTGGCTAGAAACAATACAATAATCCAGTAAGTATGTGCCATGTAAAAACAATAAGCAGCATGTTTTCTGAAAAATACAATTGATTGTATTATTTGATTTCTGGCTAGAGCTGGGCAATATATCGATATTACATCGATATCGTGATATGAAACTAGATATCGTCTTAGATTTTGGATATCATAATTTGTAATATGACATAAGTGTTGTCTTTTCCTGGTTTTAAAGGCTGCATTACAGTAAAGTGATGTACTTTTCTGAACTTACCAGACTGTTGTAACTGTTCTATTATTTGCCTTTACCCACTTAGTCATTATATCCACATTATTGATGATTACTTATCAAAAATCTCATTGTGTTTAATATTTTGTGAAAAGCACCAATAGTCAACACTACAATATCGTTGCGGTATCGATATCACGGTATTTGGTTAAAAATATCGTGATATTTGATTTTCTCCGTATTGCCCAGCCCTAATTCTGGCTCAAGTTTGCTCACCTTTTTTTCATTTATCACTACTGTACATACTTGGGCTCACTAATATCTGCAACACTTGCTCTTTTTTTAACATGGTAATGTACTTGATTCTGTAGGAGTTGTTGATGTTGTGTCTGCAGACAATAGGTGTTTCCCTCTGGCTTCCTGTAGTGAAGGGAAAACCATCACAATTGGCTGTGTTCCTGCCAGCAGATCTGTAACTATCCCTCCTGGCTCCGTGCCTAAAAAGGTCTCCGGGGCCCTGTGAATGTGAAACACTTTTATCTCGGGGGGGCTTGAAAGATCTCCACTCAGCCTTTACGTTTTCCATTTACTGTTACTTCATGGAGAATCCAATTGCATGCTGAGTGCATGCGTCACGTTTTAGTGACTTGCGAACCTGACTCATACAATCCCTAGATTGTGCTCGTGTGTAAATGACTCTCCTTATTCCTATAATCAGGGATGCTGTGAAAGGTAAACTCAACCAGGCTACCCACGTTTAGAGACTGGACATGTTTAGTCGCGCAGTCCTAGTATCTGTCTGTAGTCTGGCTATCACCAGACCAAGCTCAATCTTTTGATTTTGAAAAAAGTGATGGTTCGGAGTAATTTCACCCTAGGGTCCTTTGCACCATGACCTCGAGCCAAGCACCCCCCCAGAAGCTTTTTTCACCTGGGTCGAACATTGGACCAGTTAGCGTTATCAGCTGAATAGCTTAGCGCAGGGGCTAATGGATCCAAGAGTGTCTCTTGTACATTACCCCACTAATAATGCCCGAGATGATACCAAACTTCTACACTAGTATATATAGGTTATGCACTCATAAAACGATGGATTGGAAAGTTTGTAAGTACACCAGAAGTTTATTTAAATAACACTTGCCTGCTGGCTTCTGCTCTCTGCTGCTACCGGCACTAAGACGAGTGCTTAGGGCCGTCTACAAATTACAACACCGAAAAGAGATACAACAAAAATATTTACAAATTTAATGATTAAATAAGGTAGTGTCTCCAAACTTACCTCAATTATAACTTGTCTCCTGTTAGTTGTACTACAGCACTTTTGAAAAATAAGCTAAATTAATAATATATTCTACATTAAAGTAGACAAAATATCTTTGTGTTTTGGACTATTGTTCGGGTAAAACGAGACATTTGTTGACACATTTTCTGATATTTTTTGATATATTAATCAACAAATCAAGAAAATAATGAATTGAAATGGAAATAACTAGGCCTATGTATAAACTGTCGATTATGTGTATGCACAAAACCGTATTGGTATTGGGGGGGGGTGGGGGCAATGCTCCACACCTGGTCCAGCCCACGCCATCCTGCCTAATCAGCCACACTGACCAGAAGATAAACACCATTTCCTCCCTTCTCACGCCCTTTGTCTTGTCTGAAGGGCTTTCTTTGGCCAATCAGCCAGAAATTGTTTGCTTCTTCTCGACAAGAACAACAAATAAATAAAATCCCTGTAATCCACTTTTCAGCACCAGCAGCAAGTCTGCTACTGTTTTTTTTTTTTATTTTATTTATTTTTTTACAAAAGTAATCATCAATCATGCAGCCTTTTTTCTCTACGCTCTCTGCGGGGCAAGCTGCTGCGAGCAGAGCACCAAGTGATCTAGAAGAGGAAATCCTCTTGACTGCATTTTGCCTCCAAACAATGAATGGAAGTGTCCCTTTAGCATCCTCCAAATGAACTGTCATAGTTTACTGGAGCTTGGGTTTGAGTTGTTTCCCTCATGTCTTCATTTGCGAGCCTGTAACGCAACAGTCTCTTGTCATGTTCGAGTAGTGACAGTTCTGGTCCAGTAGACGTGCACTGTGTGAACTGAATTTGAATTGGAACCAAGCGCTCAAGTGCTCAGCCTGCAGTGACCACATGGTGGCACTACTCATCAGGGTGTGGAGTTGTTATGAAAGCGATGCCATCAGGTTTTGTGGTGTGCATACTGAGTGGGTGCGAGTGATGCAGTACTCACCAGGGCTCCTTTTGGTGAAGCGCTTTTAGTGGTGTATTCAGATCCTGAAAGTAAAAGCACTAATACCATGCTGTAAAAATACTCTGATACAAGTAAAAGTCCTGCATTAAAAATGTTACTTAAGTAAAAGTATGTAAGTATCTTTAGGGAAATGTAGTTGAAGTATCAAAAGCGAAAGTACTCGATGCAGTAAAGTCCTCCCATTTTAAAACTGGAAAGGATCCAAACAGTTGTGTGTTTTAATGGTCTAATCATTTCAGCTGGACTTGTAGGCCGTTAGATTGTTGGGTAGTTTAGTTTATAATAAAACGTATTTTATAAACTACATGCGTTTTGTGTGCAAAAATCTTATTGTGTAAAGTAAGTAGTAACTAAAGCTGTAACAGATGAATGTAGTGGAGTAACTAAAGTAACTAGTAACTAAAGCTGTAACAGATGAATGTAGTGGAGTAAAAAGTACAATATTTCTCTGAAATGTAGCGGAGTAGAAGTAGAAAGTGGCATGAAAAGAAAAGACTCAAGTAAAGTACATGTACCTCAACATTTGTACTTAAGTACAGTACTTGAGTAAATGTACTTAGTTACAGTCCACCACTGAGCACTTTATATATTCAACCACTTTAGTTTGGCATTAGGATCATAGTTTATAGGACATTCTCTGTTTTGACTTTGGCTTTCATTACGAAAATCAGACATCTACCATTTAAACCATTTATTAATTTAGAAATGTACATAGTGTAATTACACCTATACATAGCCATATTCTACTGCTCTTCATACTATTCATCCTGCAAATACACTTTTTCTTACTACTCTTATAATGTTACCACTCTGCATATAGCTGTACATACTGTACATATCTGTCTATATGGATCATACAGAATATCCGTTTTTCTTATTATATATTCTGCTAATACACTGCATATATCTATATTATTCTTACTACTACTATAATCACTGCTACTACATTGCACATATCTGTACATGTTGTTCATACATTGTTCATATTGCATAGCCATATATATTCTGCTCTTATAACACTGCAATATATTTCTTGTCCTGCCTATGCACCAGTTGTCTATATTTTGTATATCACATTGCACTTTTTTGCTTTTTTTGCACTTCTGGTTGGACGCAAACTGCATTTCGTTGTCTTTGTTGACTTGTACTCTGCACAATGACAATAAAGTTGAATCTAATCTAAAACCCTGGTATGAATAACAAAAAGAAGAAGTGATAACCCAAACTCAAAACATTATTTTTCGTCTTTTTAAAAGACATCCAGCAACCTAAATGCTTTGCTCACAAAATTCTAACCGTATACTTTGGATGACCAATAGCACTGAAACCGATTTTGCTGCCAAACTGCCTAACTTTCCATGGTCCCCTCACATTTAAAAGCATTGCCAAGCGCTAAGGAGTCGAGGCTTGAATGAACACATTGAGGCCCCCGGAATCTTTTTGGTGTCACTGGCTCATAAAATCGCTGCCTCCTTTGTGTCCACTGAGGAGGGAAGTGAGCGAGGAGGGAGGGGGTGCGGGGGGGGGAAACAAAACAAAAACATTTTGTATTAGGCGTTGGTGCTGTTTCAAGGGTTGGACAGCTCAGCAGCCTCACGGGGCCGTCTTCTCTGTGAAGTTGTTGGTTTCTTTCTGCTTTTGTTTAATAAAGAATACAGGAAATCTAGTTGAAAGGGAAAGATACCCCCAAAAAAATCCCCAGAGGTTGGATGAAAGGATATCTCAGAGCTCATCTAAAGCGGAACTAATGTGGCATCCCTTAAACTGGCTCCAACATATTTTAATACAAATTGGGGCTAATTACCCTCGAATCCCACCTCGGGAATGTCATTTCACAACGCCGTGGTTGGCACAGGGCCAGCTATCCGCTGATCACATCCAGCTCCGAGCAGTCGATGTGCAACTGGACTGGATCCTCTGAAATGCTAATTGTAGATTTTAACATCAGTAAAGTATTGCCACGTTGGGTTTTCTGTCAACAAGTGAGAGCGATGCACAAGAGACGTTTACATTTGATGTTGCACCTTTTAAGCAAGCAAGTAGCACAGTTCAGCTACACTGAGAGCGATTATGATGTTGGCGATCAGTTTGCTGAGCTGTGTTGTCTTTGGGTCAAATTTGACCTGCTTTTTTAAAATTTCTACATCAGAAATATGGGTTTCTTTTTAACTACCTAATTTATTATTATTTTCTTTTTTAAAGATTATTTTTTTGGGGTCTTTTCGCTCTTACTGGGTGAGCTAGAGGCCACCCCTTAACTACCTAATTTTAATTACCCAAAAATGACATGGATGATTCCATACATCGCGCTTCGCAAGTACAACAGAAGATAGGATCTCTATTTTCATTGAATTTTGGGTGTTTTACAAAAAACTAAATTTGCATTTGGAATTGGAATTTTTTTTTTTAAACCAGACTGAACGTTGACATATACCCTTCTGTAATTATCCTTCCTTTAATTTGAATCTAAATAATTCATAATTTCGGTATTAGGTGTAATTTCCTATAAATAAGGTTTATTGACCATGAATTCCAAAAATGAGTGTAACCCTGGTAATAAGTTGGTGTTAGTGGTGCTTGTACATAGTAGTGAAAAGAAGCGTTAAACGTAAAAAAACAAAGAGCCAAAAACATTGAAAAAAGAGACCAACATGTCAGAAGAAATGTAGATTTTTCAGGAGTACAGTGGTCGAAAGGAAGACAACCCAAAGGTTAAGATTATACACTAATTCTGTGTGTTTTACTGTTCGTTACAGATCGATCATTTTGGTTTCCTAGAGGATGGCACCTTCAAACAGAGATACCTTGTGGCTGACAAACACTGGCAGCAGCCTGGAGGACCCATTTTGTTCTACACTGGCAACGAAGGCGACATCACCTGGTTCTGCAACAACACTGTGCGCCACCCATCTGTTCCCCTGTATTCAGACTGCACGCGATGCTCAGTCCGATTCAACATGTGTCACTGTTTTCTCCGTAGGGCTTCATGTGGGATATTGCGGCGGAGTTGGGCGCCATGCTGGTTTTTGCAGAACATCGTTACTATGGAGAGTCGCTGCCATTTGGACAAGACTCTTACAGTGTAAGTGAAGATGCAGTGTTAACACTACATCTAAGTCTGATTAAATATGCTCGATTACATGTTTTTCTCCTTTTTTGTGGTCCCCTGCTAGAACAAAATTCACAGTATTTATTTTTATTTATTTAATTACATTTATATAGCGCTTTATCATAGACACTCAAAGCGCTTTTGGGGGGAGGGGACTGCTCTCTAACACCACTAATGTGTAGCACCCAGATGGGTGATGCACGGCAGCCATACAACGCCTTACGATGCCAGAACGCTCACCACACATCAGCTAGTTAGGTAGGGGGGAACATATTTTTAGTGGTGGGGGAAACCGGAGAACCCGCAGAAAACCCACGCAGACACGGGGAGAACATGCAAACTCCACACAGAAAGGCCTGGATTCGAACCCAGAACCTTCTTGCTGTGAGGCCACAGCACTAACCACTGGGCTTGTACTGTATTTGCAGCTAAAGGTGTTACATTTCATTGTCCAGTGCCAGTAAATGATTTTAGAGCTTAAAGATTAATATTAAAGATTAGTTGATTAATCGATTAGTTTTAAACTATTAAATAATTCTGCAACTATTTTGATAATTGATGAATCGCTTTGAGTCATGTTTTATGAAAAAAAAGTAAAACATTCTCTGATTCCACCTTGTTAAATGTGAATATGTTCTAGTTTCTTCTCTGTGACAGTAAAGTGAATATCTTTGAGTTGTGGACATAAAAAGACATTTGAGGACGTCATCTTGGGCTTTGGGAAACCCTGGTCCACATTTTGTCCCCATTTTCCGACATTTCATAGACCAAACAACTAATTCCATTTATCCAGAAAACAATCAACAGATTAATCAACAGTGAAAATAATGTAATAATGGTATGTGTGTTAATTTCCCTCTAACATTTCCAGTAATACTTGCCCTGTGCTTGCAGGACAGCAAACACCTGAACTACCTGAGCTCAGAGCAGGCCCTGGCAGATTTTGCAGTGCTGATTCAGAACCTGAAGAGTTCTTCACCTGGAGCTCGCCAGAGTCCTGTCATCGCTGTCGGAGGTTCCTATGGAGGGATGCTCGCCGCCTGGTTCAGGATGAAATACCCCAATATAGTTGTTGGGTAAGACATTAGTGCAGGTCGGGTGGGGGGGGCCTTCAGGTTGGATTTCCCCAAAGACGTAGCAAGCAACTGTGCTTGTTTACAGCTCCAAACATTAGCAAAGGGTAAAGGAAAAGTTAGATCAAATCAAACCACAAGGCCTGCTGTGCAATGGGACCGTTGCTCAGAGGCACGACGGAAGTATGAGACATTAGGTACCAGAGTTTAAATCAGCGATCCGTTGACTTCTGCAACGCCTCTGTAATCACTATGCTGCCCCAGCAAACATGCTACACAAATGATATAAAGATTACCCAGGATAATGTGCAGCTTGTGTAATTTTGAAATGGTTTTGCTTCTTATTGTATTTCAGAGCTCTGGCAGCCTCCGCACCAATATGGCAGTTCCCTGGTATGGTGCCATGTGGAGACTTCTACAAAATAGTCACACAGGACTTTGCCAAGAGTGGCATTAACTGTGATGCAAACATCAGAAAGTCGTGGAAGGCTATTAACAATGTCTCTTCCACTGGTAAGTCATACTGCAACGGTGGGTTGATTTATCTTACCTTATACTGTGGGAAATATGACTCCAGTGTTTCCTCTATGTTGATTTTGTAGTGGTGGCCCACCATGGCAAAATTTCTGCCACCACGGTATCAGACATAGGGCTGTACAAAAAATGTAGTCGCGGTTGCCTTTTTAAATGATCCTGCCGCTCACATTGCAATTTAACAACAAGTAGAACTATTCAGAGGTTACTGGGCCCGTCCAGTTTAACTCCACATACTGTTGTTGGTTTATTGTCAAAACGCTTTCTTCTGAGTCGACTTTTAAACGAACAGCTCCACTAAAAACGGGGGAGGGTTGGGGTTGTTGTTCGGACAGACCTACCCCCACTGCTAAAAAAAATCCTAAAGGAAAACACTGGACTCGTTTTGAATTTTATTCAGAATAATAAATAAACCATGTTTAATCTTATATATGAGGAAGGCTCCTGAAGTTTAAGAATTTCTGCACGTTTGTCTAAATCGCCTACATTTGTGAATCCAATTAACTGTCTACTAGAGCCTGAAACCGGACAGCTGTTACTAAAACTTGTTGCACCAATGGGTATAAAGTCTGGAGCCTCTCCACAGAGGACAGATTGTAATGTGTGGATCCATAAAATGTACAACCTGCGAAGCTCAGACTACCTCAGTTCTTTAACATCTGGCTCAGATGTGAAGAAGGAAGTGTGCCCACAGGAAAACTGCCTAATCTGGCACAATAAGCTTCATTGAATTTAGTGATACTTTTTATTCCTATCACACCACTAGTGGTGAGAGTACACCAATACCACGTGTGTGTATTTCAGGCCTGTGTGTAGTGTGTTCTAACAACAGCGTGTAAAAAAAAATAGTAATTTCCCCTATGGGGATCAATAAAAAGTATAAATTATTAGAAAGAATATGGTTATTTCATTAGCATTTAGTAGCTAAACCTCTCATGAGGTTTTGATATCATACCTGTGAAGACCCATGGGAGCTGTAGTCGTTAAACGCTAGCAAAATAACATTTGTTTTTATCTTGGTTAAAACGACAGTGTCAATTTTTTTGTATCCAGCAGTAGACATAAATTCAGTTCCATTGAAAAAGGGATTCACTGACATTGGATCATTTCTCGCTCTCTTTTGACAAGCGTCTGGTCTTCAGTGGCTGTCAGAAGAATTCAGTTTATGCGCTCCTCTTAAAAGCAGCGTGGAAGCTGTCGGCTTCAAGAGCTGGCTTCAGGAGACCTGGGTGAACCTGGCCATGGTGGACTACCCCTACCAAGCAAACTTTCTGCAGCCACTTCCTCGCTGGCCGATCCAGGTACAAACATCCACTCGTGAAACACTGTATCTAAGATTCAAAACTGTTTTGGGGGAAAAATCTAGCATGGACCAAAAAATTATATATAATGAAACGCTAATCTCTAGTACTTCAAATTGATTTCGCTGCCAAATGTCTTTTGCTTTTATTGCAACTTTAAATTCTGTTTGTCTTTGGTTAAGCGCCTGATTTGGCCCGACAGCCGGTCCTTAATTGAAGTGAATGTGTGATTCAGCCGATTGTGTCACAAGTGTTTGTTGTGGTCTTCCAAGCTTCTGTTTGCAACAGCTGTCAATTAACTTCATTAATATTCATAAGGGTCTAGCTTCTTTTAGTTTTTTTTTTTTTTAAAAGTATTCTTTAGATGAGCAGCTACAAGTAAGCCACCGTTCTTTTGTTCTGTCGTAGCAAGGGTCCTTTTCATTTGCACACTCCGTCAGATCTCTGAGGTGTTCCTCTGTGGACGCTCACATGGCTCCACAGAAAGAGGGACATTTGCCCAGAGCAGCTCATGAGGCCATTAAAACAAAAGTTTCCCCACTCCCATTTCAATGAGCCTGGAACAAATACTTCACTAGACACTTGATGTGGAAAAAAAAAAAAAAGAATCGCATAACTTGCCAAAAAATTGAACAAAAAACTACCATCATCTAATGTGGCTATTGTTTTAACTTTCAAAATTACAAAGCACATCCTCTGTTTTCGTGGAAAATAGCTTGTGACAGTGTAGCGGCTGTTTGCGGAGGCTGATTGACTTGGTTGCAGTGTATTCTACCAGTCACCTTGGCATGTCACGTGCATAAACCATGCTCTGTTATTGACCCCGACTCTGTTTAGTGCTTCAACACCCCTCCGAGCGCCCCATACAGCACACTCACATGAAGTTTTACCAGCAAAATACTTTTTTTTTTGGTCCACTTTATTTGTTAATCATTCAGCCGCTGATAGATCCTGGAGCACCATGTAAGGTGAAATAAACACTAAATGGTCATTTTTTTTAGTTTTTTGGCTCCTTGCCTTAAATGTATGCGACCCCTATGGGTGGTTTAAGCGGTTTAGGCAGGGGGTGCAAAGAGGAGCTTTTTTAATGACAAAGCTAATGTGATTATCTGAGTGAGTGTGAGAACGGGGTATTGAGGGCTTAGAGGAGGGAAATCTGTTGGCAGAGATGAATGTATAAGCCTAATCCTATCTGAAAAGTAAGGAGAAGATGCTTTGGAGCAATTGCAGTGTTTTTTTTTTTTGTTTTTTTTTCTTCACGGTATAAATCTTTGGTTGGACATGTCTGTGGCCCTCCTCATCCATCGACCACCAACTCCTCCCCAGTCTGCAGACAAAAGCCATAGTAACAGACTCCACACTAGCGCAGCTCCCCTCCAACCTCCAAACAAGAAAGCCCAGTTTCTCCGCCTCACAAAGAGTGCAGAACAACAGCCCCAGCCAACTCTGCTGCGGCTGCAACCATAACAACACGCAGTGAAATTAGACAAAAGCTGAAACTCAAATATTTATCATCCACGCGATTCATTCTGAGAAATCAACCGCGGTCACAGAAAGTGGCAGTGAGGAGAGCAAAACTTAGTAAATTTAAATCACTGGCTTCAAGTAAATGGACGTTTTTAGTTTTTTTCCCTCGAGTGCCAAGATTAGAGCAATAAATTCAAGTTCATTCCAGGGAATTTCATATGCAAATCAGGCGCCACTACTTTTTATGTGGAAAAACACTTTATGGGCCACAAGAAAGCAATCACCAGTCTTAAACTTAAACGTAAACAACTTGGATATAAGGGAATAAGATATTTAGATTTTTCTCTTTAATGCCATTTAAAAAAGTGCATGCAAGGTTTAACAGCTGGTCTAAACTGTAATGTAATCACAAACTTGTGGTTCATTATTTTATATATTTTCAAGGTGGTGTGCAAGTTTCTTTCTTTGGATCCCAGCGTGTCTGACTACCAGCTGCTGCACGGTGTCTCCCAAGCAGCAAAGGTCTACTACAACTACACCGGAAGCACTTCCTGTCTTAACACATCTCAGACAGCGACCGGCAGCCTGGGTTTACTGGGCTGGTTTTACCAGGTGCAGTAACGCAGAGTGCAGGGATCAGCCCTGTCACGCTGAACAAATCGCAGCACACATGTGTCAGTGGGCAGCTTTACCTGTCCCAATGAATATATATATATATATAAATATATAAAATATATATATATATATATATATATATATATATATATATATATATATTATATATATATATATATATATATATGTGTATGTATATATATATATGTGTATGTATATATATGTGTGTTCAATCCCTCATTCCCAGGCCTGCACAGAGATGGTGATGCCCATGTGCACTGACGGCGTCCACGACATGTTTGAACCCGAGGAGTGGAACCTGCAGACCTTTTCTGATGAGTGTAACGCCATGTTTGGTGTCAGGCCACGAGCTGACTGGGCAGCTACAGTCTACGGGGCGAAGGACATCGCCTCTCACAGCAACATCATCTTCAGGTAAACATGGCTTGTCAAATGCCAGAGGTAGGCAGAAGGTTCTCTGTGTTTTCTGTTTGTCTAGTGCAGCGAGAGCCATTAAAATGGCGATTTCTGACTGGCTTTTATTGCAGACAAATAAAGAGTAGATACACCTGGAGAGCCACAGGAGGTAGACAGAAGTATGTACTGTAAACCATAAATGATGTGGCTCAACCACAAACACTAAGCTGGGTTCTATTAGATTGAATAGCAATTAGCATTCTTTGTCAAGCTATAAAAAGGTAGGGCAATCATACATTTAATATGCATGTTTTCAAAAGCAATTTAAATAAAATATCATGCCATATTATGGCAATCATTAAAAACAGCACTGAGAAAAAAGACCAGCAGTTTTAATTTGTAACTAACTGCTCATGTGGGAGGTTGACGGATATGACCTACAACCCAATGCTGCTTTTTCACTACATGGTATGGCTCGAATCTACTCAGCTATACTGGACTCACTCTTTTTTAGTTTCCCATCAGCAGAAGTTGTGGAAAGTACCATCTAGGGTTGCACAATATTGACAAACTGTGATATTTCGATATTGATTATGAATATTGTGAGACCGATATTAATTTTGATATTTTTAAACATACTGTATGTAAAATTGCAAAAGTTACGTGAAAACACATCAAAATAGATTCATAACAAATTAAACAAGTTTTACAAGACAATGTTTATTTCAATACCATGATGTTATTTTGTGGCTCTACATACCTAAATGAACACTCTTAACATGTGGTACACAAGTGTCTAGCGCTGGGTATTGTTCAAATATTTTCGATACCAATCTCAATACTATTACTTCAATACCGGTTCCTAAACAATACTTTATTCCAGGGGTCTTCAATGTTTTTTAGGCCAAGGACGCCTGACCTGAAAGAGAGACGAGCAGGGACCCCTACTACATATATTGTATAAAATGTAGTTGCATAATAAACTGAGCTGACAATAACATGTAGGGTGGCCTAAAGCCTTTACACATTCCTTTTTATGGTGCCCTACAATACTAAGCTACTCTTTACATTTTCATATAGCATCATGTTTTAATGTCAAACATACTTGTGGAAGGCACAGTGAATCCATAAACCTACCTGTATCATACATAAGCGTATCTTTAATGTTATTGAGTTTTTTTTTTTTTTACATATAGGCTTATTTATCTTTGCTAATAGTATGTTGGATTCATGTTTAAATTTTTTGGGGAAAAGTATTAAAACAATAACTTGGTGCCCCCTGTATTAACTCTGAGGATCCCCTAGGGGTCGTGGACCCCCTGTTGAAGATCTCTGCTTTATTCAATACCAATTTTATGAACCAAAAAGAAATTACACATTACGACACAAATGGTTTTCTTTATTTTTCAGCTCCTACTACATGAGCCCTGTCTCTCTGTGTCACGTAGAGTTTTTCCTGCGTGTCTCTATGACGTGTAACATCAGACAGCCAATCACAGACATTATTAGATCTTGGTAGAAGCATGCTGCATGCTGATTGGCTCACTGACTCTGATGAGATTTACTCAGGGATAAGGCTGCACAATATATTGTGTTTTTTATCGTTACCGCGAAAGGCTGCGACACATCGCGATAGACACTCTGAGATTTTTTGTGTTCAGTTGAAAGAAAATTACAGTTTAAAAAGATGATGTCATTCCTTTTCAGTGGTGTCTTTTATATTAAATTCAATGTTAAATTTGTTCAATAAAATAATGTTTGTTTTAAATTCAACAAGCAATTTGTTGTATTTTAGCAGAATACTGAAAGCAGCAGAACTGAGTACACTTTAAAATCTTTTATTTATCACAAGAAATATCATTATCGCGATATTCAACAACCTTATTGCATATTTTCCTCATATCGTGCAGCCCTACTCAGGGATTAAAACTGGGTATTGAATGACGAGGCATTTTTCGATACTCGATACTTTAGAGGCAACTCGTCGGTGCCTAAAAAGTATCAAATTCGGTACCCGGCCCTACAAGTGTCTGATCCTATATTTTCAATGCGCTCCGTCTCTGCTGTTGTATTTCAGTAACGGAGGACTCGACCCGTGGTCGGCTGGCGGAGTGACTCACAACATAACGGATTCTCTGGTTTCCATCCTGATTCCTGACGGAGCCCATCACCTGGACCTCCGCTACAGCAATGACCAGGACCCACCTTCAGTCCGCGCAGCCCGGGCGTTAGAGGTGATGTATTTTCGAGAGTGGATCAGGCAGGCTAAAAAAACACGTCAAACTGCATCAGCCCCTTAGTCCCTAAAAGCAGCACAAGTGTACCTGACCAGGATGTCCAGGATGTCCAGGGTTGCCTAGCTTTAATTTGCCTGACACGGTGTGTCACAGGGTGCTCTCTGCTTCGTAATGCCAAAGTTTATGCCTTTTTTTTAAGTAATGTTGGGGATGATTTTTTTTTATTTTTTATATTGAATAATTACATTTTTATTTAAAAAGTTCAACTCCTCTCTTGATTTTTATTAATAATGTTATTAATCATGTGGGCCATGTTCAGTGCTGGAGTATCAGACTATTTTCTTTGACCACACACATTTCTTTAAGCCAAACTACACATTTCCAAAGGGCTTGTAGAGGTACTGTATTATGAGAGCTGCTTGTGATAACAATGCTGTAGTGTAAATGTCTTTCTTTGTTAAAGCTTTAGTGCATAACTTTTTGATAAGGTGCCGTAGGTAGGATTGTGAAGCTCCTGTACTTAGCCAAAAAATGTGAACATCGACAACTTCTCAGTCGCTCCCCCCTTTCCGCTAAAGCCCAAAACGGTCTCCTAAGCCCCTCCCCCCACAAGGGAGAATGAATGCGTGTGCATGGGCAATGATTGACACGCAGTTAGACACCCCCCCTCTGGCCCTGATTGGTGCATCTGAACAGGGAGCGGCACTACAGGCGGAGGTGGAGCCAGAGGAGCCAGATTTTCTTTTTTTTTTAAATGACCTGCTTCATGTAGTTCTACTGGAACATAGGGTCAGTTTCAGCAAATATGACAGAAAGTTAGTTTTATAAGGCTTACCTACTGCACCTTTTTTAATAAACGTCCTTTTACATTCAAGCCGTTGAGTTTCTACAAAGCTAATTAAGACTCTCAGCTCCACACAACTCTCTCTGGATTTCTCAGTATGACTATGTTCAGAAGATTGTGAAGATAATGACCTCTTCTGAAGAGTCCGTCATGTTTTTTTAATCCCCTGTGTCCTCCTTGGCTACAAGTAAGGGTGGAGGGCGGTGTGCGATCACGGAAGGCTTGTATCATGTGGACGCGCCGACAGTGTTGTTGTCATTACTTAGAATTCCTCATGGGGGCGGCAGAAACTACGCACTATAGCTTTAATGAATGTAATCATGTTATCATAATGAAAAGACTGGATTATCCTCATTTAGTTTTTTGTAAAAACTATATGTATGTAAAGTTTGCCAAAAAAAAAACCATAATGGCCTCTCTGCCTCAGGGATCCATTCAGTTATTCACATGTAATTTCATTTAGTCTTTTGGTTTCCTTAGTACAAATTGACACCCCTAACGTTTTTGTTGATTTTAATTAGCCATTTAGTTTTTGTTGATTAGCCATTGTTGTCACTCAAAGTGTATTTGCTCTTTCAAAATAAATGTATAATGGGATATGCTCAAGAAGTCTTCGGCACCAAATAGTAAGAAAATCAAATTTATTTGTATTAAACTTGATTTGTTATCTTTCACAGAAGAACAGTGTCTTCCTTGCTTTTTTAAAGTTTTCTATTTATATCTTATACTACCTTTATTTAATATACTGTCATTCCCAAAAAAAATGACATCTTCCAGTGAAACTGATCCAAAAGCTACTAGCGATATTGTCATATGATCTTTCTAATTGTCTTTTCGTCATATTTGGATGAACTCTGTCGGGCCGACTCTTTGTCATGTTTTAGGGAGACTGAGGATTTTAAGTGACTTCCACCTAGCAGGAACAATTGCATGTGCCTGAGATTTAATAAAAACCCAATCGGAGGAGGCCAATAAAGTCAGTGGTGGGAGATTATTGCAGCTACGCCTGCTGACCTCACCCCCGTGGACCAACCTGTGGGATTCCCCCTGGCATGCTTTCATTCACTGGCTGCCATTAAAGCTCTAAATTGCGGCACCAAGGCAGCCCATAGACCCTGGTTTGTCCCCCCCCTGCTAGTAATATTATTAATACAACTCCTGGGGTGCCAGAGAGGTTGAGCAGGGTTGATGAAAGGTTAAGAGTTAAGAGTGAGGCGGTGAGGGGATGCAGGAACCGGCAGGGACCAATAAGCCTTTTGTAGTTCACCATGAAGTCACAGTTTTATTTATTTTTTAATTTTTTAAATGTCAAGCTAAAAGACTGAAAATAGTACGACTAAAATACTTTGACTGGCAATGAAAACATGTCTGCTTGCCTTTAAATTTTTTTGCCTTTAAACTATTCTGGCCAATTCTTCTTCTCTCCCCCCCCCTCTCCTTTTTAAAGCAAAAGTTCCTGACATGACATGACTTTGTGAAGCAGATGAGGAACATGTCTTGCACTGGTATGTGGGTTGATTTTCAACCGGGAGACACAAAGCCTGACTTCTCAGCATTTTGTCACAGGCTTGACTGGATTTCAGACACCCCAGTAGAATAAAAAACATAGCTAAACATGGGGGAGGACGGGGTCTCTGCCACTAAACGCTGTCCTGAAACTTTTCTCAGGACTTTGAGAGGTCATTAATTTTGCCAGCCTTTTCTTAGTCTCTGACACTGGCCATCAATCAAAGGTGTTATTAGTATTCTCTCGACCCCAAACTCTGAGTGTGTCCCTGCTCCGACAGGGACCACACACTAGTAGGAAGAGATTAAGCTTGTGTGTGTCACATCACGTTGCTCCCTTGGAGCTGGGTGCTGCTGAATAAGTACATTCTCGGGGACACTGGGCGTTGTGCTAGTGTTTAACAATATCTCAACAATATGGATCTGTGTACTTAACATGTATGGTTTTGGGGGGAAAAGGCACAGCAGATTAGTAATGGCTTTCTCAAAATTAAAATTCCCTAAAGCGCCAAACATGATGAGTTTATGAAAATTCCATCTATAGTTTGAGCTCCGCGCTTAACGCTAGAATAAACGCCGGTCTATTATTAGGAATTTATAACTTAACAATTAACCTCACACTTAATGTCTTAACCCTCCTGATGTCCTCGGGTCAAATTTGACCCATTTTCAACAAGTTTTTTTTTTTTCAACCAAATTGTCAAAAAAATAACGTGGATTGTTCCAAACAACCGTTACTCTTCACAAGTAAAATAAATAATTAGTTCACTACTTTCATTGAATTAAATTGATTCGATTTTATAGCATTTGAAAAAATATTGATAAAAGAACGTTGAAAAAAGTGACTAAAATGTTGGAAAACGTCAAAAGCGCAGAACAAATCGACAAAAACGTCAGAAAAAGTGACAAAAAAACTTGGACAAAAGTGACGAAAACATCGGGAAAAACGACAAAAGAGGACCAAAACGTTTGCACGGTCGTTGGGAAGACAACACCAGGGTTAAAAAGTGGAAACCAACCCCAAAAAGCTCTGAGTTCCTATATTTTTTCTGAGCTGGTCTGCCACAGCCCATCCCCTCTCGCCCTCTCGCCCTCTCAGCCTTTTATGCAACAATAGAAACTTGTTTCCGGGATCTGTGCGTCAGGCTCTGTGATTTGAAAGACCCACCAGCACAAAAGCCAAAGCCTCTTGACTGGGGAAAAAAAAAAAGAGGGATATAGCTGCCATGACTGTGATGATGTCACATTGCCAGAAATTGTGCTGCTAGCAAAGAGAGGAAGGCAGAATCACTTTGGGCAGGCGTTAAAAAGCTCATGTTGTGATAGCTGACCTCCATTTTCCTCCTACACTTATAACTGTAATGAAGTGAACGTTTTGAATTTACAAAGAAGTGCCTAATGCCGGGTACAACTGAATATGCAAAGTATCTGCAGTTCCCATACGTGACCCTTTGTTTTTTTCTGGCTAATATATCAGCAGGTCTTTTAATGGCCAGCTGTATAAACGGGAAGATGTTCTTTTATTTTGTAACCATTTGTTGCTCATAGATTTGAGTTTTTCTGTGTTTCTTTTTCAGTCACAGACTTGTTGTTGGGCCACAGATAATAAGATCAGTGCTATCACTTTCACTGTCCCTATTCTCCGACGGGAATTAACATGAGAAAGATATTTTTTTTTTGAGCGGCTTCACTCCCTCGCTGCTTCAGACTTTTCTTTTCATCCCTCCAACTCTTAAACGAGTCGCCGCCTCACCTCAACGTGCACTTTTGTAAGAGGAGGGATCTTCGTTCAGTTATTATAAGTACGAATAATTAATGAAGGATTTAATCTGATCAGATCGAGACTTCTGCATTCTCTGGTAAACAGATTTAAAAAAATATGTGCAGTAGTAACAGCAAGTTACACATTTTTATTGTATAGTCAAACTATGCCCAACTGTCCATTCACTTGCAATTCAGTTGAAATTCCACTTAAACTGGGATAAGTGCTGGCAACATAGCAATCTGGCTCTTGGACACATCCTCCATTGTATTCACTGCTGGCCAAGAAACTTCCTGTAAATACGTTATTGTTTACAACAGAAGTTTCATACCCAGGATTTCTTAAGGTCAACATTTCTTCTGGCACACTGAGCCTGAACTGCACTTTATTCCCCTTTAATTTAACAGCTCCGGCAGCTTTTCTAGTTAAATCGACTGTTCATTATTGAGAGCCATTTTACGAAGGGGCTGTGAGGTGCAATTTAATGAATCTCTGGCACAAAGCTCCCTTTCACTGCCGGGCGAAGAATAGAAGCTATTTAGACCCTGTAGGGCTTTATGTCAAAGGCAGCCCATAATAGTTGTCAGGCCAGGGCAGAAATTCCCACTGGCCTGGGAATGCACTAGAAATCAACTTTTGCCATGAGCAGATTAAGACACAAGCAAGCAGTTGGGAAGATTCTCCAAAATGGTGGCATCTGTTGGGGCACAAAGATTTTTCCCACAGAAAAGAAGCCTTTCTCGCTACTTTATAGCCGTGATTTGATAGTTGGGTATGTTTCAGTGCCTAAATGAACAGTAATTAGATTACAAGTTAACTTCTGTTTGATAATCCAGACAGGGAACTCCTAAGTAGGCATGGTGATTAAATGGTGGTTAAAATGTGTTGAAAAAAGCAAGCAGGAATCACATGAACAATGACTTTTTTGTGGGATATCTAACTTTAACAAAAACAAAAATGTTGGTTTAAATGTAGTTTGTTGAATAATCATGTGTATAAAAACAGAATATGTTGTTGTAAGTTAGAGAGATGACGGTGTAACAATTCTACCCAGCAGAAATACTGTACCCATCAGGATTTCAAAGACTTTTTCTGCTCACCGTTCAGCGCTCACAGTAATATCCTCCAGTTTCATGAAAGCGTTTTTGGTTCAGAGCACACACAAACAGTTAAACTAGAGGGGGAGAGTTCTGACAGAGGTTATTGTCTTCAACACAGCAGGGAATTTCAGACAAATCCCTCTTAGATGCAGGTGGTCAGGCACAAGCAAAGAGTTAAGTCCTGCGGTCTCTTTGCCCCTCCTCTTTGATGTTCTGACATCATTAGTCCAGCCCCCTGAAAGATCCCCTCGCTTTCCTCAGAGCCCGTCACTTCTACTCTGGAATGTTTACAGGAACTTCATGAGCAGCATCAGGACCAAGTGTTTGTCAGAGGAAAAAAGACATGCTCTGAAGACATTTTTGGTTCAGGGATCACACAGGATGCCACAGGTGTATTAGCTGCTGGGCTCAACAGAGTAATGGCTGTTCAGACTGCAATCATGAACCCTCAGTTCATGAATTTCTGCTTCCCTGGTTCTGTGATGGAGTACGAGGTGGAGAAAAGTCTGGATGGGAGTCTCCTCGGTGAGGCAGAAAATGACGAGGACTACAAAGAGACCACTCGGGACTTGCTGAGCTTCATAGACTCGGCCTCCAGCAATATCAAGCTGGCTCTGGACAAGCCGGTGAAATCCAAGAGGAAAGTCAACCACCGGAAGTATCTGCAGAAGCAGATCAAAAGGTGCACCGGCAATATAACCCCAGGAAATGTAGCAGAAGTCCCAGTTAAGAGACAGGGTTCCCCCCTGGCTCAGCCCTTGCAGAGCAAAACTCTACCTAAACGTGACGGGGTCCAGGCCAATTTACAGAGCAAGAGCTTGGCGGCCCTCTTCAGCCCTGTGAAGGATATAAGGGGTGAGAAAGCCAAGAAACCACCCCTGAGGCATCGTAATCTGCCCCCTTCTTTCTTCACCGAACCGGCCAACTGCTCCAAAGTCAGCTCCACGTCTGGGATGACGCTGAAGGACCTGGAGCGGGGCAATCCTGAGGCGGCGGAGTTCTTCGAGCTCTTGGGGCCAGATTACAGCAACATGGTCAGCGACCAGGACCTTTATCAAAATATGCCTGTCCGGGTGCAGCCAGAGATGGGAGGCCCTGATCCTGATCCTGCTTCCTACGATGCTCACCATTTAGTCGGGGGTCTCCTCTACTCTGAGCCCTGGACTAGCTGCTCGGTACCCACTAAGAAAGTAGGGGAGAATCTGCGAACAGGCCCAATCCAGCCCCCTGTTTACTGTCATTCTGAGGCTGCTTCCGGGTCCATAGAGGATAACGCACTGTGCACTTTGGCCTTCCCCAACTTCTTCACAGACTGCTCCATACCTCAGGTCACTTATGATTTAAGTGGCGGTTATAACAGAGCTAATTATTCATCTCTATGAGAAACTGACAATTCCGTTCTGGTAGAAGTGCTGGTATAAGAGATACAATTGCTGTGACAAATGTAACACTAGTCTCAGAGAGTTGGATATTACTGTATTATATTTGTTTATCTGTTGTGGAAGTAATATTGCAACTGGATTTACACTTTTTTTTCTCTATCATCCCCTCTCAACAACTCCATGTGTCACTTTCCCCCTGAGAGAAACAAGGAACTTGAAATGGTGTCTTTCGAAAAGGAATTGCCCAAAGCTTTTCATGTAACTGGATACCGTGTACTTTTCAACATCGCAGTTTTCATTGACTACACTGTTCTGTTTAAAATGATCCACGTGTGCATATGATTTTCTTTATCTCAGGCAACTTCTATTGACATTCTGAATGAAAATACATCTGATTTTGTGTAAGCTTCCATTTTGTCAGCAGAGAGTATGTGAGTCCGTTCCTTTGGATGTATGTCATTAATCTGGGACTTTGTTAATGAAGACATTTCATTCTAACATTTTCATTTATTTTTTATTTTTTTCATACAAAAAGAAAGCATACAAGCTGCAGAAGTAGTTGTTGGTTTAGTCCACTAATCATCACTTTTTGCTAGAAAATTATATCAGAGAACTGTTTGCTACATTTGACGCAACATGCTGCAACAATCTCTCAGCGAGGCACTTTTTGGGGTTCCTGTAAGTCACTGGTCTCTGTAGAGGGAGACACTCGTTCTGCTGAAATGATGATTACAACGACGTGTGATGCTGTGTTTTGTTTTCCAGCATTTTCCAGCTCAGAAATGAGTTTTTTTCAGCTGGCAGATTTCCCACTTGCATCCATTTTGTTGGAAAAGCCTTATATGTATCTAGCTATTGTAAGAGGACAAAATAAAGCTGGTCTTTATTACCGTGACAACAGTGTCGGTTTTTGTGTTCAGCGCCAATCTCGGATGTTGAGGTGTGATAATCAGAATACAAGAGGGCACAAAGCCAAAACACTGCATGCAATAAGGTGTACGTCTCTCAAATACTTTGATGCAGTCTTGTACAGAGTTCAGCTGTGTCAAGTCATTTGCATGTAATAAAAAAATGGCAATATGTAAATGAATAAATATATATACATGTGGATAGAATGTAGAATACTCCTGTATGTCCTCAAGATAAGCAAACGGTTGAGTGTTTTAAATCTCATTTTAAAATTGTGTCATTGATGCTTCCTTGACCTTATTTGCTATTATTTGTTAAAAAAAGGTCTTGCCTGTGTCTGTTTTATTTATTTATTTAAATGTTTTAACCATTTATCTGTAACTGTGAAGCACTTTGTAACCCTGGGTTTGAGAAGTGCTTTATAAATTAGATATCCTATTAGAATGCAATCCGATGCAACTGTCTTGTAATGAGCTATGACATAGCTCAATCAACACACAAACAATAAAAATAAAAAATAAAAACAGAACACTTTAAGTAGTATTTACTTGGCTGACATGTTGCATTGTATTACATCATACTGGTGTTACAGTGTATTTCAATAATGTAATGTATAGAATTGACTAATATGTAGGCTATAGAAGTTGCTTGAAAAGCATATATACTGTAAATACAATGCTGATTGATAGGGGCAGTGGTGGCCTAAAGGTTAAAGAAGCGAGCTTGTGACCCCGGGAGGTTGCAAGTTCAATCCCCAGACCGACAGGATAAAATCTGGGTGAAAGTGAAAGAGCAGCCCTCATCACCACCACTGAGGTGCCCTTGAGCAAGGCCCTTAACCTCCAACCGATCCAGTGGAGCTGCTCAGTGGCCAGCAGATCAGACTGGGGTTGTACTGGGCAGCTTCCAGGTATGAATGTGGAACTGTGTGAATGTGACAGGTCGTCGTTGCAAATGAGAATTGGTTCTCAATCGACTTACCTGGATAAATAAAGGTTAAATAAAAAAAAATGTCTATACCAACATGTTCTGTGTCTAATCCAATACATTGGAATTCCAGCCTCATTTGTTTAAATGTTAGCCAAAGGAAGAAAAAAAAACGATTTTATCGGTGTAGCACGTTGGAGAAAGAATTCAGTGCTGCATGATTCATTTTACATTTCCTCTGGGACTGAGAGCTGGCATGGTAAACACCACGTGCAACATAAACACCTCAAAGTGTTGTGATATTAGAAAAATGTAAGTTCATGTAAATGTTAAACCTCTTAACATAATTACCCTTAATTAACTTCTCAGCGTTTCAACAAACATGTTCATAATTTCCGCTAATGCGCAACGACAGAGGAAGTGTGACATTCATTTCAATTAAATTCACACTTTTGGCTACCACATGTTGTGATTGGTAAAGTCACAGGGTGTACAAATAACAAGGTCACATGAGAAACAGCCGTCTTCTAACCGTATACAAACTGGGAACTATATTCTCAGAAAGGCGAAGCACTGCTACTTCTGCTACTTGGGCGGAGTGATTTGCTAGCAGCACCTGAAGCCCTGTGGTGAGTAGCAGAGAGTTCGCCTGGAGTTCGCTCAGAGTTGGAGTAATAGAGTCAACAATTACTAGATAGTAAAAGCATAGTGACCTTGTTATTTGTACACCCTGTGACTATACAAATCACAATATGTAAATAGGAACATGTTGGCGTTATTTTGTCACTTATTGGGAGCAGTAGGCTAGTTGGAACCGGTTACCTCCAGGATCTGTGCTAGGCTTAGCTAGCGCTGGGGGCGTCAGACAGAGTTACAACTCGCACGGAGATGAGAAGAGTATGTATGGACTTGTCTAACTCTGGGGGATACGGTGAATAAGCTAAAGTCACAATAAGTCGGCGTGTTCCTCTAATGTTTTTTAGGCCAAGGACCCCTGACCTGAAAGAGAGACGAGCAGGAACCCCCTACTACATATATTGTATTAAATTGAGCTGCATAATAAACTGAGCTGACAATAACATGTAGAGTGGCCTAAAGCCTTTACACATTCATTTTTATGGTGCCCTACAATACTAAGCTACTCTTTACATATTCATATAGCATCATGTTTTAATGTCAAACATACTTGTGGAAGGCACAGTGAATCCATAAACCTACCTGTATCAAGCGTATCTTTAATGTTGCTGAGGTTGTTTTTTTTTTTTTACATATAGGCTTATTTATCTTTACTAATAGTATGTTGGATTCATGTTAATGTATATTTCTTTAGACATATTTTAATTTTGGGGGTTAAAAAGTATTAAAGCAATAATTCGGCGGCCCCCATGCACTGACTCTGAGGACCCCATAGGAGTTGCGGACCCCCTGTTGAAGATCTCTGAACTGAACTAAACTACAATAAAATCAGCATGTTAGGGCCAGCAAACCTCAGTATTTTGTGTAAAAGCAATGAGAACATCCTGGTAGTTGTTGTTATTGTTACAAATATTAGAGACATTCTGACATGACAATTATTTAAGTCTCTTTTAACAACACAGATACTTTTCCTGTGGTATCCAGCTGTTTCAGCATTGGCCAACTATACATTAGAAGAGGGGTGTCAAATCAAGGAAAGTCATTACACATACTCTTCATGATTTTTTAAATTATTATTCTATAAATAAAATAAAACTATTTTAGCTTTTTTAGTTTTTTTCCCCCAAGATTTATTGACCCATAGCTTACTCACTGTCTCAATTTTCAATCAACAAACAATATAATATGGCAGAGCACCACAAATATGTCTGTTTATGTAGCGCTGTATCCTTAGGCCTGCAAGCAGTTGCACAACAAATACACTAGATGGCAGTAATGTTCCATAGAAAACCCAATGTCCACCACTCCCAACAAGACAAAAAGGCATTTGTATCTGATGTATGAGATTACATATGAAATTGTAGCTTTGTGTGGTGAAACCTGAGTGCTTTTTCAGATGTTTTTCCATAAAATAAATCTGTCTTGAATTTAGTATGTTGGAGGGGAATGAATGCTTGTTAACTAAAATGTTTAATCTCTCGGTCGTTTTCAGAGGTGGCTCGAATGGATTTCCACTCACTAGATGCTTGCTCCTGTAAGCGTATTATATCATGGTGTACATATTCATTGTAAAACATGCTATACTTTGAAGCTAATTTGAAGCGAGGCTTTTTTTAATTTATTTTTTTTACCTCCTACCAGCTGGCTTTGCTTGTAGATTGGTCAACACTACACTATGTCATACGCAGGACAAAACAATATCTGGCAATTTGCAATACAGCAAACTACACACACAGAAGGCATATTTTGATTTTCTGTCCCTGGGTTGACACCGGCTGATACATTCAGATTAGACCCCACTGATGGAGCCACAACTGTATCCTGCTTTGATTTATAGCACACTGGAGACGCAGTGTTTGTCAAAGCGATTAACAAGATCTGTGTTGGCGCAGACCTGAATAACAAGAGCCAGATATCTAAGTAAACTAGATAATATTCAGCAGATTTTCCCTGGCATGGTATGTGATGTCCTATAATGCAGAAAAAAAAATGTGTACACACAGATGATATAATGTGTTGTATATGCACACACATACAACGAATGGAGGAGCGCGGTAAAAATACAACCAGTGCTGAAATGAGCTCCACTGCAGAAAAGTTATACAGTATATTCTAGAGTAGTTTGCTTCACAGTGCTACATTGGAAATTGAGAATCCATCCACACTTGCCCTCTCACTGACCTTTCACAGCTAGTCCTCATGACTTGTTTACACCACACGCACAGTGCCAGGTGATATCCACAAGCCCGTGAGCCTCTCACATGCCACCTTTGTCTCAAGTTTGTTTTATGGAGATCAAATAAATACAGCGAGAGAAAGAATTCACATGCAGGCTATTGAAGCATGGCATTGCCATTATCTTCAATAAATTGCTTCGCAGGAAAAATTACACATCACAACAGGTTTGGCTTAAAAAAAATAAGCAGTGTTGCTCATGGTATCTGCTGATTATAGTTTATTTGATTGGAAAGATGAGACCAATGTTTGAAACTTGACTTTTCTTTTTGCATATTTACCGACATACAACTATAGATACATTGTATGTAGATTAGAGTGAGACAGTTCATTTCGATGATCTGGGATTTGTGATTTATAATTCTTTTTTTGTGTGGCGCCCGGATAGCTCAGTTGGTTGATCAGGCGCCCATATGTAGAGGGTTTATTCCTTGATGCAGTGGGTCCGGGTTCGACTCCGACCTGCGGCCCTTTACTGCATGTCATTCTCCCCTCTCTTTTCCCTTTCATGTCTTCAGCTGTCCTGTCAAAATAAAGGTCTAAAATGCCCATAAAATAATCTTTAAAAAAATAATAATATATTTTGTGCATATAGTTATTGTGTGTGTATATATATAATATATAAGAAATTGTGAGTTTATGTTTTTGTACGAGGGTGAAATATTATTATTTTAGAATACTGTTATTCTGATTTTCATACTATATTTTGTATTGTTGTATATTGTTCCAAATAAGTTCCGATGGCCCAACGTCTGAATTAATGTAAACTTGCCACTGAAGCCAACAGTTTTTATTTATTTATTATTCTTTCACAATAAACATCTTTTAAATATGTCACCCCTTGAGTCCGTCTGCATTCTATGGGTGGAACATGTTTTATAATAACATAATATATCTGTCATAACCCAATATAAGCAGTTAATTTCACCTGTGCTTCACCATCCAAATAGTGCATTTTTTTATTATCAGCCCATACAGCAGTAGATGTATTCCTTTGGTTCTGATGTGTCCTTCCAAAGATGTCCAATCGAAGTCTTCAGATAGGTCCTTTGTAAACACCAAATGAAACTTTACCTTTCAAGGACCTACTGTACTTCTGCAAGCTCTTCAAGGCTTTAAATACAGTCTGTACAGAGACTTGTATTGCAAGGCCTTAACCAGTGATAGCAGTTAGTATTTGTGAACATACATTTTAAATTAATAATGTATCCTTTCCTAATCCTTTTCTTGTCTATGGTATTAAAATTACCCCAAAAGACAATGTGCTTAAAGCACAGTATATTTCTTTCCATATGTATGTCATCTCTCACTGCTTTCCATTTAAAGCTGCATTCATTTTCAGCAGCTATGCTGCACTGTTTTCCTCCTCAGGGTGTTGTGGGTAGGCTTGCTTACATCTGTGTGTTTTTGTCAGTGTGATAACAATTGCAAGCTGTGCAGATGACAAAAGTCTTGGCTAGATTAAAGACAGTATTGCTGAGATTTTTCATCTCCAGCAGATGCTTGCCATATTGACAGACACAACTCTCTCATGCAAATCACATTAATAAATATCTATCTAAAAGCCATTGCCCTGCTCAGATGACAGACTTTAATCGTAATCTTAAAAAAAGAACACCTTTTAATTCAGCATGATTTAAAATGGACAAACCTGAACTATCAAAAGGGTCTAAGAAAGCAAAATGTCACTATTGTAAATGTAATCAGATGCTTTAAATATGTAGTAATGATCAGGAATATATATATACATATATATATACTGTATGTTATCTGTTGAATCTCTTTCACTATGAGGAAGCCATCCATCCATCCATCCATAATTATTCTGCTTATCTAAGTCAGGTCATGCTTATGTGAGCTGAGAATCCAAGGCGTGTTTTGCCCAAACAGCCTCCTCGGGTTCCTCTAGTTTGTCATGCTCCACCAGAGCCACAGCTAGAAACATTTTGGGCCCCCTGACAACAGCTAAACAGAAGCTTTAACACTCTGAATATCTAATATCCATAAACACATCCTGTCCAGCTCTGGGCCCGTTGAATTATTCAAGCCCCCCCCCCCCAACAAAATAGTGTCTCTGTGCTCTCTGTACACCTTCACAGAGAGGTCCCTCTGGCTTCGTAGGTCAACTCTTATTGATGACCCTCTCATCCTGTCAGTTTCTGCCACGTGTTGCTGCCATTTGGTCACTTAAGCATGTGACCAAAGGTGAAGATCAGAAAGATGATCAGCTGGTAAATCAAGAGCTTTTTATTGTGCTTTTTGATTCTTTTTCCAAGACAGTGTTCATATTACTAAGGTTCCCAACTAGCAGTCAAACTTCAAAAACCTTCTTTGTCACAGTCACATGCTCTCTCACCTGGATTAGACAGGTAACCTTTGTCTGGGAGAGAACCACAGCCTAGATCTGGCAGTGAGGATCAGCATTTTGATTACTTTCTCCTGCAGAAGCTTTGCGTTTACAATAATGTTGATGGTTAACATTAGTAGGGTGACATCATCTGCAAAACAGCAGCTGTGCTGTGCCCATTGCTGTGCATTGATTTCCCAAACTTTCTGAATTTACTGTCTTTGAATATTACAATCAGGAGAGGGGACAGAGCGTAACTGTTGGTGATCTCAGCACGCCATACTCCTGCAGCACCTCCGGGAACATGGTCATTAGGCTTTTCCAAATCCTCCAAACGCATGTAGACAGGATTTGCATATTCTCATAAGTCCCCGATTATCTTCAATGTGAAGTTTCGTCTTTTTCCCACCACCACTTTGGCACTGGCCTTCTGTGGATACATCAACATTGCAGGGTGCTAAACTAAGCAGGTGACAGCAGCTAGCACAAAGAGAATTTCAAACATACTAACAATTAGCAATGTCTCTTTTAACACGATGCAGTCCAAGCAACGGTGCACTGCCTGATGCCTCGCTCGAGTGCTTACAAACGGTGACTGCTCATTTATTCACTTGTCTGTTTGTTTTGTTTCTCAGTGATGTGTTCCAGCACTGTGTGGCAGTGCATGGTGTTAACTGCATGAAAATGATTTTGGGCGGCAATTGATGTCCTGTGACGCAGTGAGCCAAGTTCCATCCAGATACTTCCAACAACAACATGAGTTGTGGAATGAACCATACTGACATTGTTTACATGACATCTTCTGTTACACACCCTGAGCCCCACAGTAAAGAAAAAAAAGATACATTTGGTTAATGATCATTTTAAAAATGTAGGAAAAAAAACATAACAGCGTTCTTATACTACTGGCACAACAATATGTACATAGCAAGCGGGATGATAACTGTCACATTTGTCCTTTGTCCATTCATTTCACAACCTTCATTGCCATTCTCTACCTGTCCACCAGATGCCCTCGGACTTCTCCACCTGTCCCAGTCACCAGACTCACATCCAGTCACTCCCACCTGCCCTGAAATAACCCCTTTCCAGCCTTTCCCAGACCTTCCCCACCCACCTCCTCACCTGTTTCCACTTTCCCTCATCAGCCCTGTAGTACACATACCAGCTGCTTTTCCTCAATTATTTGCCAAATTGTCAATGATGCTGATGTTTTCCAGCCATCTGACCCTGAACCTGCAACCTGAACCCTTTACCCTGAAATCTGGGCAAACAAAATTGGCAGTGACACTTTTGCTCAGCAAGCTCTGACACTTACCTTGCAGCCATTGTTTGGTAAGTCTGAAATGCATTCCATATTCTATGTTTGTGTCCAATACCTTAGAGCAGACAACAAAACGACATTTCATTTCCATTATTATCACTTACTGGCTTTAGGTAGCAACAGACTTGAGAAACAAGATTGTTGCATAACACTTTTGCTGAGGGCTGGATATGTACAGCCTGTCTGTGGTAATTTAATGCAGCCAAGTCTGCCAATGCACACGACATAACAGCACTTTGCTTTGTGAATTCTGCTTGTCTTTATGCAAAGTGGGAACGTGAGTAACATTCTCACCTCAAAATAGATGTTGCTTTGTGAAAATCATCAAAATTGTCTGCCAACAAGGCCAACAGAGGTGTTCAGTTATGATTTTTTTTTTTTTGTTGCTGCAATTATCTCACAATTGATTGTCTTGACTTATGACTTATAATATCCTGTAAAACAAATTTCCTCCCTGGCTACTGTCAGATGCAAAGGTTCAAGGATGTTAGGACGGTAGTGCATTGTGAACCTCTGTCTTTGTATCACACCGAGGGCAGGATCCGATCTAAAGATATAAATGATGTGCCTATCATCTGAAGGAGAGGAAGTTATATTATACCACCTGCACATCCCTTGAGAAGCATAATATCTTAAAAGCAGAGAAAATCCCATTACCTGTCACAGATTTCTTCCCTCATAATTGCTGGAGCCTCCCCTTTGGGAGTGGTGGGAGGTGAAGGACGCCAGACACGCTGATATCAGACTATCTTCAGGAAATCTAGGGGACATCTATTTTCATCTTGTCATTCCCAGAGCAAGGTTTGGCCTTTCTCAACCCTTAAAAAATAGATTTGATGTAAAATGTTACGGCAGTGATACCACTGCACTGTTGTTTGATTCTTAAGACCTACAAACCGTGAAGCTGTGTACTAACAACTATACTTGTTTGCGGGTGTAAGCTAAATAAAATAAAATATGAATTAGCTAATATTCCGTCTTTGATTTAGAATTTAGTATTGGCGAGATGTCCAAAAATGATTAGCCATGTGGGACCAATGGTTATTTAAAGAACCGCTAACCCAAAATGAGTTTCTCCAGTGTGACTATCTTTGTAATTTTTAAGATGGAAATGATCTGACTAAAGGTAACACATAGTAGGCTAGTATGGGATTTTGTCATTGACCCTCTATCTGTCCATCTATTGATTGAGTCATGCATCTATCCATTCTTTTTTTATCTGGGTCCAGGTCATGCTGGAAACAGGTTCAGCAAAGGAAACTTCTTGGCCAAGTAAGGTATGGTTCCTCCTAATTGTTTCAAATGTTTTTATTTTATTTCAAAAATCAAGTTACAAAATTGTTATTACAGTGCTTCTTTTTTTACAGTATACAAACAAAGATAAGGAAGGGATATAAAGAAAAATAAATAAATCAATAAAAAAACTAAAAACTAACAAACGAAAGGCCCTAATCCCTACCTGCAATAACCCTCCCCGGACTGCTTTCAGGATACTGCTTGTCCTGTAAGATAAGATTCCAAAGGTTGCCAAATGTTCTCAAAGTCTTTTAGTTTGTCCTTAAGGATGACCTGGATCCTCTCAAGGTGGAGTGTGTCCATCATCTCCATGAGTCATATCTTCAGTGTTGGTCCCTCTTTCTTTTTCCAGAATAAGAGGATACACTTCTTTGCAGTGAGAATTCCATATGCCAAGAAGCGCTGTTGTGCCAGTGTCAGTCTCTTTGCTTCATTGGATATCCCTATGATTACTAAAACTGGATTTGGGACAATTTGAATATTTAACACCTTAGACATGAAACTAAAGATATCACTCCAGTAACCTTGTATTTTGCAACAGTGAACATAACTATGAAGTAAATTACCAACATGAGTGTTACATTTTTCACACAGAGGAGAGAGCTCAGGGAAGATCCTATGAAGTCTTTCTTTGGAATAATGTAGCCTATGTAGGATTTTAAACTGTATTAGTCAATGACGTGCGTTTATGGAGCACTTGTGGATGTATGCTAAACTCTCATCCCATAGATCATTTTGTATGTTCGTACCCAACTCCTTTTCCTAATCCGTGGCAGTAGTTGGGTGGCTTATCTCTTTCAATTTATCATATAAACAGGATATATTGTGATCTGACCTCCCTAACTCACCTAGGCAGTAATCTAATTTATCTGGCCCTGCCTTCTCAAACTGAGAAGGCAGTCTTACATAATTTCTTACTTGAAAGAATCTGAATAAATGGTGTTTTGGTAAACCATATTTTTGTTGTAGCTGATGAAAAGTTGCAAATTATCCTTCTATATATAAATCACCTTCGTTACGAACACAGAGTTCTTTCCACATATCAAAGGCCGTAGAAGGAGGGAATGAAGGGTTTGCTTCTATTGGCAACCAGAGAGAGATCGCTCTGAGTTTTAAGTTCTTTGATATCAGTTTCTAACTCCTTACTGTGTCATGTATTACCAGGTTGTGCTTGTAACATGTTCTGTTAAGAGGAATTGGAGATAAAATTACAGCACCGATTGAATATGGCAGACAGTCTCGCTCAATCTCCATCCCGTTCGACAACAAAGCAGTATCATCTAACACTGATGCAATGGAACGTATAGATGTAGCCCAATAATAATTTATAAAATTTGGAAGTGCAAGTCGTCCATGTGATCTGGACTTACACAAATGTTCTTTTTTTATTTTATGGGATTTATAATTCCAGACAAAGGGAATAACTATTGAGTCTAACTTTTTAAAGTGTGACTTTGAGAGGAATATTGGTATGTTTTGGAGGTAAAGTAATTGGAGGTAAAGTAGTTGTGGGAGAAAAAACATCTCAATTTTGTTCACTCTGCCCACTAGGGATAATGGAAGGGTCCTCCAGAACTGAATTCTATTTTTGAGTTTGTCTAAAAGGGGAATAAAGTTTTCTTTGAATATAGTAATATTCAAAGTACAGTAATAGTAATTTTTTTAGTAATGACGATTCCCAGATAGGTGAATTTTTCTGATGGTATCTTAAAAGGGAGCGACCTGAGCCAATTATAATCGTCTAGCTTTGAGGAAATCAGTTAGCTTTTACCCCAATTGATCCAGCAAATGTGCCGAATAGCTAAATAACTTCTAAAACATTTGGGATAGTAATTCTCGTTTGGGATATAAATAACAGATTATCATCAGCATACAAGGATATTTTGTTTCCCGTGTACTCTGTGTTGTATCCATGTATATCAGGATGGCATCTAATGGTCTCCGCTAATGGTTCCAAAGCCAAAGCAAACAATAAAGGCTTAGCACGCAACCTTGCCTTGTGCCTCTATGGAGTCGGAACTGGGCCGAAAGCGTTTGATTTGTGAGTATTCTAGAAGTGGGGCTGCTGTACAGTAATTGGATCCATGCAGCGAACTCATCACCCATCTGAAATTTTTCCAGGACGGCAAAGAGGTAAGACCATTCTACTTGATCAAATGCTTTCTCAGCTTCGAGGCTTAACAAAATCCTTCAAAATTCTAGGCGAGTATATTATATTAAAAAGGCGTCTGAGGTTGAGAAAGGAGCTCCTTCCAGCGACAAAACCTGTTTGATCATCGTGCACAAGCTTATTTATTAGCAAACTAAGTCTTCGGGCTAGAGTCTTGGCCAAAATCTTTTGATCCGTATCTTCCAGATCCTTCCCTTTTTTTTGGTATTAAAGTTATAACCGCATCATTTAACGTTTGTGGCAAAACACCATCTTCCTTTGCCTGTTTGTACATCCTAAGTATATAGGGGCCAGTAGGCCATTACATTTCTTATACAACTCACTTCCTAATTCCATCTGGACCTGGGCTTTTTTCTAAATTGAATATGTAATTTCAGCATTGAGGGCTCTATGGTCATCTTGATCCAATGTTGGCAATTTATATTTATCCAAAAATTCTTGCATATCCCTCGGACCAGAATTTGTTTTAGATGAATAAAATTGACGAAACTGATCATTATTGTCGCCCTGTGTGGTACAAAGGTGACCATTTTCAGACTTTATTTCATGGATTGTTCTGTCATTTTCCATTTTACGCAGTTGCCTCGGCAATCATTTATGTGGCTTATCCCCAAATTCAAAATATTTTTGTTTAGTAAAAGTAAAAGCCCTGCTGATTTTCTTGGATAGTATTTGGTTAAGCTTATACTTGAGTGACATAATAGTATTGTATTTTTCTCGGGAGGGTTGTTTAGCATTCTCTGCATCGAGACTTTTAATTTGCCTTTATAACTCTAGTTGTTCAGTTTTATTGCGATTCTCCTGAAAGGACTGAAAAGAAATTATACATCCCCTGATATATGCTTTAAAGGTTTACCACATTTGAAATGCCTGAGGATCTGAAGTGCTGCTCTGCATATTGACAAGCCTCCTCTGGGTCGGTAAACACCGCTTCTGTCCCGTTGTGTGTTATCCTCAGTTTAGCGGGGTAGAGAAGCCCGAATCTCACTCCCGGTTTTTCCCGTAAAAGGTTCCGTGCGGGGGTGAATGCTGCTCAGCATTTAACTACGGTCTGCGCTAGCATTCCAGATATTGATATCTGAGGTACCTGCACAGGGAGGCACCTAATCAAATGTTTGAACCACCTTAACTGGGTAGATGTGAAGAAGCAAACTCCAAGCCCAGACACTCCGAAAAGCACTTTGGCTGTGTGCATCTACAATCGCGACAATCTCACTCTTTTGGCCAGCTATTGGGGACCATTTGGTGCAATATATAAAGGTAGGTTTATAGCCGTTGTTGTGTTCCCGTCACCATGTCTGTTGTTTCCAGCGCAAAAGCACTGGAAGTTTTCCCAGCGCGCTGTCGTACACCTTAATGTTTGTAACTCGGCGCGCTGCGCTTTCTGTTTCAACATGGTCGGCTAGAAAGCCTGGCCGGGCAGGTTCGCCTGTACAAACTGAATGATTCTTCGTGTACAGACCACTGGGAGTCAACTAGCCTGAAATATGTGGTAAGAGACAGCCAACACACATGGAAAAGAATAAGCATTTTGCTGGAGAGTGTGAAAAAACATATGAAAGATGACTTTATCAAAGCAAAAAAAAAAAAGAAATGGTGTTCATAACATCGAGGGGCAGATAATAAGATAAGCAGCAGTAAAGTTAATAATTACACAAATGCAGTGTTTGGCGGTATGTCGGTGTTTATCACGGATGTTTTTACTTCTGTTGGAAGGTAGTCTGCTTTCCTTTACTTCCATTCTCTTCTTCTTCTCTACTACTTCTCGCTTATTCACAGATTATTTTGCTTGCATGCCCCCTGATGTTTCGGAGAATACTGTAACAAACAATGCATCGAGCGTATTGGAAATGTCTCTGTGCATGCTCATAGCGCTCGCCATCTACGGAGGCCCGCGCCACGGTGTCAAGTTTGAGTATAACCAAATCTTAAGACACACAAGAGATTCAATTCAAATAACTTTATTTATCTCCTGGAGGCAATTCAAAAGCACGAGGAGTAGTTCTGACAAGTAGAAAATAAAATAGATACACACAATGCCATATACCATAATAACTATACTTTGAATAAAAGCCTTGCCTACTCTAAGTCCATAACATACTGGATGGGCCAACTCCAAGTTCTGTATGAACTGGCAAGCCTAACAGCATATACTGTATTTTGGCACTGACCCACATCTCACACCTACATCCAAAATACATAAATAGAACTTCCACAGGAGCAAACCATACACAGCACGGAATATTCCACCCCAACAAGCCCAAAAAAGGTTAAGTTAATCACGTTGGTTCACCAACCCTTCCCCTAAGGGAGCAGCACAAACCCTGTGCGTCTGTGAGCTGGCCGACATTAGAGATTTAAAATCGCACTCTCTGTCACCAAAAATCACACGGTCCAGCCACTTGTTTGTTCTGCTCCCCCAGCTCCGTTTGTTCACCTTTACATCTAAGTCAACCCAATTACAGAGTATCAAAATACCTGGGTCTCTTCTTGTCTACTAAATGGCTCGGAGTTTTTCTTTCTCCCCCTGACAAGACAATAAACTAGATATGGTTGTAAAAAATAAACAAATAAAATAAATAGCCTGTGAAAAGTCATCGAATTCCTTGTGCTAGTTATGTAAGCATTATAAGCCGCACATGCTTGCAGAAATTATATGAGCCTCAGTTTTTTCACAAGAATACACATGTATTAAATCTGCAGTATATCAAAATGGTGTTGTAGCATAAATCATTTTAGCATCTTGTGCTTCTTTCGTGCAAAATCACTGTCTCTTTTTTAGATGGTTTTTTTTTTTTTTTTGTCCTCTGCTGGAGCACATTTCTGTTGGTTTTTCTGGCTTTCATCACTTAATCCTTTCGTCTGTTTAGATGATTCCAGGAAATTCTTTTTGTCCAGGTGTACGCTTGGATGAGACTGCTTTGTTTGTTTGCCTCGTTATATCTTCTGCATAGTGGCGCAGGTTGAGCCGAGCGATTCTGTGAATGATGGCATGCCCTCATTTTTAATGAACTGTTTATCTTGTGTCTGGTTGCTGGCAGCGTTTGATGTTTGCTCATGGAGACAGACAGAGAGAGAGAACCCCTCTTGTGACATTTTGTTTTGTCTCATTTGAAATGTACAGATGTCTGTACACTTTAAAAGAGCAATAAAAGATGAAAGGAGGAATGATCTCAAATAATTTATTGGATTCTGACATCAACTCTGAGGGTGTAGAGTTGTGTTTCTTTTGTGATCGCCCCTGTAAGTTAGGGCATCTCTCAATGTGATACTGTACAGGTCCTCCAGGATAAGATAAGAAGATGAAATCAAGTTTGCTGAGGAATGGGGTCATTGCAGCAACAGAATATGGGATACTTACAGTCCAATGATGAAGAACGTAATTTGTACTAGAAACAAATTTAATGAAGCTCATCTTAAATTCTTTCAGGAAGACTTCTAAACTTCATCCACCTCTCTCTCTCTCTTTCTCTCTCTCTCTCTCTCTCTCTCTCTCTCTCTCTCTCTCTCTCTCTCTCTCTTCCTAAAACTGATCAGCTGTTTCAAGGCGTTCCCTTTTCAGTTAAACCAACCAGAATTGGCCATGAATTTCACGAGCCAATCACAGCATGGCATCCCTGCTTTAATTCTGTTCTTCTCTCTGCTGCTGTCAGTTGTCATTTCAGGCAAAGCGTGCAACCCTCCTCCTCCCCTTCCTCCTCCAGTCATCATCACCCACGGCACCCTGGGTATTTCTTTTCTGGCTCCTTCGGGCTCCTTCACCACCACCACCACCAGTGTCTAGACTCCATCGGGCCTTGGCATCTCTACCCCTTTTAAAATTATTTTTATAATAAGACTCTGTACATTTCATATTATGCATATGTGAAATAAACCTTTGCATATTTGCAACGAAGTCTCTCCTGATTGAAATAGACTCTGCCTTGAGTAATGAGCTCTAATGTGGTCTTGTAAAATGTCCAATGCCTGCAGAAAAGACTCCACTCTCTTGACCTTTCAGAGTAAATATTTTCCTCCAACTTCAGGTTTGATTAAGGGAGATTGTTGAGTTACACAGTAGGCATTGGTGATTTTCAGAGCACTGTGTTAAAACTGGTTTAAATGTTCCGTAAATATGTACAGTAGGTTATTTCAACAGCATTTCAATGAATTAATTCAACATGTAGGACCTGCGTGACATAGTTAATTAAATGCTTTTGAAGCAGGGGTTATATGTAACCTACATCTGATGAATTAGACTTTTCAACCAAATTTTGACCAAATCACCAAATCAACTCTTACAGGGTATTGGTTCTTTGGTGATTACAAATTAAACAAAAGCCATAGCTACTTCTTAATGAACAAGTTGCTCAGTCACATTTACTCAATCACTATTTCCATTCAGAGTTAAAGCAATGATGAAGACACGGGCGGTGCCTCTTTATGTCCTTGTACGTTTTTGTGATATGCTAATGTATGCAGATTAAGGGCCCATTAGCATCTCTGTCCCAGGAGATGTCTGCATATACCGATTGTATTTCTAGGGGCCAAAAAATTCATGTAGGCCAGCCAAGTTTTTTTTTTTCCACGTCTGGTAAATTGTTCCATTAGCCTTCCTCCGAAAAAATAATTCTAGGCTTTCCAAATAACCAGACAGCCTATATTCTCCAGCGATATCAATAATTATTACTAGTTTCCGACAACACAATTACATGTTGGAAAGATATTCTTGTGCTCAGTGCTGTGAAATACAGTTTGCAAGAGAATCTATTTCCTCTATGAGGTGTGCGTAAAAAAAATAAGGTTATCAACTGTTTTTTATTTCTCCTTCCAACAGCCATTTAACCATCTGCGCCTGACGGCATCCTCTCAAAAGTTTGCTAATATCTCAAACTCTTCCACAGAAACTTTGTTGGCTTACAAAGTGCAAGACCAACTCCAAAGCAGATGTGTGTAATAGGTGAAATTGTCTTGAGCAGCTGCCTTTAATACTGGTTCATTGACCATACAAAGACAAATGGCTAACAGCTGTGTTACTAGCAGCACTCACTTTCTCACAAGGTGCGTTTCCTTCTTTTACTGTATCCGTCCTCTGTATTCTACAGTATGCATTCTGCTATCTAACACTCCCACAACCAGCTCACTCACAACACACACGTTTCTTAAACGTCTGATATGCTATCATTTAGTGGGATGAACTCAAGAACAGGGCTCATTTCAGCAGAGCCTTTGATGCATTGTGAGTAGAATATTCAGCTTCACAAAATATGAATACTATTTTCAAAACCTTAAGATCCCAAATCATTAACAGATGTTTTTCAGCAATCTGGAGTAAAGGGGGCATATAGAAATGGTGTTTATTATTATTCAGTTTGCTGATATAGAGTGGTATCTTACACAGTGTTATGCTCCCCTCTGTTTTGTGCTGACTCATCATAGCTATAGAGTTGTCAGAACTAGCGCTGTAAATCAACTTGGAAAAGACAAGTAGGCAGGCGTGTCTGTGATGTCAGTATTTTATAAAAAGACTCTTTTAGAAAATTATTAACATAAAAGAATGAAACTACACACTCAACATCAAACATGTTTTCTCTATTATTATTTTTGATTAAACGTTTTTTTTATTTACTTTACATGTACCAAGCCTTTTTATAACTTTAAACGTGCTAAAGGTATATATCTACATAATAGAAACAAATATACAGTATACACTCAGAGCAAATATGAAAGTCATTGTCACTAATATGTGGAGTCGCTCTCAGTTTAGTCTATATACACGACGTTCCATTTCTGGGATTGCTACGGTGCCGCAGGATATTCCGCCGGATGCATGTCTTTTCGGCCGATGTCCGTTACCTTCCGTTTTCTTTGTGTTGTAATTTTAAACTCTGGTGGATTTGTGAGGACTATGGTTAACTGCTCCTCAGATCTCTGCAGGGTAAATCCAGACAGCTAGCTAGACTATCTGTCCAATCTGAGTTTTCTGTTGCCCGACTAAAACAACCTTTAAACATACACATGTTCCACCAAAACAAGTTCCTTCTCGAGGCTATTTTGCAGAGGCACCGTGGCTCTGTGCGGAGCTTTGTGCCACACATGACGATTGTGATTGGTTTAAAGAAATGCCAATAAACAGAGCACGTTTTCCTCCCATCCCAAAATGCTGTGTGGACTAGCCAGACCCTCCTCCGCAGCGCTGTGGAGAAAGATCTGGCAAAGCGAGACTTTACTCTCAGTTTGACCCTCTCGTTTGTGTATTATCTTTATGGCATAAAGACATCGGGGTGTAGGACTCGATGTTGCAAAGGTGGCTCTCTTTTAACCTGGCTAGATCACCATGGTAACTTATTCTGCAGACCTAACTGGAAGAAAAAGGATTTGATCCCAGGTTATTGTTGTAAAACAACTGCCAGTTGTGACATGTTTCAGGGCTCTATTTAATATAGTAGATGTAACACATGTTGCAGTAGTTAAATTGGAAAATGAAACTAGTGTCTCATCTCGTTGCCCATGTTTTTTATATTCCTATAATGCTCACTGGTATGAAATTTAATAAACGTACCTATCAAAACTCTGCGGATGAAGGTTGCCATCACATAAAGAGATTCACAGCTTTGCAGCCCAGCCCAGCCCAGCCAAAGGTGGTTCAAGGTGTGATGAATATAGAAAAATGACTATGATGAGTAAGACAAGGCATTTATTTACATGCACAGCAACAACATTATTGACTCATCATCAATAAGCCTTCATCCTAAACCAATAAATCTGTCGCGCTTAATCAAATAAAATCTCAAACCAACAGCATCTGATCCTCAACATGAGGGCGCATTAATGTGTTCTATTGACATTAACACAGACATGACAATCAGAATACAAATGATGCCAAATTAAAGCTGGTTCACTCAAGGCCTACCTGCAGGATTCAGGTTGAAACATTGCCATGCAAAGCGCTACATTTCAAAAACATGAACATTACATTACATTACATTACAAAAGAAAGGATTACTGGCGTGAAAGCTGACTCATTATGGCGAATAGTGGAATTGATAGCCTACCTAAGATTTTTATGTACATTATAGTAGCACTTTTTAGGGAAAAGATGATCTTTTGTCATTAAATATTAACTGGAAAGCATTTTAGCTGCATGTGTAACTACAGCTCCAGTCCTATCCATCAGGACAAATATCATTGGTATGAGTGTATTCCTCTGTGCCCTTTTCAGATCGCATTATGATAGTGAACACAGTGAGAAGGTCAGCGAGTGTCCGCTCTGTACCAAGGAGGGGGATCGCACAAAGTGAGCTGCTCCGATCCTGGTATTACAGCACGGACCGAGGAACAGGCTGATGAGGAAAGGCACATGAACAAAGAACATACCGCTGCCACTCCACAGAAGCATAAGTAACTTATCTGATACTGCACTTTTGAACTATTACATGCCAGTTAAAGTCATACGGCATGAATTATAAATGTCAAAGCAGGATTTACCTTGTACTGTTTTGTTTGATCTCCTGACAGACTGCATAAAACAATCATCTTGATAAGTCATTAGTTGTATATGTAGTCTTCATAGGGGGACCAGATGAGAATGGGGAAAATTCAGGACGGGGAGGGTGGTAATATGAATTTCAAAACCCCGCACCAAAATGATTTATTATTTTTATTCAGGAATTCAACTATCTGTCATGTAAACCTGAAAATACAAATACAAAATCATGAAAATCACAAACTCAAGTGTCATTATGAAACAAATAAAACAAACACAATGACTGCACTTTAACATCAGCAACTTCCAATTCAATCACTCCTTCTCGTGGCTGCCTTGCACTTAACATGAATTTCTTAACATAAATTTCAAAACTCCGCACCAAAATTATTTATTATTTTTATTCAGAAACTCCTTCCTACATACATTGCAAAACGCTTTGTTTGCATCACTTAAAACTGCAGTAATCCAGGGGTATTTCCCTACCCAGTCCTGTCCACCCCGGTACCTGCAGAGACGTTTTAGCTTTTTAGCTAAGTGTTCATCAGGTCCCTGGACACCAGCCTGAGCCTCCATTTCAACAATGAATGAATGAAAAATAGCAATGCGTGTTATCAAAATTCGCGCCTAGCCGCCTACATAGGGCCTACGTACTGTTGCAGCCAATGAGCAGCTGACGGGAGCTTGCTGCAGGACGACTCAATCACCATGAACAGTTTTTAGTGTTCTATCAGACTATAACTACTCGAGAGTCTGCTCTTGAGACTTTGCTCTAATTTTCGGGACAATTAGGGCAGGATTTGGGATTCGGGACAACTGCTTGGATTCCGGGACTGTCCTGAATTTTTCGGGACATCTGGTCACCCTAAGTATTCATGACTTATTTGTATGACTATATTGATTTTGTGTGGGAACAGCTCACACATCCAAACAAATTCTACTGTGCAGGTGTGTGGGACGATAACATCAACTACGAAACAAAGGAAAAAATCCCGCACTCTCCGGAGGGACCGAAATTTTTTCCTAAGACTATACTGATGACTTGAAATTAAATTATAATAATTTCTGTTAAATGAAGAAAATATCTGCCTAATTCTTTCTAGTGGTATTTTTTTAAAATTTTTTTTTTTTTAAAAAAAGAAAAAAAAATGAGAGATTTTTTTTTTTAAAAAAAAATTTTTTTTGTTTTATCTCCAGCTGTGGAGCAAACTGAGGTCTCTGACTCACCTCAGCCACTTAATTCTGGTCAGGTAAGGCTGAACTCGAAACAACCCCAACTTTGACTTTATTAATTAATTTCTCTGGGACTATCTATTGATTGCAAAACCGTGGTTGAATAGGCTGCTGGTGTACGTTTGGGCAAATATAATACAAATATGGAAAGAAAAGCCTCGGTCTGGTGAAATTAATTTCAATTCTCCTGTCTATCATTGATAAACTCAGAAAGAAAAATGGTACAAAAGCTTGTATGTAGGCCCGAGTCTACACTCCCACTCACCTGTGGACCTTTTGGTTTTCCTATTCAAAAACATAATATGGATAGTCTTTGGATAGTGAGAAAAAAACATTTAGATGTGAGGAACATCCAAAATTCAAAACCTATTGGGTCGGGCTCCAACCCAAGACTTCCTTGTCACTTAACAGACAAGACATTTTTTATCCACAATGTCTCTGTACTGAAACTCTAGTGTGTGATAGTCTCGCTTTGCCAGACTGTCCACACGCTGTGAAGTGGAGGAGGGTCTGGCTAGTCCACACAGCATTCCGGGATGGGAGAAAAACATGCTCTGGTTTATTGGCATTTCTTTAAACCAATCACAATCGTCATGGGCGGCGCTAAGCTCCGCATGGAGCCGCTGCATAGTCTAGCTAACTGTCGGGATTTACCCTGCAGCCATCTGAGGAGCAGTTAACCAGAGTCCTCAGAAATCCACCAGTGTTTAAAATTCCAAAACAAAGAAAGCAGAAAGTCACAACATCCTCCCTTCTTTGTGTTGGAATTTTAAACTCCGTGACCAGCACCGAAATGGTTGCAGAAGACTAAGGCTCTCGTACCCACCTCCGCATTTCATTGAATAACCAGGTCTATTCCTTTTTCTTTGACGCCAAATCGTTTAATCTGCTATCACAGTGACTCAGGTCCAGGAAAACAGTTCCTGTTGTCGTCTAAGCTACATACTCGGACACAAAATCTGCTAACATGGTGGCGGCTAATAGAGCGGTGGCTAACATAGCAACTGATGCTAGCGCGATCCCAAACATGGAGGACTTGATCGCTCAGGTCTTGGAAAAGCAACTAAGTGAAAAAGCATGAGGTGATAAGTGATGCTTATAGTATCATTTAATAATCAGAGCATATAAATAGTGTGATTTAAAAAGGTTGAAGTTCATTTAAAAAGTTACGATATAAATGTTAAAAGCAGTTTAAAAATGATTATGTTTATTGTTTTTATGTAAAAGATAATGTATTTCTGAAAACTGTGTAAACCAGCATTTAGGGGGTTAATGACGTTCGGCCGGAAAGTCAGGTTTCGTTTTTTTTTTTTAGCACAGACGAGAGAGGCGAGAGTGAAGCCAAAGAGTGAGCTAACACAGAGATTTTCTGAGTTAATTTGTAAATTAGTAGTGCACAAACCAGTGTGTAACCTTTATCTTATGATTGTTTGCACGACAACCAGTGAGAAGAGTGACAAGCTGCATGTTGAGAAACGGGTAGTGTTGACGAACTGACCGAAGAGACGGTTAATTAACCCGACTCTTGTCACTGAACCGGGAGACTCGAGTGCCATATGTCAGTGAACCGACTCACTCCTGTTTTTTTTCTTTTACTTAATTCGTGCCGTTGTGTGTGTAGCTGGTATTCTTCTGCTACTGTGTGTGTAGTAATCTAGCTCATTAGCGCCTCCACTGGAGTGGTGGTGGTAGAATCAATCAGGAAATGAGCTACCTAGACCCATTGACATATATAAAATGGACCAACAGAGCCCATTGCTCTGGACGGAGACCAGTGAAGGCTATTAGAAGCACTTTTGCGGTGATCACTTGCTTTACTGCGCAGCCTCCAACTGACAGAGACAACGTAAATGTGACGTGAGCAACGTGTCTGAAAGTTGGAAGTCTTCTGGTAGCTGTGCCAAGAGAAATATCAATCATTCTCAATCTTACAGAGACAGAGAGCGTAGGTATATGTAAGGAGATAACATAGGCACAGGCTAATTATTGATCACTAACATGCTAGTTAACATTAGTAATTAAACCTAAACAGCTAATGTAAGTCCAAACTGCCTGCGAGCTTCTCCTGTACTATACTGCTACGGAGCCATAACGTGAGGTACAAGGTAATGGAGCCTTTTATACATTGTCGTGTTTCTTTAGAAATATACAATGGACAAATAGAGTCGTTAAATGCTTCAGATGTAAAGTTATTCGCTGTCAAAGTGGCGCCAAAATGTATGCTAGTCAGTGGAATAATGACGGGAGGTGATCTCTTTGTAGCGTCAAAATGGCGCCATAGGAGGTTCGAGTTCTGAAGCGAAGCTTACCCCTTGCCTAGACCGCGCACCAGGCTACTGAACGAGACCGAATATAACCTTACAACCGGCCGGCCCGCTCGAGTCTAATGTAATCAAGCGGTGTCTTGGTTCTCGGCAAGTTGTTTCTGGTGCATCTTAGATGATTGTGTTCATGGCAACATTATCGATGGAGAAGTACAGTACATCACATACAAATACACGTCATGTTATCTTGGTAGTTATGTTAAGTTAAATGTTAGAGAAGTGAATGTTGCTATGTGGTAGCTAGGCTAGGCTGTCACAAGGAGACCGCGCACCAGGCTACTGAAAGAGACCGTAACCGTGCCTAATGCATGAGTCGGGGTGTCTAGGTTCTCGGCAAGTTTGAGTTATCAACCGATAGCAGAAGCCCTTATTATGTCTCGTGCATTTTAGAATTGTGTTAATGGAAATTCATAGGCTACATTACCAAGGGGAAAGTATTATATCACATACAAATACACGTAATGTTATCTTGGTAGTTATGTTAAGTTAAATGTTAGAAGTGAATGTTGCTACATGGTAGTTAGACTGTCATGAGGAGACCGCTCACCAGGCTACCGAATGTAACCATGGCCAGTGTGCTAGTGTCGGTCAGTATGAGTGTGTAAATAGTATGTCGAGACCGAATGTAACCGCAACCGCGAGTTTCTTGGTTCCTGGCGGGGGAACGCGATCACCTCCCGCCGAGGGCATGCGAACCGGTGACCGAATATATTAATTCGGTAGGCAAACCAACGACCGTCCGGTTAAACCGACTCACGTAAAAGAGTCGGTTGTCCCATCACTAGAAACGGGAGGAATTTCTACATGAAGTTCAGAAACTCTTTACTTTTGTGCTACTACTAATGCTAGTGCTACTGCTAACGCTTAGCCACCTTGAAGTATAGGCTGGAGTCCATTCATTACAAGTGAACGACATTTTCTAGTTAAAGTTTGACTCCCTCAGTTGAACTGGTTGAGGAGTTTATCGTTGTTTTCGACCTGAAGACGGGGAAGAGACTCAGACAGAGCGTGGAGCAACCAGGACTTCACTCGTGAGTTTTACTGGAAACGTGGAGGAGAAAAGAGAAACCGACGGAGTCCGTGTTGAAATGCTGATCGGATGCTGAGCCTGCTCCTGTGACTGTTGGAGAAAGGACGGACAGAAATATTAAGTCAAGGTATCCTTCATTTTGTTTGCTCGCTGACGAGTGGAAACGGACGTTTTGGGCTGCAACAGACACAAGCACCGCATCAGGCTTGCTACGGTATTTTTGTTTTATAATAATTTTGGTTGCTGGCTTTAGATTGCATTAGGTGTGTGTGGGCCCACAAATTATATTGGTTTAAGTGACTTTGAAGTTGGTACATTGAGGTTCTCTGAATAAATCCATTTGAGAGTTAATTGTGTTTTAATTGTTGTCTGTGCATTTATACAAGGTACAGTATTGACAGTGTTTTCCTTAAAAAAGAGGGATAATTCATTTACAGTTGCCTTAAAAAGAGGGACAATTTTGTTACAGTATTTTCCTTTTAAAAAAGAGGGACATTTTATGTTGAAGGTTTAAAAAAGAACAATGATATCTTTATTTCATTTTATTATTTCATTGGAGATAATTTCTTTATTGAGTAAATAATTGAGATATATTTTTCTAAAACCTTGTGTTGTGGTACTTTATTACTTACCTGGAAAGAAGTTATCATTCTATTCTGAGAGAGACTATACAGACACATATGGTTAAAAATCTTTATAAAAACTATAACTTAAGAAAGGTGAATTTATAGGTAGGTTAGAAAAACATTTCATGTGTGTACTTTAAAAGAGAGATCCAAGATACAATTTACAACTGAGTTGATCAGGGTTAAAACACATTTGATAAATACCTTAAAAGAACCCAAAAGCCTGCCCTCGTCAATGTAAATACTGAGGGGAGCTCTACATAAGTGTGCTTGAATCAGTGGTTTACAACGCAATAAAGGGAGCGCTAATGGAATTTAATGCCTTGCAACACATCGGGGCAGAGCCTGAGACAGAGGGAACTACGGTGCATGTTTTGATGCAAACTGATCACGGCACATTCACGGCCCAGCGGCAGCGGGAGATTGAAGAAGCACAACATGAAATACATGCTAGGAGCACCCCGGACCTGCTCTTCCATCCGGCCACACAGAGAGTGACCCACGGAGGTAGAGAGTTCGCCTTCACTGCAGCCACAGATGTGGGCGTTTTCTGTCAGGAGCTGGAGGTGGAGGACGACGCGACATCATCATGGGCCACTCGCCCCGGGGCCCGTTGCCGGCGCCGGAGCCAGACGACGGCGGGGTGACTCTGCATCTGGTGCTGGGGCCGGCGGAGGGACCGAGGCTGGCGGACCCAGCAGCTGTGGGCTAGCGGTGTCTGGGCTACCGTGCTAAATTTGTCCCGTGGACACCATATGTAAGATGGATGCTGACCGTCCAGTTTGTAATCTATGTTTATTACTCCAACCAGGTTGGTGTGTTTTTCACATAGCTTATTTCAGAATTTGATAGCTGGTTGAGACCTACTGTAGTTCTAGGGTTTTTGTAACACCGTTCATGTTTAGCATAAGAAGTTAATTAGACCTGTTTCAACGTACCTGTGACTTTAGACAGGATGGGGTAATTGTGAACTGGAGTTTGCGGGAGCTGCATTTGATGTAGCCACGTATCTTGCAGATAGGGGTTGGGGTCCGCGGTCTCAGAGGGTTATGGGATTTATTTTATTTTTTATGTTTTTACCACACTTTGCTCAGAGCTGACAGTTCACCCTTTGCTACACATTTATCAGTGAATTCCGGAAGGGTAATCGAGACATGTATGTGTGTAAATTTTGAAGATGGCTGAGCTTTCAATCCTTTCAGTTAACATCAGGGGGCCAAACGGGCCGATCAAACGAGCTAAATTCCTGGACTATTTAAGAAGGAAGAACATAGATGTGGCGCTTATACAAGAGTCACATTTACATAAAAGACAAAATAAATACTTCAGGTTGCTGCCTCTTCTAGTGACGACACCAAAACCAAGGGCTCCATTGTGTTGCTGTCACGGAAATGTGCACTCACCATAGACAAAAGTAGTAAAGACTTATCAGGCAGGATATCTTATATATGTACCATGATAAGGAGTAGGAAAATAGCCTTTGTGTCAGTATATGCACCGTCTACATAGGATGAAAGTTTTTTCCTGCGCCTAACCAATTAATTGCTTCTCTCAATGAATATTTACTAATTATAGGGGGAGACATGATTGCAGTACTAGATTTAAATCAGTTTAGATCAGGGGTCAATCACACAAAACATATATCAGACATGATAGGCAGTTGTGGAATCCCACCATCCTACAGATATATGGAGGATGCACAACCCTACTAGCAAGGATTACACCTTCTTTTCCACACGTCACCTCGCCCACTCCCGCATTGATTATATTTTTTGCTCCAGTGAGCACACGATAGCAATAGAACCAGCAATTCTGTCTGATCACAATGTGCTGATAACCACATTCCATTGTGATATGTTAGGAGAAAGATCTAGGTGATGGCAATTTAACAATTCCCTTCTCCAGAACACAGCTTTTGATTCAGAATTTAGAGCCAAACTGGCTGAGTTTATATCAATCAATGCTGACTCAGTAACTGACCCTGCATTTATCTGGCAAGCCACTAAAGGATTTATTAGAGATTTCACATCTTCCTTCGTGGTCAAATTGAAGATGACAAGAGAGGCAAGGATTGCGGAGTTGTAAATCTTTAATCTTTAGTCTCTTTAGTCTCTTAAGACTTGAATGAGCTGAATGATTTGCTAAGAAGGAGAGCTGAGTTCATAATGCACAGAGTGAGGCAAAATTATTATTTTAATGGCTGTAAACCAAGCAAATTGCTTGCTCTGAAATTAAAACAAAGCGAATCCAGAGCTACTATCAATAGCATCCGCACAGACCGAGGTATCTCAACAAACCCCAAGGATATCAGCGCCACTTTTCAATCCTTCTATTCAAAATCGTATGAGTCCTCCTGCAACCCAGATCCGACACAGTGCCAGAAGTTCCTAAAAGAACTAAACGTGCCTCTTCTTGACCCAGAGGAGGCAGAAGAACTGGGTCAACCGATAATGTTAGAGGAACTTAAATCAGCATTAAAAACAGTTAAAAAAGGGAAAACGCCAGGGTTGGATGGAATTCTATCAGAACTTCTTCTACAGTATTTTGACATATTAGGACCTACCATTTTACAAGCTTTAACTTCAGCCATAGAGAAGGGTACTTTCCACCAACAAACAAACACTGCGCTAATTTCCGTTATACCCAAGAAGGGCAAAGATCTTACGGATTGCTCCAATTTCAGGCCCATCAGCCTAATCAGGACTGATATTAAGCTCTATTCCAAAGTCTTGGCTCTCCGCCTAGAGTGCTTTATCGAGAAGCTAGTCCACCCCGACGAATCAGGTTTTATACCAAAGCGTAGACAATGTACACAGACTATTTCATCTAATAGAAGAAGCCAAAAACCTCCCAACAAAGGCAGCCGTTTTATCATTGGACGCGGAAAAGGCTTTTGACCGCCTAGAGTGGAATTACTTGTGGCAAGCAATGGAGAGGCTTGGTTTGGGGGCCAAATTCATTGATATGATGTGTACTTTATATGCGAACCCCACGGCCATAGTCTCAACCAATGGTTTGCATTCTCAGCCATTTCCCATCGAGTGGGGCTCGCGAAAGGGATAGATGCTTTCCCCCATGCTGTTTGCAATCTCTCTTGAACCATTAGCCCAAGCCATAAGGCAAAATAAAATCTGTGATGTCCAGATTAAATCCAGTAGCAGCTCAATATCATTATTTGCAGATTATATTTTGTTGTACATCTCTGATCTTGAGTACTCTATTCCTAAAATTCTTAAGATTTTCAACGAATTTGGCTCAATCTCTGGCTTTAAAATTAACTGGAATAAATCTAATCTTCTTTTATTGAACAACAGGCATGCGACAGCAGCCATTAGTGTTACAATACCAACCCAAAGCAAAATTACATATTTGGGCATGACAATACACGAGTCGCTACAGCGAGTCGTCCAGGACAACTATGAAACTATATTAGTGTGTAGTGTGTGTATATAAGTAGTGTTCAAAGGGATCTGGCCAATTGGTCTGTGCTACCGGCATCGCTACAGTCCAGGATTGCTGTTGTTAAAATTAACATAGTTCCTCGTGTGAATTTCTTAAGTACAATGATCCCCCTACCCCCACCAATACATTTCTTGAAGAAACTTGATACCTTAATTCGGCAGTATATTTGGAATAATAATCAACCAAGGCTAAAATACTCTACCCTGCAACGTACCACAAACACGGGAGGCTTGGCCCTCCCTAACCTGAAACAGACATGTATAAAGTACTAGAGACCCAGACTTGAGTAAAAGTACAAGTGCTCTATCAAAAAAGTGACTTGAGTAGAAGCTGAAGTGCTCTTTAAGCACCACACTTAAGTGGAAGTACTAAAGTATTCAACATTTTTTGTACTTAAGTATTGCAAGTAGTTTATTTTAAAATTGACTACTCAAGTACTGAAAGTAAAAGTACAAGTATTGCGTTATGTAGTTATTAAAGAAAGCAGTCAAAAGTTTAAATATCATATTGTTTATATTATTTCAAATGTTTAGCCTAAAGGACACTCACAATTCCTTTGTCTGTAGCAGCAGTACAACGAATGATTTGTAACATTTTTATAACTGTAACTGTTGGGATTTTAACCCTGTGAATGCTGGATACTGTGTTTTGGCTGCTCCAGGGCTCCTATCAGAGAGCACGAGTCACCAGCTGGAGTTCAACTTTTTACTTGGTAGTAAGATGGTGCATTACAGGCAGTCACAAGCTGGAGCCAGACATTGCTGGATATATGAACGACGTTTCTGAAATAAACCCCAAAAAGGTACATTAATGTCACAGCTGTTATAACTACTAATATCTGATATAACAGTGGGTTATCAATCACTTGTTAACAGATAGTGAAATAAAATGTACAATTATCACACTGTGCAAGTAAAATGAACATCCTCTCCAGCACAGTAATGATTAAAGCCCCCAAAAAAAGTATCACACACTAGCTAGTAACGTGTGTTGTATGTTAGCAAGCTAGCAAAATACAGAGAATAGCAGCTTCACAGGTTAAAACGGTTAACATTCAGGACTCATTGCAGACTGAAACAACTCAGGAATAGATTAATCTGCTGCAACAATAGCTAAATAGAAAGAGTACAAACTTACATCGTCTCTGACATCTGAACGGGCTACCGTAATGAAAAGAAACACGACGCAATCTCGGGAATTTCTTACGTAACTAAAGTAGCCGTAACTACACACACTGTAACCTACACAGTCTCCGTAGCGTGAGGAATTCACAACAGTAACGAGTAACTTTCCCGAAATTCAGCCTTGGTGCAGAATTACAGCCACTAGAGCCAGTCCCACAATGAGCTTTCCTTAGGATGTGCCATTTCTGTGCCTGTAGCTATTGAGGAGGAGAGAGGGAGGGGCAAGGTGGGGGTGTGGCCTTGACCAACTGCCACTTTGCTCATTTGAAAGCCATGATGCCTCTCTCTCTCATGGGTTGGCCAAATTCTCTGGGCGGGCAAAGCAGAGAAAGGGGAGGTAACCTTGCTTGTTATGACCTCATAACTTGTTATGCTTGTTATGACCTCATAACAAGCAAGATTCCAGAACGGCTCATCTGAGCTTTCATTTTCTCAAAGGCAGAGCAGGATACCCAGGGCTCGGTTTACACCTATCACCATTTCAAGCCAATTGGGGACCACAGGCAGGCTGGGGGAACGCATATTAATGTTAAAAAACCTCATAAAGTGAAATTTTCATGCCATGGGACCTTTAAGTACAGTAGTGAAGTTCTACTTCATTACTATACATCTCTGCCTGAAAGTGTATCACAGAGCCTTTCAGCTACGGGCCCTCAGAGTGTAGATGGACCCCTCATCTACAGTTCCATGGAGAGAAATAGAGCAAAACAAAGTCTAAGACTGCAAGACCTTGCCTTTGCATGTGTGTGTCCAAAAAAGTGTGTGCTGGCCCATGGCCCTATTATCAACAACACACTGACCAACCTTAAACAGGTGGAGGAGCAACTGCGCTACACCAATAAGTGGCATTTGAATACCCCAATATGGCACAATGCACAATGCTTACTGTCTGGTAACAAACCCTTTGCTTGTAAGCAGTGCAGTGACAGGTATTTATATTTATTTAAGTTTTTATACTTTAGACCAGCTATTCAATGAGAAAGGTATGTTGAGTTGTGAAGACCTGAGAGCTAGTTTTGAGGTCCCCAGGACATCCTTCTACTTTAATCTGCGCTTAAGATCAGCCCTAAAATGTTATGGAGTGCCATGGGGAAACATGAGGTGCACCCAGTCATTAAATGGCTTGTTGATTTTCCTGTGAGAGGATTAGTGTCAAAGATTTATGCTAAACTGAAGCAAATATCCGTAGGAGAACTCCCAATAGTAAAGAAATGGGAACGAGAGCTGAGCCCTGAGGGGAACACAATTAATTGGGAGACAGTTTGGGACAACAGACAGTATATCCACTTCAACACATGCCATAGGACATATTGGACTCCTCAGAAGAGATACGTCTCGAAAGCCATTCCGACTCCCTATTGTACATTCTGTCAACCTGAACAAACTGGATTATCACACACTTGACCATATCACACATGGTCTGGGAGTGTGAACATGTGCATTAGTTCTGGCATAAAACAACATTAATAATATCTGATGTGATAGGATATCTGATCCCTACTGACCCGATTGTTTTGTTACTTAATGATGACTCTAAATTACACCTGCTTGAGAGGAAGATTTGGCTAGCCGGCTCAACTGCGACCAAGAAAATGATAGCTCAGTGCAGGCTCCCCCCCACTCGCTTTGTATAGAACAGCGGTTAGCGTATTTCCTAGACATAGTTATGCTTGATTTCTCTACAGCAAGGATTAACAAAGCCAAACCATCAACTATCAGCCTATGGGAAAGCGCAGCAGCATAAATATCAGACCTCAAATAATGAATAATGAACTCAACGCCACAAGAACGAGAGGAGAGTGACTAGGCAAGGTGTGATTTCTGGTTTTTGTTTTGTTTTTTTCCTCGAGACCACAGAGGGTGGGGGGGTGGGAGAGGGTTTTTGTTCTTGTTCAGATTGTGTTCATCTGTTCTGTGCACCACTTGATATTGCCTGGCAAGTTTTGTGGAATTTGTTTTGTATGTCTGTATGATAAATGATGCTAAAAGAATTATAAAAAATTGATATCCAAATAAAGCAGAAGGAAACGGACATCAGTGAAAAGACATGCATTCGGCGGAATTTCCTGGGGCACCTGAGCAATCACGGAGGTGGAACGTCAAGGATAATATACAGTAGACTAAGTGTGTGATAATCAAGTTTCCAAAAGAAGAATTCTAATGCCAGTGGAACTCGTCAATTGAAAAGCACTTGCATTCTTTGTTTTCAGTTTGAGCTACACGTTGAAAGTTGAAAGTGTATTCTGTTAATGAAATCGCTGACTTTTCCTTTATTATCGAAATCATTGTTTTCTGTAAAGAACTCACTAGCATTAGTAACACTGTTCCTCAACTACTGCTGGGAGTTTTAGTTTCTGACGTGTTGCAGTATGTGGTAAAACTCAACCTCTTGCTCAGTATTTGCGTCAATCATCTCAAATCATCTAAAAATGTAATTTACACTACAGTCAGATATGATATGACTATATTTGGTGATCTCTTCTATGGCCATTGCTTTTTCTTGACTGATGTCACATTCACACCAAGGCAGAGCGAATATTAGAAGAGCTAATAATATTACAGAGCTAACATTACTGTAAAATTCAGCCATACGTCAACACCATTATACCATTTGCAGTGGGCCGCCATCAATTGGCCAATAGGTAGTTGACAGTTTATTGGGCCACTTTTTCATTGCTTCAGTGGTGTGTCACATTCGTAACACCTGCACTTGCCTTTCATAACCGCATGAGTCACTTTGTCTGTCACCATTCACAACAAAAATGTGTTATTTGGGAATATTCACACATAACGCCTAGATGCAAAATGTTACATTCATGTAGCAGTGATTAGGGAACGTGCAAAAAAGCTCTCTAAGCGGTTGACATACATTCATGAAGAAAATGATTAACTGTACTGTGATGACTGCATCCTGGCAGTCAAAGCTGTTATGGGAGACATATTCCACTGCGATTCATTTTATTTTGAGCAGTTTTCCTTGAGCTTAAGCTTGCCTTTTAAACTAAACTAAGCATACCAGTGTATATAATGATTTGGAGATAAATTGTGTATTATTGGTAAAATGTCAACCTCATCAAAAGAATATTTCCCTAATGATACCACTGGGGAATCCTTGTGGTTTGTCCTGTGCTTGAAAAGGTGATAATGTGATATTTGCACATTGACTACTGTCGCATTGTGTAGGTGTTATCATGACATTTAGTGTATCCAGTAACTATCGAAGTACAGGCAGTGATAACATAATAGCCCTTGAGGCTTTTTTTCTTTTTCTTTTTTTGGCACACAATGCTTACCTACCGTTTAATTTAGTAATTAACATACATGAGTCTTAGGCTCACCTTAATTGAATTGCGTTGCTTTTAATTAAGGGCTATTTTGAAACTGTAACGGGACACGCCGCTATCACTCTTTGTCTGAGAAATGCAGGGGGCAGGGCAAATGAACATGCTCACCTTAATGAAAATCAAGAGATTGTGCATTAATAATGTCTGAAGTAAAACCACTAAAGAACCAAACTCACTCAACAGGCACACTGCATTTCTGTAATGTATTTCACTGCAGCTGATGTTTGACATGCAATGAGTTTAAAGAAATAAGATAGAAACCAATAAACATGAAGTTGTCCTCCCAGGATTTTGCCTGAGCCCTTTCTGTCATATGCTTTTGCCTCGCTTGACACTCCCTCTATCATGATTGATAGAAATTACACCGTTATAGTAGACAAAGGACAATTCCACTGCATATTTCTAGAAAAGGTAATAACAGGAAAGATGGCTTTTGTCACAGATTTAAATCAAAGTGACGGACCATTAGTGTTCTCCCCACAAACTTCTGCTCCAGGAGGTGAAGACAATATCAAAGGGTGAACACGTTCACTTCAAAGAATTGTACAAATACATATGACATTACAATTTAATGAGCCACATGTCTCTGAATGTAATCCCTCAGTGATACCCATGCTGTGCAGGCTATATGAGATGCACTGTAGTGCCTTGGTACTGCACTTGCTTCACGGTAGAGGCTTTGGCAATGTGCAAGCGTGGAGCACACTGTGTAATATCATCTCAATGTCATCCCAGAGATTATCATGAAATAGCTTTGGAGTTACTAATGAAACTGAAAGCGTGAACTAATAATAGCATGGACAAATAATGCTTCATCAACTCCACGGACGGAAATGAATGATCAAGGTAATGGGCTCAAACAAGTGCTGGTTTAAATGGGAGGCTGAAAAATCCACCCTCAGATATCAGTTTGTAGTTCAGTGTGTTGTTGAAGTGTTGGACTTGACTATTTTTAGTGAACACGCTTTTCCTTAACATTCCTTGTCAACCTCTACCTCAGCTAGTAAATTCATATGGTTCTTGCAGAACTTCAAACCTCTGGAGTGAACATGTTACATTCAATCAAAGGTGTTTGCATGGCTTAGAGTATAAATATAGCTAGCTCTCCAGTGTGTGATTGCAGCCACACCCCTCACTCAAAACACAGGCTCCTGTGGCTGCATTGCACTTTTGTCTGCTGATGTTACTGTCATTGGCAAAATTAGTATCTCTGCCTCATCTAGAATGATTTTTTCTTTTACTTCTGACTGTTGAACATTGGTGCGCAAGGATTAAACTAGAGACCAGCTCCACGCTCTTTGATTCTATGGCAGTGGCATTAAAACCAAATGTTTGCATTCATGGTTTAGCTAGTCTGAATTGCTCCGGTGCCACAGGAAATTCCGCCGGATGTCACTGTTTTTGGCCGGATGTCCGTCACCTTCCTCTTTATTTGTGTAATTTTAAACTCTGGTGGATTTATGAGGACTATGGTTAACTGCTCCTCAGATCTCTGCAGGGTAAATCCAGACAGCTATCTAGACTATCTGTCCAATCTGAGTTTTCTATTGCACGACTAAAACAACTTTTGAACGTACACATGTTCCACCAAAACAAGTTCCTCCCCGAGGCTATTTTGCAGAGGCACTGTCATTGTGTCCGGCGCTTAGCGCCGCCCATGATGATTGTGATTGGTTTAAAGAAATGCCAATAAACCAGAGCACGTTTTTCTCCCATCCCGGAATGCTGTGTGGACTAGCCAGACCTTCCTCCGCAGCATTGTGGAGGAAGGCCATGCAAGACTATGTTTTAGCAAACTTAACACTCTTTTATTGTCATTGTTTAAATCATAGCCAAACTAATATGTCAATGTTATATCACATTTTCAGCACCACCAAAAAAAGAGTGTAAACACTGGCCATTATGTGGTTTGAAGTGTGTTCTGTCTGTTTTTTTTCTTCCTTTCTCCAGGCTGGCTGTCCTCTGCTCAGAGGTGCCCTTGTATTGTGAACAGCAGAGAGACAGTGGGAGGACTCATGGTCTGCTGGTCTTCCCATGCCCTGCTGCTTCACGCTGCAGGGAATGAGACATGCTTTGGCATGGAGGGGGGTGATGTCTGCTTCGCCATGGTTACTGACTGTTTGGAAAACAATACTGTTTATTCCCACAAGACCGACATTAAGCTGTCACTTCCTATGGAAAAACAAATGTGTTTCTGTAGCAGGAAATTAGTCTTTAGACAAAAAATTGGGTGGTTGTGTATTTCAAAGGGTTGGGATGCCTGATGTGAAACACACTCTTTATCTAATTTGATGTATTCTTAAAGGACAAATCCGGCCAACATGAACCTAGGGGTTAATTACATATACCGAGTCGACCGTTCTCTGGGATATGTTTTCATGCTAATCGGATGTGACCAGTTTCATCGCAAACCGCTAATTAGCTTATAACGCTAGTCGTCGGGGCAGAGGGTAAAGTAAAAAGAAATCGCCATTTCTATACCACTAACAAGGCTCAAAATATCACCACACTTCCACGGTAGCATAATGAGGGTCCCTACATGTAAACCGAAGCATTGTCAACTTTGTAAGTTTACAGACAGTTTATTAAAAAGATAGTTTATAAAGACAGTACCGTTCATGTATATGGGCGGGCGCCATCTTGGGAAAGCAGTCACGACCAGTCGAACGACGAACGCCGTGCAACCATTAACCAGTAATGTAGCTCAAGCACGGCGTTCGTCATTCGACTGTTAGTGGTATAGAAATAGCGATTTCTTTTTACTTTACCCTCTGCCCCGACGACTAGCGTTATAAGCTAATTAGCGGTTTGTGATGAAACTGGTCACATTCTTTTAGCATGAAAACATATCCCAGAGAACGGTCGACTCTGTACACATATGTAATTAACCCCTAGGTCCTGTTTTGTTTTGTATACTCACCTCTTTCATCTCGTTTCAGATACTTCACTTCCTGTCCTTGTCTTTCCCGCCTGTGTGTTTGCCTACCTGGCCCTGATTAGTTTCACCTGTCCCCCAATATCCCTTTCTCCCAAAGTGTCTTTGGTCTGCGTGTTCCCTGTGCTCTGTGCCAGTTCGTCTTAGTACCTCCGTGTCTAACGTTTCAGCGATTATCTCTAGCGAAACTACTTGTATTTGATCTTGCATCTGTGTTTCTGACCACGTCTTAGCTTAGTGTTTTTGGATACCTCTGTTTGCTCTTGGACTGATTTTCCTCAGTACCGAACGCAGCTTGTCAAGTAAAACCCCCTTTTTTGACTTTACCTGTTTTTGTGTCGAGTCTTGTATTTGAGTCCTCTGTCTGCTGCACCAGTGTCACAGATTTACACTGATAGATAACTTAGTAAAGCAGATGTTATAGGAGCTTCCCAAAAGAGAAGTAAACTGGAAACATGAGGCCCAGATAACTTGAAAAAGCAACCAATTATATGAGTGATCACTTGTAGATGAGAGTGTATTGAATTGCATTACATCATAGGTGTTTTCTTGTGTATTTTACCAATAGGCTAGAACTAGGTTTTCTTAGTTTTGCTCTGAGCTGTGTGTGTAACATCCTTTGTGCACATTAGCAACATTTCTTATGTTGTGAGATGCACAATTGTTCCAATGATAAATGCAAATGACCAAATGACATAATATTTGTCAGAAATCAGACAAAATGTCCTGCTGCAAACTGAACGGTGGCATATGAAGTTTTATCATGTGCATTTGTCCTTGTTGTAAATAGATTTCACACAGCATGCACACATCATGTTCATGCTGTGTGTCCCAATTAGCAAAATTGTAGGGAGCAGGCTGGTGTAACGTCACCAAGCTTTATTTTACAGCAGGCTATGACATTCACGTTTACCCTTTTCTAATGATTTAGCTCTGCTAAGAAAAATCTATTTCTCTTTCCATAACATTCTAAAAACAAATCTAGTATTCAAACCGACACTGCACTCACATGGTTATGATTTCCAAAGGGATAACAGCAAACAAAACTTGGCTCGACAACCCGGCAGTGAGAAAGGTGTTTGCACAGTCTGGGTGAGAGAGTGCGTGTCCATCTGTCGAAACTTGTTCATAGCTGTTCTTTTGCTTATTGATTTTTCTCAATATATCTCTTCACTTTCATGCTCTGTCTCTTCTCTTTCTCCTTTGCCACTTATCGAACTGACGTCCCGCCCGACTTCTCCTCTGCTGCTCTTTTTAGACCATCCCAGGCAGCCGGTCCTCTGTTTGTTTTGTGTTGGTATGGCATAATGATCTTAGATTTGTAACATTAGAAAATACCATTTGCACATATGCCAGTGTTTACTGTAAATCAGCCACATTGAAGCATATTTCATCCCACAATATTTAAACCCATATATTGCCACATTAAACAACAAAATAGTTATTATATTTATATTTTATATAATACTACTACTATCTACACCCAGGCTTATTTGTTCTGGGAGATGGGTGAATCCTAAGCGGAATAGATAAGCACATAAGAAGCTGGGTCCAGACTAGTTTAATGATAGCCGGACCGATTCTTTTTGAGAGGATGGAGGAATGAAGGGGTGCCGTCAATCCAGGAGTGGGCTTGTGTCAGCCTTTCGAAAAGATGTCATCTAAACGGTTCGCCAGATTGGATGTCTACACGGGAAAATGGGGAAAGTACCTGAACTTTCTGGAGGGCCCCTAAGAAGCTTTGTGCTGGGGAGAGACGTGTATGATGGGCTTATGGTGTTGTCATTTATACATATGTTTGTTTGGTTTATAGGTTATTGTCTGTTTTGTTACTATTTTGTTGTATGGTCCTTAATATTGTAGTTACTGTGTCATCTTTTCTTGATTTTTGTCTTGGTGGGTGGTGATGATTGTTTAGGTGGCTCATGTTATTCACATACTCAACTCGCTGTACACATCTGGGGCCTCATTTATAAAACTGTGCGTATATTATATTCTGAAAGATTTTGTGCGCCAAAAAGTCAGAATTTTCGTACGCAAAAACAAAATTCTGATTTACGCACTCTTCTCGTTGTAAATACGGACGTGCGTTACCTTATGCGGTCATGCACGAGCCTCACGCTCCTCCCGAGGTCGTCCCATATTTATCCTAATAAGGTCCATGTTAATCAATCAATGACTATTCCATCCTTGTAAAAGGAGCCCTTGATGACCAATCATGAAACGGAAAAAATGGGGGGAAAAGATCGAGGTGCTCCTAACAGTGGTAGAACATCGAAACAAAATCCTGTTTGGAGGCCTTAACCCTTGTGTGTTGTTCATGTTTTTGTTACACAGCTGGTGGTGGACCCACCACATTATTAGGCTTTTAAATCAATACAGCCATAACAATTTATTTAAAAATACTTAACAGATTTAGCTCAGTTACCAATGATATATACATCATTTATGGTTCATATTTGCCATTTACCCCTGTGAGATCACATTTATGATCATATGATCACTTTCGTTTTTTGTGAGAAAACAAGGAAATTCAATTATAACAAAGGTACGAAATAGAAACAAGATTTTTGATCATTATTGGTGCTTATTTCTTAGAACTTAATCAGAACAGGTGAAAGTGCTTGAAATGTAACAATTTTGTAACAACATTCCCGCACACAGACACTCAGATACGCACACTTACAGACACACAGACACACACAGAGACGCACAGACACATAGACACACACACACACACACACACACACAGAAACACACACAGAAACACACACACACACACACACACACACACAAACAGAAACACACACACACAGGCCCAGTTAGGAGGACACAGTTAAGTTTCATAGCACCTACAATTATTACACTCGGATCCAGTAGACCCGAACACCTCATATGTAATAGTTATGTGTAGGGGGTTGTACTGTGTGCAGTCATTGAAAATAAGTTATTTGTTATGTTCTTCACAGAAAATGAGCCGAGGCCAATGAGTTTGAGTTGGAAGAAATAATAAATAGCATAATTTTTCTTTTAGCAAACATTGAAAACGGGTCCCACTGACCCGAACACCATACAAGGGTTAAATAGATTTATTTGTTGGATATAAATATCCATTTTTATAATTCATGGATAGACCTAATTGATTGTTTACGAAAACTAAATAAAAATTTCACATGCAGGCTGTGCGCTATGCATCCAGAGTACTTTATTCATGTGATATTTGGTGTTAACATCGGAGTTCACTAAAACGCAGTCTACAAAACCTTGGGAGATTACGCACGATCACACACAAAAGGTTGCGGAAAACTGGACACATTTTTCCGCATGGAAATTCTTTATAAATTCCGACTTTTGCGAGGAATGTTGCGACGGCAAATTTCACCCTGCTGCACGCAACTTTTTCTCGCGTAACAGGATTTATAAATGACGCCCGTATGGTTAGACACACAAATGACGTATAGTCTTGCTCTTAGATGTCCCGCCCTGAGTGAATGACTCTCTCGCATGTTGTCCTGATACTCGCTGAAGAATGTGATGTGTCTAATTACAACTCAATTATCTGAATTATCAATGTAGAAAATGTCACAATCTTATGTGAGTTTTAAAACACCCCTCTCGGAGTTTGGCATTTCTGTCACGATCACAGGCTTTGTAATTAAATGGGTTTTGTCTGCGCATGGATCATTGCTTTCAGATGATTAAGGAATGATAGGAAAGACTATATAAATCAAAGACAACCAACCCAACTAATTAGCTTTCCTAACCATTACATCCACTAACAACCGCTCGAGGTGTTTCTCTTACATAATCAACTTCATTATTAGACGGTGTCACTGCAGCTTGTTATGGATCACATCTGATGGTATGCCAGCAAAGCATAGGGGAAGAAAAGTCCTATTGTATCATGAAATCCTCTGTAATATCATTTTTGAATGGGATAGAACTACAGTTGTAGATTAGCATTGCTGCTATAGGTGAAAACAAATTTAGAGCTATTTAGCTCATTCTCAAGGGCAAACAGGGGGCTGGGTCATTTCAATTACTGAGTCCGGTGAAACACTTTGGCTCGATTCTAATTTGTCTGTATATCAATTAATAAACCTTGACAGCAATATTACATCAAGGTACAAACCATAAGTATGAAGGACATGCCGTTGCTTAATGGTTTAATTACAGAATTCTACGTTGACATTATGTGAATACAAAATAACTCCATCCCCCCCCCCCTTCGAGTGTGAGCAACACTCAGGACACAAAGCTGGAGAGATAATCCACTAACTGCAAAAAATCTGTGGCAATTGTGCCCTCAAAAGGTTCACCTTCAGAGTGGGGCTATTATGTTTCTCCTGATATGGGGCTGATGCTAATCAGTGTGGATTGTATTTTATGCCTTAAGGCAGGAAAATGTGCTGATGAGAGCCTCACAATAAATGAACCTTATCACCTAATGGCATCTCAGCCCACCCTGTGACTTCCTGAAAAAGCCCTTGCTAAATGTCACGGGCAGGCAGAATGCACATGTGAGATAATTAGAGAGAAATGAATGATCCCAAGATGGATTGGTCACTCAACATTATTGCTGATAGCAAACTCAGGGGTCCGTTGGAAACACTATCACCGATTTCAAATACCATCCTCGGAAAATATTTTGGTCAATGCTCAAAGGTAACGATTAGAAAAATAAAACTATGGGCACTGACCTTAACAGAGGGGAAACTCGAGAAGTCCAACCGTGTTAACATTTATTTATCCTACGTATGTTTTGTACTGGTGGCACTAAAACTACAACTTCCATTACATAGCAGAGCTATGAATTATTAATTGCAGTAAAAAACAATTGTTGCTGTAGGCCTACTGAACAATACACACTAATTGTACACACACTTAAGAGCTGCCAGGTGACGTTAATTAAAGGTGCAGTAGGTAAGACTTCTAAAACTAACTTTCTGTCATATTTGATGAAACTGACCCTATGTTCCAGTAGAACTACATGAAGCAGGTCATTTAAAAAAAATCCGGCTCCTCTGGCACCATCTACAGCCTGTACTGCGTGTCAATCATTGCTCGTGCACACGCATTCATTCTCTCTTGTGGGGGGAGGGGCTTAGGAGATCGTTTTTGGGCTTCAGTGGAAAGGGGGGAGGGACTGAGAAGTTGTCGATGTTCAAATGTTTTGGCTAAGTCCTGGATCTTCGCAATCCTACCTACGGCACCTTTAAGAACACACAAGTGTTTAATCTCATACTATTCCTGTTTTTTCCCTTTTTAATAAGTAAGGCTGTCATGAGGCATGCTTGAAAGTAAAAGCTTGAATTTGGAGTTGACATTTTGGAATATAACATGTAAATGCCTTTGACAGAAACATTGAGGACATTACACTTTTTAAATTGAATTTACTATAATTATCTTTGTGAGTAGGAATTGTAAAAAATGTATCATTAAACTCAAACAACAGTAGCAAGGTAACATCATCCCATACATCCATCTAGAAAATCAAGATGGATGTGGTCTCTTTTAAATAAAGGGTGAATTCATAGTAAGACATCAAAGTGTTATGGCCTTGCCCTGCAGTGCTACACAGTAGCCTGCAGTAGTGTGACTTTGCAAAAGCAAAGCATCAGCGACATTAGCTTCAATATACATTATGATTTGTCAAAACTTTCTGTTCAGAATCACAGATTATGAAGCTGATAAGTGGGTAATTGTCAGTGGACTGCAAAGAGGTTTTTAAAAGTAATTGCCCACTAATTAGGCCTCCAGGGTGAACACAAATCTTCACATGAAAATAAAGCAATTTTTGGCCCTGTATGCAGAATGCAATCAAGTTCATCTCTACCTTGTAATATTGTGATTATCACTCCAACCAAAGTGTGTGCGTGTGTGTGTGTGTGTTCTTAGGATGGAAACGCCCTTGTAGAGCAGGGCTAAGTAGGCTATCACTCATTGTGAGTAACGGCAGAGGTGAAATGTAAGTAAACTCTGTGAATGTGCACAGCCACCCGAGTGCCAGATGCTGCGAGCTGGTGCCAACATGGCATGTGAGTGACTCATTAAATCAGAAGAGTGAAATCCATTGGCCTTTCTCTGATGGCTCTGTCGCTCATTCAAACCAGCAGCAAATTCATGACATTAAACAGACGATGAAATAAATAAATACAATGAATATGAAAATATGTGTCACACAGTGCATATATGCATGCACTGTGATGGATACTAAGTGCGCTGTCAGAAATTTTGAAGATGTCATTTAGGGTAAATTGAGAGAATGACTTTCAGTGGGCAATTTGTATCTCTCCCTCTGTGTTAAGAGATGAGCACAAGATTATCAATTGCTGATAGGACTCAAATTTTCATTTTATATTTTGGCAAAAATGGCCACAGAGAGCAGCCAAACTTGGCTCTGCATTAAACCAATTCAGAAATGTTATTACGTTAACTAATGCAGCAACCTGACTGTATTTGGAGCATATTGTCTGTTTCGAAAACCATTTGGATTGGTATTACGGTATCTAATACATAGTGTACAAAGTGGATTTTGTACGGCTTATGCTTAATACCATAACCCTTGATTTGATAAACTGGTTCATCATCATCATCCTCATCCTCATCCTCATCCTCATCCTCATCCTCATCCTCATCCTCATCCTCATCATCGCTATTGTCATTAGCATAGTCTTCCATACATTCAACCACAGATGTTGTGAATGCTGCTTACAAAAAACAATTAAAGAGAAAATCTAACAACAGTCTAACAATTTATGGTTTCAAGCCCGACCCTTTCCCTCAACATCTGCAGGAGAAAGCAAATTAAATAAAAAATGACCTTTTCATGTAATTAGTGACAAAAACATGTTTGTGGTTAACAGCACTTATTTTTGTGTTATTTAACAAATGGAAGCACTTTTTTTTTCTTCCCAAAGACATTGCTATCCCATCTGTTCGTCTCTTTGAATAGTATCAACATTATGCCCCTATCCTTAAAGCAGATTTTTAAGTCTGAAAATAATGTTTAAATGATTATCTTAATTATTTGAAAGCTTTGTGGATCACTGCCATCCTCAATAAACATATAGACAACATCCCCTTTGATACAATGAATGGCATGATGCATGTGATGATCACAATAAATGGACATTTTGTGTTTTATTCATTTTGTGTTGCATTCATTCCCACTTCCTGGTTTGTCACTGGCAATTTAGCATACAATATTGAATCTCGCCCTCACTGTGCCCAGCGGCCCATTTAATCAGGGAGTGGGATTACGGCTGAATAGCCCAGCCCCGGACGAGACGTAAAGTAACGTGACTCTCTACTAGGGACTCAAGATGGATGGGCTGGGCTATAGTCTAGATGGAACGCCTCCATTGGGCCGTTTGGCCTGGTGGAGCCCATCAATCAGGGCGGCACCCGAGGTCTAGGCTGAGGCTGTGTAATGATGCGAACAGCATGTGGCCAAGCCATCCCTGGCTGCTCAGGTGTAAGGGTCTGCCCTGTCCACCAGTCCTCTCAGCTCCTTCACCGCTATCATCCATCATATGCCGGCCGGATTCAAGGCGTGCAACACATTTTATAGGTTTGATTTGATAAGATCACTTCAGTTACAACTCAAGACAAACTGTAACTGGAGTTCAAAATTAAACATGTTGTGATGTAAATTCTTTAGGTTCATCAACTCATTAGGTATTTTATTAACTCAGTTTTTAAAGCCTTGAGTGTAGACCTGTGGTAGAAGTCAAATATCTCAACAATTAACCTTTGGTACCCTTTACAGTAGCTTGTTCTGGAAAGATTATTCATTGGAGCATGGGTTGTATGATCCTTGACAAGCATTGTATTCAGATTTGTAATCTTTCAAATGGAAAGCAGTGCAGAGGTGAAGACCAGACACATCACTTTCCCTAATAGCAGTTGTACAGGAAGTTGCCATTAGCCATTTTTTATGTGCCCCATACTTGCGGCAGTGTGGGCGCTTCAATCTTTCTATAAAGTTCATTAAAGGACATATTTTATTGCACATAATGTGCTTTATATCCCTCACACAAACATATTATGCTCCTGGATGAAGGTGGCCTTATGAGTCCCATAAAGCAGGCCTTATGAATATGATTGTAAAAGCTGCTGCTTAGTATGGACTCAGTGTGAGGGGAAGGTCATTTGGTAGAAAGCATGCACTGCAAAAATGTATGCTTATAAAGATGTCTTCGGTGGGGTTTCCAAGCTGCTGAAATACATCTGCAGCAGCCTAATGGACTTCTTTCCCCACTGAAAGCGATACCTGAGATGGATTTCAGTATGCTATGAGATTGAATTAAAGCAAACCCATTCTTTGGTCAAGGATTTGTTTTATGCTGTTGTGAGGTGGGCAACACTGAGTCTCCAATGGCCCTAGAATTCCATTATAAGTGCAATACTGGAATACATTTTTGGTTTCATTGCCATCGTAAATTGAGTGTACATGTGACCCCACATGTAAAGGTAAATGTGCATTGACAAGTGGCATGTAAATCATGCTCTTGTATCATGCGTGTTCATTTAACTGCATGCAAGACCTTGTGATATTGACTAAGCATTTTTCCTTTTTCTTATGAAATCAATGTCGAGTGATTTTTAAAAGGCAGTGTGTAGGAATGGCTGATAATTGCTTTTTGTTCTTCACTGATGATTACCACATTATGGAGGCATAGCAATTTCTGATTAGAGCTCAAATTGGATTTGAAAACTGGGATTTGAGGTGTGAGGAGGGGCCTTTTTACAATGCAAAATAAGGACTTAAAACTCTGATCTTTCTCCTGAATTTCAGGAAATTATGTGGCTGTATGCCTTTAAAAGGTTTATTAATTTATATGAATTGTTTCATTAACGTGAAGAGGGATTTCACACTCTTATAAAATTGAATGAGTAATATCCCCTTCAAATCCTTGTAAGCCCATAAACTCCAGAGAAAGAATATTTCCTGATAGAGTTGCAGCACCTCCAGTGCCTATTTTGTCTCTGTCACATCTTTTAATATCATCCACATTTGGGCATGTTATCAGTGAGACTTTACTGAGTGAACTTCATAATTAAAGAATGTATTATTATTATGACTTTAATTACATAACTATGCAACTTTGTTTTAATTAAGAATAGCCTTCCCCAATGGGAGCATAGTTTGAATGGCTTTTGTGTGCAAGGGCGTAAAAGCAATTTCTTACCCTGCAAGCATGATTATTCAAAAGTTCGCCAACCCAGATCTCAGGAAATACTCCATGACCTTGAAAATAAGTGAATGACAATGATGGTCTTGTCTCTTTACCTATCACAGCATGCAAATTGCAAAATTGTATGCTCCATTACTACTTGTAGTTGCCTCCAATCTCATTACAGCATTTCACATTTCCTATACTTTGTCCAGGCATAAAAAGAGCTCATGGACACTGTAATCTGGGGTAAAAGTGTACAAGAGAAGTTAAAAAAAAAGGGTGGTTTTGATTTTTTTTTTTTTTTTAAAAAAAAAAATATTTTTAAAAAGATTGTTGCCAAGACTTAATGGGGTTCCAGCACATTACATACACCTCTCTATGTCATTAGGTTTTGTCAGGCATAAAAACACTCATTTTACTAATATGGACAAACCATTCTTCATTGGCATGGTAATGACTTGGGAACTGAGTGCAGTCCAATCAAGTCATCACTATGTCATGGCCGACCAGATTCATTTGCTATACCACCATAGATGGCACTGTCGCACTGCTGACAGGCTGACTGACAGCATGCTGATGTGCCAGAGCACAAATTGTGGTGTCACTCCAGATCTGTGCATTTGCTTAAAAGCTGTGGAGCCAGATTAACATTTGAACATTCAATATTGAAAAGCTATCAAACTAATAAAACTTTCTGCTCATTTTTGTGAGACATCAAATTAATCTAATTTTGTTGCAGTACCGTGTAGCAAAAGAATACTCAAAGTTTTAATATGATGTAATTATAAGGCACACATTTTCATATTTGGACATTTGTGATATAGTTTGCCAATTGGAAAAAAAAACAAATGTAAATTTCAAATGAGAGGGACTGAGGCACCCTGTCTTCATTTCCAGTAAAGCTTCAGGTGCTTATTTGCTGTGAATTATAGAAATATGAGATGTCATTCACCTTGACAAGCCTATTTTCTGCCCTGTAATTCCATCTGTGAAAGTTAAATATATGCATACGTTTATTATAGTATGCAGCGTGTGTTCATGCCAATACCCTTTTATGAGATTTCAATTGTTGCATATACCAATAATTGCAAAGTTAAAAAAAAGGTAAATCAAGAAACGTAATGAAAAACATTAGCCTGTTCGTTCATCACAGTTGATATTATTTCCAGATAAATCATATGTTCTATTGAGATCCACATTTTCCCATGTTTTTTAAAAAACCTAATAAAATGTATTAAGACAGTAATTTCCGTTATTTGAACACCATAAGTTGATGATTTGTACAATAACAGATTCATCCAAAATGGGTTTTGAGCCTTCATGGGTAAATACTGAGTGTTCCTCTGTGGGCGTTGTATCACTATGCTTTGGAGATGAAAATTAGAGCTGAATTTCAAAAGCATATAAGACACTTGAACAAGCAATTTATTGAGGCGAACAGCCTACACATGGCAGGCCACACAGGCCTTCACCAGGGCTATGTGCCTGTCTGGTGGCTCTACAATTTAACAAAGTGATGTTTTAATGAGCCTGGCTCCAAGGGACAGAAATGCTATTCTAATTTGAGTTCCTCGCTCGAAAAAAAAATCCAGAACACCTGGTACTGAATAAATGCATGGTAATGGCAGAACAATATACTATAGACCGCTGCAGAGAAAATCATCTTGTTATCCCCATCAGTTTGTCATAACTAAATCAGGCATTAATTGTAATATTAATTACATTGTCATTTCAATTTAGAAACAAAATAATAATTGTAAATTGAATATTGATGTAATGACATTTTGTATTATGCAATAAAAACATTGTGCCACCATCCCTCGCAGTCTGGGTAATAACGATTACCTCTTTACCCCAGCCATAACAAGCATATCAACCAGGCGACTTGGCTCCAGTGCTACTCCTTTTAGAGTATCTCTCCACTCTGATGTGCACGATCACACAGAAGGGTGATGTGTTCGCATTTCAAGGACGCTCATACTTATATGCTGTAAAACTGACCTCATTAGGGCCAGAAAGTCCTAGTTTGGAGACTTTATCCATGCCACAAATGGTCCATGGATCCTTCTCTGAATCACATTTGCTAGTGCAAAGCACCACAGTATGAGTTACTTTGTAAGGATTTTCTCTGCCATGATTATGACACTGACCCAAGGACAAGGACCATCAAAAAGTACAAAGTCAAATAATTTAACCTGACGAGACTAAAATCTTTTGGCTGAAAGTATTCATTTTCAAATTTTGTCACATCATGTCTTAAATCATAGAAATGGAGAATAACTTATTATGTTATGCAAATGGGTATAGGGCTCCCATATTTTTACCAGTCCATACAGACTAGTTCATAAAATGGAAATTCATCAGCACACTACTCTACACTGTCATGTAGAAAACTTGAGTTCCAATACTTTTAATTTATAATAATATGCAAATGTATGGTTTAGTCTGTATTTCTTAAGGATTTTTCTTAAAAGCGTGTTAAGTAAAAGTAAACTTGAAAAGATTTAAATGGCTGCTTACACCTAACAACTTGTTAAAGCTAGAGTAAACTTTATGTCACATTTGTAAAGATAAATTATTTTTGACATGTTACTTTTGTACAGTAAACTCGCACACCATGTTGGTTCTTCCACAAATAAATTAAATAGGCCTAGGCCTACTTTAAAGCGCCCATATTAGACAAATTTTCAGGTTCATAATTGTATTTTAAGGTTGTACCAGAATAGTTTTCAAAAAACACCATAATTTCATTGTACTGCACAGCTCTCTCTCACTGCTGCAGATCCTCTTTTCACTTGGTCTCTGTTTTAGCAACAGAGTGAGACCTCTTTTCTTCTTTTTCTTCTGTACTATCTTTGATTGCACTTGCACATGCGCAGTAGCTCAGATGTAGATCATGTCAGCTAGCTAGCTCCATAGACAGTAAAAGAAAGTTTCTCCCTTATATACTGTCTATGGTTTCTCCGACTTCGGTCAGTTACAAGGCAGGATTAGCTGGGAGACTTCTAAATGAGGGCGCACATGTAAGTAGTTCTTTTGTAGATTATGGTGAACTTGTGTGTGTTGTAGCAGTGCTTTGCTATTGAGAACGTGGTAGCATGCTAGCGTTAGCATTAGCGTTAGCATTAGCGTTAGCATGCTAACGCTAACGTTACGAGCTAACGGTTGCGGTTAGCCTGCTCGTTACGGCTTGTGACATCACAAGCCGTGCCGATTTTGAACAGCTCACCGGAGACTGAAGGCAGGACACATTCAGAAACTGTATCTCACTCAAAACAGCATGGATAGAGTTTTTTTCAAAGTTTGTATCCGTGTGGAAGCACCAGAGACACAAAAGAACACCCCAAATCACAGAAAAAGTGTTTTTTCATAATATGGGCACTTTAAAAATATATATATATATATATATTTCTTAATTCACAAGAAAATGGCTGGGTATGTCCCCATGCTAATTTTGTATGACACATGAAAAATATAAATGTCCTAATGTTAAGACGTTGATTTTATTGGGACTTGCAAATCGTACAAGGAGCAATACAATTTCCGGCTACCATCTTTCATCATCTTTGCATGGATTAAGATGGAAACGGGTAATAAAATGTTTTCCATGGTTCAGCGGACGGAATATTTTTTTATCGAGATGGCTAGAACAGTCTTTGAGGATTCTGGAAATACGTTCAAAACAGCAGTAAGTGTTGTTATACGACTTCCTGGGAAAGATCGTTGTGGCTTTATCTTAAAACAAAACTTGATTAAAACAAAAAACAGGTGCGTGTCATTAACCCCAACGTTAAACGTTAACTTTAGCTAGCTGGAGGCACAAACAGTGGCTAGCATGTTTTTTTCTCTTTAGCCTTGGTCATATTTGAAAATACAATGTTTTCATGCAACTTACAGCATGAAGTGTTGCTTTAATGATTTAGCTAGTTAGCTAGCTAGCTAGCTAGGTTAGGTTAAAGTTACAGTAGCTAGCTGTTAACGTTACCTGACTTAACGTTAGCTTCTTTCAAATATTTTTCTTCAAGCTAAAAAACGGATGGTGTTGTGGAAAAACAATACATACTTTTAAGTCACGTATTGAGAAAGCAATTAGCCTTTATTCTAGAGATGGCCCGATACCATTTTTTGCTTCCCGATTCCGATACCTGAACTTGCGTATCAGCAGATACCGAGTACCAATCCAATACCAGTGTGTCATATATTTTATTATGTTTTAACAACTGTATACTACTATCCCTGTATGGATGTGATATGATTTCTATCTTTGTTGTCTGTCTGGCTCAGGTTAAACTCTTTGTGAAACATGAACAAACACAAACAATGAATGCCACAGAACTTTCTTTTATTCTCCAGTTTGACAGTTATAACGGAGTAAGAACATAAATAAACTACATAGATTTTCCTTAGGGCTTTATTACGTGGAATCGGATCGGTGCATAAACTCCAGTACTTCCCCATACCGATACAAGCATTTTAGGCAGTATCAGAGCCGATACCGAACATCTCTATTTACTCTTATGTGTGTTTTCTTTTCTTTTACTATAGGTCAGGGCTGATTTCAGGTCAAGTTGCTAGAGGATGATAAACTGTGACTTGAATATCATGTTCTCACGGGTGAATTTCTGGCATGCAAATGTATAGCCAGTGCGCTACATGCCCTTTATAATCAGATTCCTTTCCTAAACATCATGTGCTATTTTGCTACATGATGTTTTTACATAACTCTGTGAAGAAGTTTGACATTATAGCCATGTGCAATAGAGTAATCAATGTCTGTTCTTTTCTTAGATCATTTTAATTTCATTTTGCTATTTAGGCTGAAGATATGTAAACTTATTGCTGTTCACAACTGTCAATCTTCCCAATAATAATTTACTTTGATTATAAACCATACTAAACTGGAGATTTCTGTTAGAGATCAGGGATAATATTGTGACAAAAAGCCATTTAGAGAGGATGACTGACCATTGGTAATTTTTGGTGTAGTAAGTTGAATCTGTACGTTTTCTATATGAATAGCACCCTGCTTCTTGCACTAGAATAAAATGTTGTCAGTAAATTATTATGGCCTAGGTTCCCCAAATTCCACTCACCAATCACATTTTCTTTGTTATAAGAGTGCCTTGTGTGAAGTCTTTTTGTCAGTCTGCAAAATAGTTCCTTAAGTTGTGGGACTGGTGAAAGACAGGTTGTGTTATCATACAGCTACTTTATGATTTCGCAATGTGAAACATAAAAGAAACAACTTAACCATGGATTTGAAATGTATAATGCATTATCAATGAGAAAAGTTCATGGTCAGGCTTTTCTAATTACTTTTTTAAAGCACAACCATTTTTGTGAAATGATATTTCACTTTCCCTTACTGCACTGTAGATCCACATAATTGGAAAAGACTTTTATTTCTAAATCCTTACAAACTAGCAAACACAAGCTTGACAGGCTGTTGAAATGGGGACATCTTGACTTCTACTCTGACTTGAATGCTCTGCAAAAGTCTTACCTATCACATCAATGTCAAACAATGGATTACACTACTTTACGAGATGTCAGTGGTCATTCCAATACTCCACAAAATTAATCAAATCTTTTCTTTTTGTAAATTTGGGGAGATCTCTCTCTCAACTGAGAACAGAAGTTAATCAAATAAAGTGGGATTGAGCAAATCAATCATCTGGTCTCTTCGAGGGTCCATGTTGACTGCCAGAGCACATGTCATCATTCATTTTCAGCCAATTTACTTGATGAAAAACAGCCCGGCAGAGTGTTTGGCACCCATTTTGCATTTACATAAATCTAATTTCAGGTGAAATATTCAAAGCTCACCTATACCCCAACACAGCCTTCATGTCCTTATGTTGTGACTGGAACAACGGTTGTCCACTGATTGCTTAGCTTAAGGGGTTGGCGGGCTTTATTTGACTGTTCACAAACATATTTAACAAAATCTGAGAAACATTTCTGATCTTACACAGATTTGCATGATTTCCTAAGGTATGCACTAATTTCCACGTCATTTTTGTGACAATGATTATGTATATTTGTCAAATGGCTCCAAAATTACTGTGATACTCGTTTCTGAGAGTAATTTTAGTAAAATTGCTCATATTATGCTCCATTTCAGGTTCATTCTTGTATTTAGAGGTTATATCAGAACAGGTTTACATGGCTTAATTTTCAAAAAACACCATATATTTGTTGTACTGCACATTGCTGCAGCTCCTCTTTTGTTCGTTTGTTTCGTTTGTTGCGCTCTCTGTTTTAGCTACAGAGTGAGGCATCTCACTTCTGTTCCATCTTTGTTGGGAGTCGCACATATGCAGTACCTAGGTAAGTAGTAGTAGTACCTAGGTATAGTTACATATTTTTTAAGGTGGATATTGGATGTGAAAAGAAGAAAATTCTTCTTCCATGACATTGCACTTTAGATGTGTGTGTATTTCCCACACCAGGAGTAATGTATATAGTTCTATTTTATAGCGATCGATTATCTATTAAAAAAATGTTCAATGTAAAATGTTCAATTAAAAAATAGATAGAAAATAAATATTTGTGTGTGCTGTAAAGTGGTTAGAAAATATGAAATTGGAATCGGCTAAAATCGGTATTGGCAGTTTAAACTCAATGAAAAATTGGAATCGGCCTAGAAAGTTGTAATCGGTGCATCTCTAATTATAACGTGTGTTACAAAGTGACCCACGTTTGTCTCTGAAGTAAAGGCTGGACTACAATAGAGCTGTTTGGAGCAGTTTGGGAACAGTGTTTTCTGTTGGAGATGGTAAGTCCCTTTGGGGGGCATTTTGGGCTTTTTCACTTTGTAAACCTGTAACGTGCACAAACAAGATATATAACACAATAAAGGAAACGGGGAAAAGCCAAAAAGCATAATATGAGCACTTTAAGGTTAGGGTGAGTTGTTTCAATAGAATTTAGGTTGTATTATATTGGTTATGCCTATAGGATTGCATCGGTCATGGTATCATTTGGTTTGAGAAAATGTCTGCCATTTTGATTACATTATGCATACAATGTGCAGTAAGACAGTTGACACTTTGTATACCTTCACTTCCGGGATTGCTCCGTTGCCAACGGAAATTCTGCCGGATTTCACTCTTTTCGGCCGGATGACTGTTACATTCCTCTTTCTTTGTGTTGTAATTTTAAACGCCGGTGGATTTGTGAGGACTATGGTTAACTGCTCCTCAGATCTCTGCAGGGTAAATCCAGACAGCTAGCTAGACTATCTGTCCAATCTGAGTTTTCTGTTGCACGACTAAAACAACTTTTGAACGTACACATGTTCCACCAAAACAAGTTCCTTCCCGAGGCTATTTTGCAGCGGCACCGTGGCTCTGTCCGGCGCTTACCATACCCTGTTAGACTGTTGTGGTTTGCTGTAGTTACACTTCTGACATTGATATTGGTAGGTTTTAACAATGACTTATAGACCGCGTTGAGCTGCAAGAAGAACATATTTCTAACTTTCAGTTAAGAGGAGAAAATGTAAAACAATAGAAAGCAGTCAAGAGAGTGTCAGACCTGATGTGGAGTGGGAGCTGGAGTGTGTTCTGTTAACAAAATTGAGACCACTCATGAAAGCAAGCACAGGGCTGTAGTAGGTGGGAAAAATGACACCCACTGTATTTTAACTGCATCACTGTACTGCACCAGCTACTTCAGAAATATCATGCAAAGTACAGTTCATTTTAGTCGTGGGGCGGGGGTTAGTGGTAAAGCTATAGATTAGAAGTTCAGACTGAGACAATCAAAGGAAGAAAAGCTAGATCCTCGTTTTGTTTATACACTACTGAGGTTTTCCATTCCAAAAGATAGTAGGCTTTGATTTCAAAAGGTTGTACAGGATTATTGTTGCAACAACAGCTCATTATTAACACCTATTTTAAACAGAAGTGTTGACATGCTTCTTTGCAACATACAGTACGTCCAGAGACTTTTTAATGAGTTTGCTGTCAGACGATCAAACACGGTACCACCAGGCAATTTACTGTCTTCAAGATAACAGACTTTAGTGTGTATGTTTTGAATCTGTCCTCTTCTCTGTGCATCTGTGTATTAATTTCGGTCACTTACTGAACGTGCTTACATTGTTGTGTGGAATATTTACAAGTTATGATAACAATTGCAGGGCATGGGAAACTAAAAGTGACAAAATTACTTTCTGGAATGTCTGATCTTGTAATCATAGGATGGCTTCAACATGAATTGCCGCAATGACATCTGCTTTGTGACTGGGTTGGCATCATGCAAAATAGTGTATGTCTTCCATTTGTGCATTAAGACTACTGGGGCTCCATCTTCATCTTAGATTGCTTATATTACATGGCTGATTGACCATGACAGATCCTCCAGCTTTTAGATTATTTTGCTATCAGATGAAACTGGCATTTCGTCACGCTGTCCAATAAGCTTCCACAGAGGTTTTCATTCTTCTGATTCAACTTTGCATTACTGCTTCTGATAAATGAAAAGAAATGTCCTTAATCTCAAAGTCACCTCTGATCTCTAATATGGTCTTGGAGATTGCATGCAAGCCTGCGCTTTCAGATTGGCTGCCTTTATTTTTAGTGCTTGTTTTGAGGTAGTGAGTGGCTGTGAGGCACAAACTGGTTGCAGACTTGACTGAGTATCAAATTGTCATTTCGAAAGTGACAAGGTGCTGATTTGCCCGCCTGGCACTGAGCGATTGGACATCACTGTTGACAAATGGGCAGTGGAACAAAACTGGCAGGATGCTAGGGAAGACAAAATGCCTTCAGCCAGCCAGTTTTTTCTTCTTCTATCTGTTATCACAGCTGGACAACAGCTAGTTAAAATTCCTGAATTTTCTGATAGTATAATTGTTTTTCTGCCAACCGTTTCAGTGTCAAGCGCACTTTCAGCAAATATTCATCCACTGTGCTGTTATTGTATTTTCAGTCTATGGCAGTTATTTGTATGATGTGTATAGAAGAAAGTGGACTGTTTGGACTCCACTGGTGGGTTTGCCTTTACAAATCTACATTTTATTATTTATTTATATTAATTTTGGTGAAGCAGTCATCACAGACAGCATCTAGGGGAAAGGAGGGCACGTCTGAGTAGGTCAGTGGGTGTCATTACAGCACAACAGTTGTAAAGGAATTAGAGAGGGAGGGATGAGATGCAGATTGCTGCAATTACTGCTGTCTTTCTCTAAAGCCAACTGGGGGATTTGCAGTGCACAACCACTGCGCTACATTCCTCTGTTCATTTTATATTTTTCAATGTTAAATTCATTCATAAACAAACTTAAATAAAAACAAATACTAGCCTTTATAAATGCTGTAATCTGCAATAAAGTATAAATTACATTTATTTTGAGATTTAACGAAAATAAATAAGTATTAAGTATGCAATCTTTTTAGTTCAACACCTTTTAGCTTAAAAAGTCAATCTACTGTACTTTTAAGACTAAGTACTGTATTTCTGACTATCTCTAGATACTTAATTAATCAATACTAATATAGTAAATAGTATGTGTTTAAAAATGAAGGCTGAATCAGGCTAGTAGCGAACTAGATATGACTTAGGCAGACTGTGGTTTCTTGTTGGTTGAGAGCTAATGCATTATTCAATCCTTGCATGGTTTGAGAGACAGAATAAGAGTAAAACACCCTTTCGCAGCCAGTCACCAAAGGTCTGATCAGCTCCTGGTGCATACCCCAGATTTTCAAAACATATTCTGCAGACAGAACATGACTAGGTATCGTCCCAGGAAACCCACACTGGATATATTTTGAAGACCCGTTTTGCAGTGGTAATGCATTTCCCCTGTCTCACTGCCTGTCTCTGAAAAAAAAAAGCAATCAAATGAAAAAGGAGCAGAGAAAACACATGTTGCATTTCAGCTGCCTCTGAGACCAAACCAATCCCAGCTATTGCTACAGATAAGACTGCATTTATAATTGAATTAAAAGTGAATCTGCAGTTTGAAAGCATTTTTCTGTTACACACAATCGTGGTTAAATACATTTTTGAGATAGTCCCCTTTTTTTATGATTCATTGTTCAAATGATTGATTGCTGAAATTCTGATTGTGGCTTTTCTATGTAAATACCGTATTGGTCCGAATATAAGATGACCCCCCCCCCCTTTCAAGACAAATTTGTCTTGTTTTATGTATTTTTTTTGTTGTTGTTGAGAAAATAATTTTATTTGAAAATAATTCTAATAAAAACACATTGAACAAAACAACGTAGGCTGTTGTTTTTAACATCTTGTAAATGCAATAACATTTTCAACATCTTTTTAGATGAAAGTGTCACATTTAAATAAATATTTCCAAGGCCTTCAGCTGAATGACTGCTCTGGTAATGGGCATCCCATCATTCCGTTTTTCAGTCACATAACTTTTCTCTTGGAAGCGGCCGCTTTGAGGACCACGGTGAGAATTTCTCTGGCTGTTTGCATTTTTAGACGGTGTATCATCTCCATGACAACGCCTCGTTGTACATCCGCTCTAACTACAGTTACAGTTCTAGTGATGAATCGGCGAAAACACGTTTTATTTTGCTGATTCACTGCTTTGTTCCAACGCCGCTGGGTGCTCCCTGTCTTCAGTCACTCTCTAGCTCTCTCCACCATTTAACCTTACCGTGCTTTTGGGCGGTCGTTGAGGCTCCGTCTAAAACTCTGCCATTTTGATCAGCTGTTTGTAACATTAAAATAAAATGGATTATGGATCATTTCATTTCTATAGATAATAGTAGAGCCCGACCGATATATCGGCGAGCCGATATTAGGCATTTTCCAAACTATCGGTATCGGCATTTATAATGGCCGATACATGAATATTTAAAAAATAAAATAAAAACAGACAAAACACCCTTCAACCACTTTAAGTTTCATATCTTAAGTATGTATTTTTATACATTTTATTTATCGCAACTTTAATATATTTTGATGTTCCTCTGTTCTGTTGTGACAATAAAACAAACAAGTTTATTTTTAAACTGCATTATCATATTATTTTAGTGAGGACTCATAAATAACTAAAAATAAAGAAATCTGTTTATGTTTTGTTACACGTTTCTGGATTTTTCTTTTTTTTTTATTTATATCTGCCGATATATCGGAATATCGGATTTTTATATCCGAAATATTTGTATCAATATCGGCCTTTAAAATCCTTTATCGTCGGGCTCTAGTTTATAGCAGACTTTACCAGCTGACTCCTCTATTGGCTGTTGAAACAGGTGCCTTAAGTTCTAAAACCAGCCTTTGCGACTTGAACAGTTGAGTCGCAGCGCGACCGTCAGCTGGCCAGAGTCTGAGACTGAGACAAATGACAGATTTTAATGATATTTTCCAGGGGTATTTAATTCAGGTATCGGTATTAGTATTGGTATTGGGTATTGGTAAGGGAAAAGGAGAATAAAACACCTACACACAGGACGAGGTTTTCATTTTAAAATGAAATACATTACAATCTCATCACGTTGTTGTCTTGTCAACGGATAATAAGCAGCTGGACCCCCCTGCTTTAAATCTGAGGACATGAGGTGCGCCGGACCCACCGCAGCTCACCTTAGACTCGTAAGCATGTGATGGCAGAACGGTTCACACCTCCCATTAGGTAAGAGGTGAGCAATCAATTACCTGGAGATACGTCTCGGTGCCAAAAATATCATTGTCAGCTTGTCACAATGTGAGAAATTGGGGGGAAAAGAAGAGTGACAAATCACAAGGTAACATGACAGACTGTGTTATCTTGTTTTCTCCCAGATCTGATAGAACTGACAGAAGTGCCCTTAGATGGGCTACTATACTGTAACATCACTTAAGACTTCTGTGAAAACCTGTTGCTCAATGACGGTCTGTTTCCTCCTGTTTTAGGACAGTCGCCTCACTGGAAAGTAAGTCGGTTAGATGGATGCAGCTTCTTGCCCAAGAAAACTAAAGCAGGGTGTATGCTTGGCAACAAGGTGAAATTGAATCAAGGTAATTAACTCTCTTAACACCACATTTTCATGTTTCCTCACAGCACATAATGGCAATTACAGCTATTCTATAGTTAAAGCTGCATTAACAGATTTTTTTTGGGCCGCCTGGGGGCAGCAGAAACAGGTTGTACCTTGTAAACATGACACTATGTAACTCAATGTATCATCACCTTTTAAAGGAATACGCCACTGTTTGTTGAAAAAGGGTTATTCACCGTCTCCTCTATATTTATATTAGGTGGGCAAATGCATTTTTGTATCAGTGCATGCATTGTCTTAGTCCGGTGCCGCCGCCGCTAGCTAAGCTTAGCGTAATGAATGGAATCCTTTGTTGCCGGTTAGCATGTTGTGAGTAAAAGTGACTCAACAACAACAAAAACAAAACCTAATTACTTCTTGTGGCCTCCATATTCAAAACGAGTAAAAATAGCAATGCAGATTAAGCCTAGATGATTTCCTAGGCAGATATTAACTTGGGACTATATTGGGTGGAAGTAGGCTACAGCCGAAGCACTGCTACTCGGGCACAGAGATATCGGCAGCCCATACATACATTGCGTATATTTATACTTTGAATTTCGTCATGGCATTTATATAACACATACTCTATGATCTTACAAAGCTAACGCTTTTGACTGATTTCAATTTAATGCATTTTTGTGAATTGGAGAAGTCTCGTCAGGGCAGCGGCATTTCGGTAAAACAGTAACCCAGAAAGGGTGACTTTGCGCCGGCCGCAGAGCCCCGCGGGCTGCCAATATCTCTGTGCCCGAGTAGCAGTGCTACGGCTGTAAGCTACTTCCACCCAATATAGTCCCAAGTTAATATCTGCCTAGGAAATCATCTAGTCTTAATCTGCATTGCTATTTTTACTCGTTGTGAATACGCAGGCCACAAGAAGTAATTAGGTTTTGTTTTTGTTGTTGTTGAGTCACTTTTACTGACGACATGCTAACAGCAACAAAGGATTCCATTCATTACGCTAAGCTAAGCTAGCGGCAGTGGCGCCGGACTAAGACAATGCATGCACTGATACAAAAATGCATTTGCCCACCTACATAAATATAGAAGAGACGGTGAATAACCCTTTTTCAACAAACTGTGGCCTATTCCTTTAAGTTGATACAGCGAACTTGTTGGCAAACAGTTGCTTATTTACACACACGCAAAGACAGCATCGGTAGTATTGAGTTGGAATGTTTCAGGCCACCTGGTGAATGTAAGTCTAATATTACCTCACCTTTTTAGCTCTGTTTTTGTCTCCACCAAATCCTGAGGGAAATGTGTGACTCCTTAGCTGCTTATCTGTTCACCAGATAGTCGCCAACCTTGTCTGTCTGCTGTTTCGTGCTGGGCACATAGTGTAAAGTGAATTTAAGAGCTTATTTAAATAAGTAAATAATAAATGTCAGATTGAATCAAATACCAAGGGCTTCTTTCAAGTTTCACTATTTTGCACTGATGTTCAGCTATCAAGCAGTCTGAAGGAAATCCATGGCAGGAGAGGCAGAGAGACCAATTTCTTTGCTGACAGTGGCTTCAATAGCTCATAATGCAATACAGATACAAGATATGATACAGTTTGAGTAAGGGATATGACTCTTACTTTTTCTCCACTGGAAAAATTTGATCTCTCTCTCACTATCACTGTCGCCGTCGCTATCACTTTCACTCTCCACACCTACATTGAACACCCACAGCTAAAAGCAACAAGTTCACGAGAGGTCGTCAATAGTCTGGCAAATGTAGAACATCACTAACTGAAGTAGATAAGGCAGGTAGAGGAAACGTGGGTGTACAAAGAAAGAAATTAAACTACAACAGTTCATCACAAAATAACATCACAGGTTGATGATATATAACAGTATAAGAGTATCTGTTCTTGGAATTATTTTTATACAGGGATAGCAAAGGAAATATCAGTTGCCATGGAGTCTATTAATTCAGTACCATGCTCTCATACACTTTTATTTATTTTGTTCTATTTTACAAAATAGACTTAAATATCTGACAAACAATATGATTATAGCAGCAATGGCTAACGAAACCAAAAAGCAATGTCAGTCACAAGCTTATGCTGTACGGGAAGTAAAAGCTGTAAAGACAGGAGTCTGCGTGGCCTTGGCGAATACTAAAAACACTTGCTGCTCCCCCAGGCCCCCTTTTATTACTGCCAGTGTATTTAAAACATGCCCTGCAGTAAGGGAACAAGATGACTTCACAGCTGCGTAACAGTGTGTACAATCAGTGTGAGTAGTGATGATCTGCTCAGGTAACCATTTCATTTTCACAGGACATAAACTGATCCCAACAGCTGAGACTGACAGCAGGATTTATATCCTGACACTGATATGTACATCATTCTGTATCAGCTTTCCTTGAAATGGAACAGACGGATATGTGAATATGCAGCTGTGCAAATTCCACTTGAATTTGTGAAGGGAGGATAGTACTCTCTTACAAAGGCAGTGTTTTATAGTTCCCCATCCTTATGACACAGGAGAAGGAGCAGAAAGATAGGGGTCCCATGGACAGATGAGACATTGAGATGTACAAATGAAAAGGCCGGGTCCATTTGTCATGTCACTAATGGACAGGACAGACAATCAGTCAGTAATGACCCTCTCGCATGTCTAAATGGTGTCATTTAATGAGAATGGGCTGTGCTTGAATCTCATCAAGTAAAATGTTAGGTATCTGCATCAAATAGAGTAGGAAAAAGGGGCTTTCCAAACTATCAACACAGGTGGATCATGAGTCTTGACTTGACTGTGTCACTATGTATGCAATAATATAAAATAGTTCCATGCAATAATATAAAGTAGTGCATGCTTAATTTTCAGTTCAGTTTATCTTTATTGTGAGACTCAAAAGTCCAATAGAAAAATCAGTACACAAACAAGGTACAACACTAAAACTAGGATTGATGAAGGTGCCACACAATTAATTATTACTATAGTCACTGATTTTTATGATAATTTTTTATTTATTTTTTCATTTTAAACAACAGAACAGACAAACACACTTGAACAAGAACAACCACCTCCGCGGTCTCGAGGAAAAAAAATTAAAAAAAGAAATAAACAGAAATAATAATAATAATAATAATAATAATAATACATTTAATTTGTAATGCACTTTATATTTAAGCAAATCTCAAAGTGCTACATGATAGTGCTAAAAATTATAAAAACACATGGAGAGCATGAAAAGAAAAAGAAGTAAATAAAAGGCAAAAGGACACAAGTTCACTCAAAAGCTCTCCTAAAAAGGTGGGTTTTAAGGCCACGTTTAAAAGCATCCACAGTCTGTGGGGTCCTCAGGTGGTCAGGGAGAGCATTCCACAGTCTGGGAGCAGCTGAGCAGAAAGCCTGATCTCCCATTGTACAAAGCTTTGTCCTGGGAGGTTTCAAAAAAATATGCTGAGGCAGATCGGAGGGTACGTGTTGAGGTCTGTGGGGTGAGGAGTTCCTTGAGGTAGAGGGGGGCTTCACCATGAATGCACTGGTGGGTAAGGAGGGAGACCTTGTACTCAACCCTGAAATCACACCTTGCCTAGTCACTTTCCTCTACTTCTTGTGATGCTGAGGTTATTAGGACTGATACCTGCTGCACCTGCTGCATCTTTCCATAGATCTATAGTCAAATCATTTTCTTGGTTGCGGTGGAGCCGGCTAACCAAACTTTCTTTTGTCTCCCAAGCAGATGTAATTTAGAGTTGTCATTAAGTAACAAAACAATTGGGTCAGTAGGAATTGGACATCCTATCACCTCATACTCCCAGACCATGTGCAGGAAAGTTCCAGTTTGTTCAGGTTGGCAGAACGTGCAATAGGGAGTAGGAATGCCTTTGGAGATGTATCTCTTCTGAGGTGTCCAATATGTCCTATGACATATGTTGAAGTGGATCTGCTGGTGATTTAGGTTCTTGGAACAGTGGAAAATATTGTACCAAACTGTCTCCCAATTAATTACGTTCTCCTCCGGGCTCAGCTCTCGCTCCCATTTCTTTACTATTGGGAGTTCTCCTACGGATACTTGCATTCTTAGCATAAATCCTGGACACTAATTCTCTTGCAGGAAAATCAACAAGCCATTTAATGATTGGGTGGGTCTCAAGACTGTTTCCCCATGGTACTCCATAACATTTTAGGGCTGACCTTAAGCGAAGATAAAGGAAAAAGGATGTCCTAGGGATCTCAAAGCTAGTTCTCGGGTCCCGGGATGGATTGCTTCGCATTTGGTCGGCATATCCATCTGGGAACTTTCCGTTGGAGAACTTTTGGGAAGGGGCGAAAATACTAGTTAGCTGATTGGATAAACCATCTGTCTATCACCACCTGTTGGCGATAGACGGGCCAAATCAACCAATCAGATCAAACTCTTTCCGAAACCAGTTGGGAGAAGAGCAAAAACATATTTTCCTCCGAGAAAAGCCTCCAGTGCTGTTTTTTTGCTCTTCTTTCAATGAAGGAATACTTTCTAATTCGGATTAAAACTTGCGCGATAGCTACGCTCATCTCATCCGTGGAAGCTGCCATGTTGTTTAGACTAACAGTTGCTTCTCGTTGTGTCACACCTAAACCCGCCTCAAAACCAACGCTGATTGGTTAGTCGTTTGGCGAATGGCTTCAAATGTTCTCTATCTCAAGATGACAGACTGATCTGCGAGTAGAAAACTGGAGCTCGCAAGATCAGGATGGTCTCACGAGGCTAGCTCAACATACCTTCCCCATTGAATAACTGGTCTAGAGTATAAATACCTCTGTCACTCCACTGGTTACAAACAAAAGGTTTGTTACCAGACATTAAGTGCATGTTGTGCCAAATTGGGGTACTCAAATGCCACTTATTGGTGTAGCGTAGTTGCTCCTCCACCTGTTTAACGTTGGTCAATGTGTTGGTGATAATAGGGCCATAGGCTAGCATACACACCTGCAAAGGCGAGGTCTTGCAGTCTTAGACTTCCAGTGAGGTTTTGCTCTATTTCTCTCCATAGGACTGTAGATGAGGGGTCTATCCACATAACACTCTGAGGGCCCGTAGCTGAAAGGCTCTATGGTACACTTGGCCTCCCGTGTTCCTGGTACGTTGCAAGGTAGAGTATTTTAGCCTAGGTTGTTTACTATTCCAAAAATACTGCTGGGTTACGGTATCAAGTTTCTTGCAGAAATGTATTGGTGGGGGTAAGGGGATCATTGTACTTAAGAAGTTCACACGAGGAACTATGTTCATTTGTAACCACAGCAATCCTGTACCATAGCGATGCCGCCACGCAGACCAATTAGTCAGATCCCTTTGAACACTACTTAGTATAGTTTCATAGTTGTCCTGGACAACTGTGTGGCTGTAGCAATGTGTGAATGGTGATGCCCAAATATGTAATTTTGTTTTGGGTTGGTATTGTATCACTAATAGCTGATGTCACCTGTTTGTTGTTCAACAGGCGCAGATTAGATTTAGACTAAGCGATGGGGAATAGCTGTGAATGTACCATGTCAATGAATTTGGCTCCCAAACCAAGCCTCTCCATTTCTTTCCACAGGTAGTTCCATTCTAGGCGGTCAAAAGCCTTTTCTGCGTCCAGTGATAAAACTGCTGCCGTAGTTGGGAGGTTTTTGGCTTCTTCTATTACATTGAATAATCTGCGTATATTGTCTGCAGCTTGACGCTTTGGTATAAACCCTGATTGGTCAGGGTGGACTAGCTTCTCGATGAAGCGTTCTAGGCGTAGTGCCAAGACTTTGGAATAAAGCTTAATATCAGTCCCAATGAGGCTGATGGGCCTGTAGTCGCATTTTTGTGTATGACCGAAATTAGTGCAGTGTTGGTTTGTTGATGAAAGGTGCCCCTCTCTATGGCCGAGGTTAAAGTTTGTAAAATGATAGGTCTTAGTGTGTCAAAGTACTGTAGTAAAAGTTCTAATGGAATTCCATCCAACCCCGGGGTTTTCCATTTCTTAGCTGTTTTTAACGCTGATTTGAGTTCCTCTAACATAATAGGTTGACCCAGTTCTTCTGCCTCCTCTGGGTCAAGAAGAGGCAGGTTTAGCTCTTTTAGGAACTTTTGGCAGTGCGTTGGATTTGGATTGCAGGAGGAGACATACAGCTTTGAATAAAAAGGATTGGAAAGTGTTGGTGATATCTTTAGGATTCGTTGAGATACCCCGGTCCTTGCGGATGCTATTGATAGCAACTCTGGACTCGCTTTGTTTTAATTTCAGAGCTAGCAATTTGCTTGGTTTACAACCATTAAAATAGTAATTCTGCCTCACTCTGTGCATTATGAATTCAGCTCTCCTTTTTAGCAAGTCATTTAGCTTTGCTCGATTTGTGACTAAAAGAGTATGTTAGATTTAGAAAAACAAGTCTTAAGGGATTGCTCTAACGATTTACAATGTTCTTCCAACTCCGCAATCCATGCCTCTCTCTTTACTATATTCACTTTGACAAAACCATTACAACAGACCATCATTGAGAGGATCAGCTTCCTCTTATTATGATTTTCCATTTGTGCTCCAGGTCAGATTTCAGAAAATCAGCTGGATGGAATTACACCTGTTAACGTTTAGCAGATGAGTGAACTCAAAGCAAGTAGTTGTGACCAGTTGTCTTGATATGTAGTGTTGGATGTTGCAGTGAGAGGATGAGCCTTTTGTGCCTTTTTATTCTTGTGCTTTTTCTACTTTTCCTTTACACATAACTAATGAGTAATGTCTCAACTCTGAATTTGGAAGATGTACAAAATGAGCTTTCTCTTTGTATTAAATACACGTCTTTTGAATATTTTACCTTTTTATTTAACCAGGAAAAGACTCCATGAGATTAAAAATCTCTTTTTCTCTTGGCCAAGACAGGCAGCAGTACAACCACACATACAGTAAGGGCCAAAAGTTTGGACACACCTTCTCATTCAATGCGTTTCCTTTATTTTCATGACTATTTACATTGTAGATTCTCACTGAAGGAATCAAAACTATGAATGAACACATATGGAATTATGTACTTAACAAAAAAGTGTGAAATAACTGAAAACATGTCTTATATTTTAGATTCCTCAGAGTAGCCACCCTTTGCTTTTTTGATAGCGCTGCAAACCCTTGGTGTTCTCTCAATGCGCTTCATGAGGTAGTCACCTGATATGGTTTTCACTTCACAGGTGTGCCTTGTCAGGGTTAATTAGTGGAATTTTTTCCCTTATTAATGGGGTTGGGACCATCAGATGTGTTGTGCAGAAGTCAGGTTGATACACAGCCAACAGCCCTATTGGACAACTGTTAGAATTCACATTACGGCAAGACCCAATGAGCTAAGTAAAGAGAAACGAGTGGCCATCATTACTTTAACAAATGAAGGTCAGTCAGTCCGGAAAATTGTGAAAACTTTGAATGTGTCCCCAAGTGCAGTCGCAAAAACCATCAAGCGCTACAACGAAACTGGTTCACAGGAGGACCGCCCCAGGAAAGGAAGACCAAGAGTCACCTCTGCTGCTGAGGATAAGTTCATCCGAGTCACCAGCCTCAGAAATCGCAAGTTAACAGCAGCTCAGATTAGAGACCAGATGAATGCCACACAGAGTTCTAGCAGCAGACACATCTCTAGAACAACTGGAGACAACAAGAGGAGACTGCGCGAATCAGGCCTTCATGGTCAAATAGCTGCTAGGAAACCACTGATAAGGAGAGGCAACAAGCAGAAGAGTTTTGTTTGGGCCAAGAAACACAAGGAATGGACATTAGACCAGTGGAAATCTGTGCTTTGGTCTGATGAGTCCAAATTTGAGATCTTTGGTTCCAACCGCTGTGTCTTTGTGCAACAAAGAAAAGGTGAACGGATGGATTCTACATGCCTGGTTCCCACTGTGAAGCATGGAGGAGGAGGTGTGATGGTGTGGGGGTGCTTTGCTGGTGACACTGTTGGGGATTTATTCAAAATTGAAGGCATACTGAACCAGCATGGCTACCACAGCATCCTGCAACGACATGCCATCCCATCCGGTTTGCGTTTAGTTGGACCATCATTTATGTTTCAACAGGACAATGACCCCAAACACACCTCCTGTAAGGGCTATTTGACCAAGTAGGTTTGGGGTGAGCTGGACCGCAGAGTGAAGGCAAAAGGGCCAACAAGTGCTAAGCATCTCTGGGAACTCCTTCAAGACTGTTGGAAAACCACTTCAGGTGACGACCTCTTGAAGCACATCAAGAGAATGCCAAGAGTGTGCAAAGCAGTAATCAGAGCAAAGGGTGGCTACTTTGAGGAATCTAAAATATAAGACATGTTTTCAGTTTTTTCACACTTTTTTGCTAAGTACATAATTCCATATGTGTTCATTCATAGTTTTGATGCCTTCAGTGAGAATCTACAATGTAAATAGTCATGAAAATAAAGGAAACGCATTGAATGAGAAGGTGTGTCCAAACTTTTGGCCTGTACTGTACGTACAAACACAAAATTCACAAAAACACTAAAAACAAACAACTGAATCAGCAAATCCCTCAAAGTCAAGCCAGAACAGGCAGAACATCTACAGCCAGTTGTGGGTGCCTCCAAGTCAATCAACATCCTCTTAAAAGCGACCAATGAGACCAGCTCAATAAGTTTCATGGGTTTCTGTTACTCGTTCCAGGTAGAGAGAGCAGCAAACTTCAACACCTTTTTCCCCAGTTCAGTTCTAACCTTTGGAACAGACAGAAGGGAAAGATCCTGGGAACCAAGATTGTAAGTCCTGATATTATTTACACTGACAAAGGTCAGAAGGAAGGATGGAAGTAGACCTTGTATATGAAGATATGCCATTGTATAAGTCTCCGTATTGATAGAGAAGGCCATCCAACAAGTTCATACAGTTGACAATGGTGAGTGAGGGCTTTAAAACCAGTGATGAACCTCAGAGTTTCATGGTATACAGTGTCCAGTGCATGTATGGTAATATGGTAAAAAAGGGGATTTATGTTGTTGAACAAAATGTGTGCAGGGCATACATCTTTTGTTTTTTATACAGCTTATTTTCCTTATTCTTTGAAAAAACCCAAAGCAAAAACTGCATTGGACAACAACACAAGATACAGAGAAAATACCAACAAGAACCAACAGAGTTATTGGGAAGTGTGTGTGTGTGTGTGTGTGTGGGGGGGGGGGGTCCTAATTCTAAGAAATAAGCACTGAGAAACTTGCAATACAATTATACCAAGGTACCACAAACAATTTCATAATAGCATACATGTTTTTTGTCGTACTGGCGATTATAGAGCCAAGACATGTAACCAGTCAGTCGATCAGCTCCTGCACTTGGGTAATGCTATGTATGTTTTTTTTAACTCCTGGATATCACTGACACATTATTCTTCATTAAATCATTCGAAGACCACAAAGAATTAAGAAGAGGAATATGCAGAAAATATGAGTTGGAGAAACTAAGACGTTAAGACTTTCCTTCTATGTTTTCTGTTTGCTTTTACCAAGAACAGTAAAGCTATTGATCATGATTAATATTAACCATAGAGGTGGAGAAACTGCACTTATTCAAATAGTCATCTGTTTGCTAAAAGCGTTGCATTACATTTAGTAGTATTGTTTTGCGAGAGCACTTCTCTCCACTGGTAACATTAAACACACAGACCTTTGGTGGTTGTGAAAAATAATGAGTGCTTTGAGGCAGGCATATTTTATCCTGCACTAGAAGACGTCTAGATGGTAGAGAAACTGTCTTTCTATCAGTCTTGGTCAGTGTCCTGCTGTCACAGTGCATTTTTAGTTTTACCAAACTGTCTGTTGGGGTTCGTCTAGCTTTGCTGACATGGTCTTTGTTCTGTGGACTGCTATATCAAAAAGAGCAGGGGGTAGAGTAATGCAGCTCCCCGAGAGGTGAACCTTTTTAACCTCAGCACAATAAAGTGAGGCATCACAATTCAAAGGGCCGCTCTACAGTCTGTACACAGTAATCTGTTCAGTCATGCGTCACTGTCACCCACATTCTTTGTGCCATCACATTTCTGTCTTGTCGTAAATACTTCAATCACAGCATGTCTCCCCTGGAGGAATAGCACTTTCTTGAACCAAAGCGCAGGCCAGGGCAGTTTCACATTCCAGCCAACAACTCATCCATCAGATTGAGCAATAATGGCACCTTCTGTGTCCTAAGAACAGTTTTCATAAGACACAGAGGACTTGACTTTGTGTGAATGACAACAGTGTATCAAATGGTGCCAGCGCTGCATGGCATGTTCCATGTGTGTCTGTAAAATCGATTTCAAATTAAAGACAATTTGAAAATGGTACAAAGATGGACATAGCGTGATGTGATGTCACCCATTAGTTTGCACCGGAGGCAGTTTGAAGCCCAGGGTTGCAGCTTACGCTCAGCGTCATCTTGTCCCTCATCCTATTCTCCTTTTCCTGGAGTCAGGACCTCCAAAATAAGAAGTGCGGGATATTAAATCCACGCTTTGAAAACAATCCCTGCTACCTTGGACCAAATTAAACCAAAGGCTAGCTTGCGAGAGGCTCGTGCTCCGACATTAGTATCTTGATTAGTTTATAGGGAACTGACGCTGCTCTCTATTTTTTTCAAATGTATTCATGTTTGTGTGGTTCTCACTGATAAGCTATTTATTTAATATTTATTTATGATGGATGTCTGCTAGCTCCCTAACTACAGCTACTATTTACTTACTACCTCAGGTAATGTTAATTAAAGGACAAATCCGAAGCATTGAGAACATTGTAAGTGTACAGACAGTTTATTAAAAAGATAGTTTATAAAGACAGTACCATTCACGTAAACAGGCGGGCGCCATCTTGGGAAAACGGTCATGAGCAGTCAAATGACGAACGCCGTGTAACCAGTAACATAGCTCAAGCACGGCGTTCAACTATCTTTTTAATAAACTGTCTGTACACTTACAAAGTTCTCAATGCTTCAGTTTACATGTAGGGACCCCCATTATGCTACCGTGGAAGTGTGTTGCTATTTTGAGCCTTGTTAGTGGTATAGAAATAGCGATTTCTTTTTACTTTACCCGTCCCCCGACGACTAGCGTTATAAGCTAATTAGCGGTTTGCGCTAAAACTGGTCATATTCGATTAGCATGAAAACATATCCCAGAGAACGGTCGACTCGGTACCCATGTGTTATTAACCCCTAAGTTCATTTTGCGCCGGATTTGTCTTTCAATTTACCGCGGACTGCAGTAATGTCACTGAATAAATACTTTAAGTCAGTTTATACCGACTAACGGTCTCGGTCAGCCAACAACCATAATTTAGGAAGATTGTAGTGAGCAGTGTCGTAGTTGCATACAAGTTGAATGTAACTGAAAATGACTTGAATCATCACTGCACCATGGTTCAACTTTATAAAAGGTTCTGCTTGACAGCATGAATGCATTATCATTCGGCTCTTGTGTCAGAGCAGTGCGCTACAGATGAATGGCTTTACATACACCAAAAGGTCATCTCCTCTGAGAAAGGATAGGACGGCACAAGCCTAAACTGCACTTTCAAAAAAGGATATGCAATTATTTGCATAGTCACACTTTACAAATAATGGAAGAAATCTTTGTTGACCCTATTTGACAAGATGAGAAATGCATAAAGGATATATTGAGTTAGGGTTAGGGTAGCGTTATTTTCTTTTTTATTATATCGGGCACAATCGGCTGTTTTGGCCTCATTGATTTAGATTCCAACACAAAGATGTTGCCTTCATGTTACTGCTGAAATTCAGAAAACATAACTGACGTAACAATGTATTCAGAGAAGATGAGGACTGACTAGATAGTGACAGAAGACGGTGTCTGATAAGGAGAACATTTGTGTCTGTTTGTGGCTGTGCTTCAGCGGGGTAACCTCCAAACAAATAGAGAGTGGTAAATCTCAAATTGAACGGGTGAGTCATCAGCGTAATAGCTCTGCCATAAGATCACAGTGTACGATATGTCTGGCCACACTCAAATGATTTCACCCAAGGGTCTTGCTGCCTTGCATTATGCAAAATAGTCAAACCAATCAGTGCACCACATGTATAGTCACCCCATCTGTTGTCATGGCAATCCTTTCAGAGTGAATGGTATGAAATATTTCAACTATAGTCTTATAAACTTAATTTGCCTCCTGAGTGTGTAAGATCATATAGAAAAGCTACTGTAGCTTGAAATAAGTTCGATAGACATTCTTTCCCTAAATGAGGATTCTTTCTGTCTTGATGCATTTATCAAATTTTTTTTTTTACCCTGTTGTCCTTAGCCATCAGATCTCTTAAATCCTTCATTTGTAAGAGTGGTCAGATTAAAGGCTAAAGGTCCCCTAAAGTAAAAGACAAATGGCAAATGGAAAAAAGTCCTTTGCCTCAAATGACATTTTAATAAGATTTTGAGGTATGAAAGGTGTTTTTGTTTGTGCTGCGTTATGTAAAGTCTACTGGGTTTTCAGCAGCACTGGTGTGAAGAGTTGACGCGAGTCTATTTTGTCTACAAAGCCTGTCTTTTTAGGAAACCAATGCCCATTTCCCTCCCCCCCCACAGCAGTTAAGTCACTTTTCCTTTTCCTCTGGGATTAAGTTGTCAGCTTTATTTCCATTAAATATTCTGGACCACTGCACCATAACCTTCATAACACATTTTCTGTCTTTACATGCTTTTGGTCTTTACTGGGTAAACAAGACTTTGACTTCCCTTGTGGCCTTTGTGAGCAGATGAAAAAATTAATTAAAGTCAGTAATCAGTACTTTTAGTTAAGAAAATTACTTCTTTTTTTTGTTTTGCTTGTTTACATGCTTTAGGGAGTCCTTACTACAAGATAGAAAAGATAGAGTTCTATATCTACACAGAAATCTGAACAAAAATGTAAGGAGGGGGCAAAAGCTTGTTTTGGGGGAAAAGCTCTTGTATTTAATGCTTTTTTTTCCTTTTCTTTTTTACCCCATATTATGTCGAATAAATCTCGATTTAGTTAATTACTCGCTGGGCCTTTATCATATATTCCCTATTGTGTGAATTATATGAATACATATATTCATCATAATGGTAATGTCTGTACATCATTGTTTTATTTATGCAATCGTCAAATTAATGCATAATACACAAAATAATTGGTTGAGGAGTAGTATGAAAGTTTGAAAGTAAGGCAGCAGATGATCTTAGTTGTGTTTCTTTGGACACAGCTTGATTAAAGAGGTTCCCTGTGCTCTGTTAATATCCTTTTGGACTGATGGCTTGCACAGCAGACAGCAGCTTAATAAGGCAAAGCCTCTTATTTTCTTGTGAATTGATGGCTCTAGAATTGATAACCTGCATTAAAATTAATTAGACTGCTAACAACGTAAACATTTGCATTAATTAGTTGTTTTCTTTTCATTTATAAACATAAACCATGCCTGTTGGAATACAAAAGCATAGCCGAAACATTTGCATTTTAGGATGTATCCAGCAAAATATGGGCTGTGGGCTAACTGTCCTTAAGTATAAAGACTGGAAAGCTGTACAAGAAGGCCATAATATGCAATGATAAAAGGGTATGTGTGTGTAGTGGTGGTGGTGACATGTCATTCTCAGTATTTGATGGCAAATTAGTTTCCACAGTCTATTGCAATCATGCCAACAGTTCTGTAACTTTAACAATGAAGCAGACAGGCAGTTAAAACTGAAAACATATGCTGTATATTTTTTTCAATTTCAGTGACTCAACTTTAAAGTAAAGCTCTGTCTCACCTGCATATGTTTTGAGTTTGGGTGTGGTGTTGCTGTTCCACAGCTGGGTGCACAACAGAAATTAAGGAGCTACTCAGAGCAGGAAAGAAGTGGCAAAATGATGGATGATGCAACAGTTTGGAAAGACAAAACACGATTTAATACATCCTTGTAAAACAGTTTTGCGTACTCATTATGTTTTTAAATGTGAAATTAACAGCCGTGTTCAAAGTAACAAATTGATGGCTCAAAACAGTGAATTTTTACCAGGGGAGCTTGGGCATGACACAGCTGGTTAAAATTTCACACCAGTCTTTGACTCTGCCCTGCACCACTGGACGTAAAAACTCGATATGGATGGATTCAGCTGAAAAGGTTGCTGTGACCTTGTCCACGCTCAGCTCTGGTCCATATCCTATCATACTGATGTTAATATTAATCTTGTGCTGATATTAAGATTAGATAAGATATTAATCCTCTAATAACTATAATATGTTCTATCTAACAGACTTCCAATCTAAAAGCTTCATCATAGCATACATTCTCCTGAGGGCTTTTCTTTTTAGTTGGTTTAAACTTTTTTGAGGCAGCAGTTCTTTTTTTGTTGTTGCAGTATCTCAGGGATCATCTGAGCTTGCTTACAAATCATACGTGAATACCATAACTTCAAATCCTACTAGCCTATACCCTATCTTCATGTACACAGCTGAAATACAAAGGAGTTGTTTACCTCTTGTTCCACTTAATATCCTGAGTGGTTGGTCAATCCGCCATTTTTTTATTATCCCATGAAGGTCTTTTTGTTAGGAAGTTCATTTCTATTTTCATTAGGCATGAGTGAAGGGAAAGGTGAAACAGGCAGCACTGTCACCCTTTTATCAAATGACTAAATACCTATTTCATACATTCTATGCTACATACAGAAATCATACACTTATAATAGAGGAATAAACCAGTATTCTGTAGGGCTGCTTGGTTATGGTTATATTACATCTCTATATTAATACAAACACTAAGTGCCATTAGTTAATTATATCATAAGTCTGGTGTACACTGTTAACATAGACTTACTAACTGCTGCTTATTATTGCTTCATACTGTCTCTTTAACCATACCATGCTCACTTTACCTTGACATTTTGTGTCTACATATGCTCTTTTTCTATGTTTTTTTTCTATTTTCTTTTATATAGGCTACCTGCTATTATTTATTCTTGCACTTTTTCTAGTTATCTGTATTATTGTCCATGTGCTGCTGTAACAACCAAATGCCCCCTCTGGGGATCAATAAAGCTTTCTGTTATCTTATCTTATGTTCAATGCTATTCACTACAGGTGCCAACAATCATTCTGTCACTTCAGAAAGTTCTCATTTGATCTTGCATTTTTCGTTGTTGCAGTTTATTTCAACTTAAAGGAATACGCCACCGTTTGTTGCAATAGGTCTTATCACGGTCTACCCTGGCTGTAGATAGGTGGGCCAACGCATTTTTTGTCTCAGTGCAAGTAATTAGGTTGTTTTTTTGTCTTTTGTTGGCTCAGTTTTACTCACAACATGCTAACCGGCAACATAGGATTCATTCATTCATTACGCTAAGCTAACTAGCGGCGGCGCTGTCGGTGTTGCACCGGACTAAAACAATGCATGCACAAAAAATGCGTTGGCCCACCTATCTACAGCTAGGGGAGACCGTGATAAGCCCTATTTCAACAAACGGTGGCGTATCCCTTTAAGTGTAACCTATTCATGTAAAGGCCCTAACTAAAAATAAGGTCACATTCCTCTAAACTGCAGGCATCTATAAGGGCTAAGTTTAATGACCTGTGTCTGCAGTGACCTGGGTCCTCTTGTCCTTAGAAATGAAGGTGATATAATCTTTTTTGTTTAATTGGATAGATGACAACGGACACAAACAGGAGTCAGGATTAAGACATGGCATGGCAGTTATATGACCTGTGCCTTAGAAAACCAAGCCACCAGGATGTCCGTGCTTATTTATTTTTTTTAACAGCTAATTATATTATGTGACAGGACTTACTCTATATTAGGTAGCAGTGAAATGATGTCCTCCACTTTACAACAGTGACAGATTCCTGACACATACTGCAGTCCAGCGGAGAGAAGCTAGTATAAAAATAGCTTGTGACATCCTATGATACATACTGTAGGTTGTGTAATGTTGAATCTCTTGTTTGCTCCCACATTTAATCATGTCGGATACATATATTAATAAAACACTAGTTACTTTCCAGTCAATTTTCTTAATTTTCAGTTCTATTATATAAAATAACCTGCAGCATAAAGATAGCCTTATACAACACTGCTGCTATTATAGTGTCTCATCTTGTTTGCTTAAACTGCATCAAGTGATTGACATGGTTTAATCCATGCATGCTTAACCATCTCAAACACGCCCACTTCTGCTGGCACGAGCTTCTAAGCAAAGCTCTCACACGAGAATTAAAAATGCATATGTAATAAAAATAGTTTTGGACGCCATAATTTCTGTGAACAATGAGCGTTAACATCTTGTCTTCCTCTGTGCTTTTTGTTTATATATCAATTTCCCGAGAGACAACTCTGCGAATAAATTACATTTCATTTTCTCATTAATAAAGTCATGTCTTCATTCTTACCCTACAGTACTCGTGGACCAAAATTGGCAAGAGTGGTTCTCATTACTTTTGTTAATGGCACATCAGCACTAATTAAAACAAGTAGTACTGCTGTTCACTTTGGGCGGGGCTGTTAATGTTATTTGAGGCCAGCAGAGTGAAGGACACACACCGTCTTTGTGATTAGCTTTCATTATTCTAAAAGCTGAACTAGCGTGTACCCAGGCTTACGTTAATGCGGTGTTGAACTACTCACTCCAAGTCATTTCTTTAATGTTAGGCAAATGGCTCGTCATTTTGCATTCTGTTAATTCTTTATTCTTTATTTATGAAACATTATGGCTCCTGCAAATATTTATTTGCGTTTATTATTCAAATTTTACAAATTGGACTGATATACCACAATAGTAGAATATGAAAGGCGTGAGTGATTGTACTGGCTGCTCTTCAAGTACATCAACTTCATCAAATTTGCCAATCGTTTTCAAAATTGCTACATGTAGCCACACAAGCATGGATCAATAAGAGATACATGGGCTGACGTTCGCTCATTGTACTTGGACATTGGGTAACTTTTAACTTTACAGGGTCTGCATTTTTCATAACTGTATCAGTTTGGTTTGCAGTAGTATTGAAAGAAGGCATCCAGACAGCCACTTTTTGCCACATGAAATTTAGTCAAAATTTCCTCCTGAGCTTTTTTTCATTGGCTACCGTTAGACGCAGTATGTACTGTAAATTTATTGCAATAACATCTTGAGGTCGTTTGAGCAGCTGCTTATGTAAAGCCAAAGGACCCAGCTGATGCAATGAGTATTTACTGAAGCAGAGAACCACTAACCAAATTTCCCTCTCTGCTGGAAATGCAATATGTAACAGTTGTCATTTCCAATTACTCAGAGGGAGTAGGTGGCAGGTGATTGACCCTGTAAACATATTTTGTGCCTGGAGATGTGTGAAACCAGCCAAAAACAATGATAACGGACAGCCTGTAGTGGTCTCCCTTTGTCTCCGAAGCTTCTGCTGCACTGGAATGATCTATGCTTGTGTGGCACATAGTTGTTGCTTGTTCTCAACTGATCTTACTAGAATGGTAGAGATTTCTCCAAGTGGGTCATTGAAGCCAGCCTTATAGCTGAGATACAGGCAATCCCTTGTGAACCTACAGTAAAATGAGCACAAAGAGTACCCTAAAAATATTAGTAAGTGTAAAAATGTTTGTGCAAGCAGACCTTATTAACATATGGGAAGGATGAATCAGGGTACTCAAAAACAGTGTATGTCTTTGGCAATGATGAACACAGTATGTCTTTTCTGGCAGTGACTCACTAGGTTTTGTTTTGTGCTTTTAGAAATTACAAATTGTTTTCTTAATGTTTCATACACAGTGCATTACTGCAGATCTAACCATCTAAAACGGCCTATATCAAGGAATTAGAGATTAAATTCTAATTAAACAGGATAATTTAATTTCAAATAAAGGTGGCCTAATTGGATCATGGCAGTATTATTGTACAGGGAAGCAAACACTCCATATCTCCCAAAAACATTATCAATAAAGGAAAGACACAAAGCTAGGAATTAATAGATGTCATTTACTGAAATAATCTGTTGTTGAATGTGATATTTTCCACAAATGTCAGGTTGGTTAAATCTTTTTTTTGGGGGGGCATTTCTGCCTTTACTGGGTAGGAAAGCTGACCTATGAAAGGGAGGAAGACATGCGGGGGAAGACATGCAGGATAACCGTCACAGGTCAGATTTGAACCCTGGACCTTAGGCGTCGAGGAATAACCCACTCCCGCTCTATCAACTGAGCTAACTAGCCACAGGTTGGTTACATTTTTTAGCCTTAGCAGAAACACTTTCTCAATTAAGGAGATAGAGAGGCAATTCATGTTTATATGCTCAGCTCAGAATATATTTAGAATTATGTTTAGTGTATTGTATCTTTGTTGAGGGAAGCTTGAGCTGGCAGTTTGTCCAGGCATGTGCTGTTTGTAGGTGATTACATGCTCGGCAATGCGGTGGTTGAGCACGAACGCTGAATTGGGTGCTTATCCCAATTCAGTGTTTTGTGTTTTTCTCCCCTGCTGTATTCATGAAACATTTCATTTTAAATGAAATGAAAAAGAATATTAATATCAGTAATCCCAGCCATCGTGATGGTGAAATACATGTGCTGCTGTAACCCCTAAACTGCTGCATCAAACACTTATTTCATCCTGTGTGCTCTGCCCAGACCTGAGACCTCCTTAAAGATAATTCATCAATTCAAGTACTTTGGCATCAGCTAAGAGTTGTGTCTGTGGGCACACAAGTAAACGGGTGCATTCTCACATACTATTGGCTTTCACACTGGCTATCAGGAAACTTGGTGCTCTAATTGATTTGGATCAATTACAGCTGACTCCTGGTTGTCATCAAGACGAAAAGATCAATATTCCAATTCATGCCAAGAAAGGTCAAAACATTTTGCACATAAACAGCGCTGCAAATGTGTAGCCATGCAGAAGTGGTATGCTAGTCAATTCAACACTTAACAGGCCACGGCTTAAAAAAGTAGTGTAAGTCAAATGGATGAGGCAAAAAAAAAAGCTTCTATTTTTACCTCTGTGGTGTTGAAATAGCTAGGGTAGTTATTTTACTTGTTAAGTCACATATTCATTTCAAGTTAAAAAAATACATAATTTCCATGCGAAAGAAACCCCATTGGCTGGTATTTGTAACTTAATTAGCAGCACTTGTTAGAGTGACAGCTTAAGAGGTCACAAATCTACCAAAACTGCTTGAGCTCCAACAACAACTGAAAATAAGCTGTTCTTAGACAAGAGCCTTGGAAGCTAGGCCTTAGGTTACTAGATGATGAGAATGCAATACAAAACATCAAATAGATTGCATCATAGGCCATGCAGATGGATATCAGAACACTGAAGCCAAGTGCTGAAACCAACCTTGAATGGAGGATGTTGTAATGGATCACTCTCTGTATTAGCAGTCATTTGTGCTCTGTAGATGGAGATTTAAAGGACAAAACTCTGACACTTAGGACAATACATTGCTAAAGATGACTAACCGACAACACATTTTTACTGCTGGGATCATATACAGTAGGTGGGGTCAAATTGTTGGCATTTTATATTTTGCAACATGAGCACCATTTAGACAGGAGCAAAGCATCACAGTAAGAAGAAGAAGAGATACTTTATTGATCCCTAGGGGGGAAATTACATTTTTACACTCTGTTGATATATATTGCACACAGGGCCGAAATACACGCACATGCACAAACAGGACCTTAAACATGCAGTAATGGAGAGATGTCAGAGTGAAGGGGCTGCCCATTAAAGGCGCCCTGAGCAGTTGGCAGTTGGTTTGGTGCACCTTTGGGTCAAGGGCACCTCAGCAGTGACCAGGAGGTGAATCAGCAGATCAAAACAAACACCGATCACATTCACTGCGTCGCCTGTCAAACAGTGTGGTCCATTTGATTTAAGTTGTGGTCTCCTCATACCCATACCATTCTAAACTGCCTCACACTGATGCTGCCTGGCTCTTTTGTGTCTCTCACAGCCACACAGCCATCCTCTGATCTTGGGTGCTTTTCCCATAATGACACAGCTGTTCCACAAAACTCTTGTGACTATGACACAGGTCTGTGCCATCATAGTTTACATCATTAAAGATAGAACATGGCTGTTAAAGGCTTAAGGCCGCCCTACATGTTATTGTAGGCCCAGTTTAATACGCAACTTAATTTCTATACAATTTAATAACATTTTTGCTATGTAGTAGGGGGGTCCCTGCTCCGTCTCTCTTTCAGTTAAGGGGTCCTTGGCTTAAAACGTGTTGAAGACCCCTGTGTTAAAGGAACACTCCTACCCTTGGGAAATGCTTTTTGTACAGCCCAGGGGTTTCATTTATAAAACTGTGCGTAGGAGCCTTACTATAAGTGTCCCAAAAGCCCAAAAGCCCAAAATGGCGTACACCAAAAAAAAAAACGTGTATACGCACACCTGTAAGCAATGTTCCCTTTATAGATCACAAATTACCTACAAGTGTGTGTACGTGGATCAGCCTCTTATCCCGCCCTGTACACGCCCATTCTTAACCATAAATAGTCAATGCAAAGCACCTCATGAATGCTTATCAGTGTATGAATGACACTGGCAGTTGTTACACCAAATCATGATGACTGGCGGCGAAAAAGCTAAAAACTACTCAGACGTTCAGGAATTGCTGCAAATATAATTTAGATTTCTTGCACAGTGTAGGGAAACCTGATCAATAACTACATGTATTAATAATACGTCCAAAACGGCAGGCATTACAGCACTTGGGCACAGCTTCGATATACCAGACGTATATAATAAGATTTAACAGAACTATATATTAAATCCAAACAAGCCTTAGTGATAAAGTTATTTTTTGCACAGTTGTTTTCACTTATAAAAATAAAAAATAAAAAAACACTTAGCTCTTTGACATTTCCCTCTGGAAACAGCCGGTTTCCCCCAGAGTGGCAAGGACCTGTATTTGGACCGGGATGGCGCGGTCCTGGCGCGTTGCCCTCTCTACTGGATCCAATTCAGTACATAGATCCAAGAGTTCAGCTTTAGAAAATCAAAAAAATCTAAATCGGCATATTAGCCAGTCATCGTCATGGTCCCTGAAGTCTCTTTGTCTCCTGATTCTTCTATTAGCGTAGTCCTCCTGCAGGGCCAGCAGTGCCATCACGCAGCATTACGCACGGGTTCACCACAGTATTTATATGTTTACAACAATTTGTGATTGTTAACACCTTGCCAAAATCACAGCATCAACTAGTGGTATCCCTCACTCTGAGATACAATTTGAAGACAAAAGAATGTCTAATAGGCAAACACACTTTTCTTCATGTGGGTTTTGTCACGAACAGTATTAAAGTTCAGACTGATAACGAGGACATTAAGGGTAACGATTGCGCAAGAGCTTAACGGCTGTATTTTCAGACTTTGACATTTGATGATATATGCACAGTATTAAAGACAGATATTTAGTTATTTACATGTGTTCTCCCGTTATCTAATGCTAGGGTATTTGATGCTATCCTGTATTCCATGCAGTCGGGCCATCTCCTCCCGTAGCGGACAATGTGACGGCGAGACAGCGCCGATTAAACATTAAGAACTAATTTTTATTTAAGATTTGAATTGGAGGTGTTTATGGAACAATTATCACTCAGTACAAGCGCAAATAACACTGCTGGATTTCATCTTCATGGTAACGTGGATGATATGGAGCGAAAAAATGTGCGTGAGGCATCAATACTTAAAAATATTACGAGTGGGTGCCTGGCTAGCTCACTTGGTAGAGCGGGCGCCCATATGTAGGGGCTTGCTCCTGGACACAGCGGACCAGGGTTCGGCTCGGCCCTGCGGCCCTTTGCTGCATGTAATTCCCCCTCTCTCTCTCCCCCCTTTCATTTCTTCAGCTGTCCTGTCAATAAAGTCCTAAAAATGCCCAAAAAATTATTTAAAAAAAGTTTGTTTCTTATAAATCACAACCTTTGCGTGGGAAGTGGCGTACGCCCATTTTCAGTCCCGTTTTGTGCACTCTGGTAGCTCAACTGGTTGAGCGTGCGCCCCATGTACTAAGGCTCAGTCCTTACCGCAGCAGCCAGGGTTTAATTCTGGCCCTTTGCTGCATGTCATCCTCCTCTCTCTCCCCTTTCCTGTCTTCAGCTGTCCTATCCATTAAGGGTCAAATAAATCTTTAAAAAAAGAATAAAAGAAAATGGTTAGTGTAACTTTGTCAGCAGATCCTTTCTTAAATATTATTTTTGTTGTTATATGTACACATATAGATATAGATTTTAAGAAGTTTCTGGTATTAAAAAAACTAAAAACAAAAAGTGAATTCTTCTAGCAGCTGGGTACAGTGACTGCCTGCGACGTCTCATATGTCATGTCAAAGCAAAGTTGCCAGCTTTTCACACATTTCTATTTCTGACTAAAATGCAGTGAATGGATTTGTGGTTGGATTTGTAGCTAACAAGATGCAATACAGTAGGCTAAGCTTTTCTGATATAAGCTAAGTTGTTTCGCTTTTTTCCAGACTTTGTGCTAAGATAGGCCAAACATACCCTAAACTATGTAAGATGTCAAACACCTCTCACTAAATGTTAGAGTTCTTTTAATATTGTAATTGGGCAACTGTCTTTATGGTCTAATTAGATACATAGATTTGAAAACAATGAGGATGAAAATCACAAGGGAAGGTAATCAACAGTGAATGTTATGTGCATGTGAGTGATAATTATTTTTGTTTCCCCATAGGACTCTTAACTGTGTGGCACATGCAACAGATGGGGGAGAATACAAACATTGGATTCATTAATCATTCATTAAGCATATGTAATGTACACAAGAATATGAATAAAATATTTTCCTCATGACATTACTATGCACGTATAATATATATAAACATTGTATATGAGGGCGAGAAGATAATAGCTTGTTGATACCAGGATAACTGATGTCCACCCACATTCACAAATGTGGTCTCATGACAAAGCAGTGCATCAGAACCCTATTAATTAAAGGTTTGGTCACCAATAGTCATTAATTGGAGAGCATCTGTGTTATTTGTAAATTACATTCGAATAAAGCCATTTGTCTTCCAAAGCAACATAATTTACTATAGCAAAACTTCAACTTCCTGCCTTATTTGTTGTATTGTATTCGTTGTCAATAAATTTAAATACGACAGAATCAGGGGTTGATGCATAGGCTGTATACGTAAGTGAAGCCAAAACATCTGGATCGCCCGGCTGGCTGCAGTGTAGGTCATAAGCCCCACCCACTCCATGTTAGCAGATGGAACATGGGCCAAACCATAGACTGTATAAAAATCAGGGCCAAACAAAAAAAAATCCAAGTACATGCAAACATCTTTCCAAAGATGGTTTCTGTCATTTTAGGTAGTTATGATCACACTGATGTTTGTTTAAGTGTTCCTTCTTTTGTTTTTGTTTGATGCTATAAAAACTCATGATTAACAGCTGTGATTGACTCTTAATTTGTTGGACACGTGTATAGGCGGGACTTCAATTTCGCAGCTCCACCGCCCAATCACTACTGTTTAGACTCTGGCCCCAAAATTACAAGATGTGCTGTGGGTGAGATTAAAAGATCCATTGTTTCATACACTGACTGTCTCACAGTCACTGGGTTACTAGACTTAAGCTTTATGCTAGATTTAAAGTCGAGCAATGATCCTCTAGAGTACATGCTCTCACTCACATGAACGCCTACACAAAGACACACTCACTCATTAATACAAGCTCCCACACAGACAAGCAAGCAATTTCACACAGATAACCGCTATAACAGGGCTTCTATCAGAAATAGACATACTGTTATACACTTTATATGTCCAGCAAACAAAAGCAGTGAAGAAAATGTAATATGAACGAGGTGGAAAAGCCATTTTACCTAAAAGAGGCATGCAGTTTAAGATTACAGAATATAACTGTGAATGATCTATGTACAAGTGAAATGAAGTCAAGAGCAGAGCTAACACGTTTAGGCCATTCTGGCCTGAATTCCAATCTTCATGCAGAAATATATTATTACTCTAGTCCGAGTTTTATTGGATTGTAGTGCATGCTGTACTGACCCCTGTTCAACTAGGTTTATATGTAACTTTATTCTGACCATATTTGCAGTGTGGTGCTTATAGTATTCTACAGATACAAAATGTTGATTAGGGAACACATTTTAAGGTTAGATCTTTGTAGTGAGCTAACCTTTCTAAGCAAGCAGGTGCCAATTAGGTAACAGTGGGTGACAATTTGATATGTGCTGAAGTCAACAGTTTTCATTAGAAACTTTAAAAAAATGGTGGATTATAGTTTAGTGAGTAGCCAGGACAATATTTCTGAAAAAGCGCATTGCTATAATAGTTTTCAACAATGTATTGGTTAAGGTTCATTCTTTGTGTCCTCAGTCAGATGTGCAAATATTAAAATTGAACCTGTTGACTGAGTAAACACAGGTATGTTCTGTGTTGCTTTCTTTCTTTAACTAGTCACTGTGATGATGTCAGTTTACTACAGCCATTACACTATTCTATTACAACATGTTTGCACTTTTATTTTAGTATAATAGTTTATGCATTTTGACTTTATTAATACAAACAGAAGAGACCTTTAATTTATTCCAACAATAATCTTTCAAATAAAACAGGAGAACTTTGGATCTATAAATGGTCATGAACTGATACTCCATTTTGCATTTGTCTATAAAGACTTTTTCTTTAAAGAAATCATAACCGTAGGGATACAAGGAACTGCAGAAACCTGAATGGCTTTTTGACTTGAAAATCTTTAGCTGTGGCCAGCTTGTCTTGGCCAAAAGGCTTGTTGATCAAATTGTAAAAGTTGCTGCACTCCTGAAGGAATTATATGAACTCTGGGTGACTTATTGATCACGTGGCTTGCAAGTCAAGTCAAAGCGTTTTTTGACATATGCACAGTTAAAAACAAGTTTCCCTGTACAATGAAATTATTCCCCTGCTTCTCACTCTGAATGCAGTTTGCAATGTGAATGCATTTTAAGATTACATTGCAAGGGGCAATCTTTTATCTTAATCCAGCTAAAGTACAAATAATAATATGTGTACATAAGATGTGTGTGAATATGTGTACAGGTGTGTAGGTGTGTGTCTGTGTTATTTAGTAAAAGAGCAGGAGATAAAGCATGCAAACAGGGCAAAGAGGGTCCTAACCTCTGCAGAAAGACTCAAGTCCCTTTTATCACTGCAGGCATGGAAACTTGGGTCGCCAGCTGTGGCACTGGTCTTTTAACTGATTAAAAATGCAGCTTACTGGCTTTACACGCGGTGCAAAGAACTAACACAAGCAAGGCCCACGGTGTGGGACAACACAATCAATGTAACGTTTTGAGCACACAGAAACAAGCAGCAAGCACAATGATTGAGGTATTTCAAAAACGGCAACAATAGGACTCAGCAGTCCGGTAACTTTACAGCAGTTCAGTACAGCTTACACTACAATAAAACTTACAGTAAACCCACTTTCATTAACCTGTCTCCGCCCAAACAAAAGCCTCTTACTTAAGATCACTTCAGGTAGCCATTAACATGGGTTTTTGTCCGTGTGGTGTGTCCGGTGGGGTTACTTTATGGTCATACAATTATGGGGACGTTTAACAGCACGCTGGTCCTCATATGGCAACATCCAGCGAGGTTGACTGTTGCCTAGGCTTAATAAAGTTTTGAATAGAACAGTACACCTCTTATAGCAAATTGTGTTGCAGTGGAAAGGCGCTGTTGAGTGGGCATGTTGACTTTTATACCGTAGTGATGTCATGGCAGCGCCACAATCTCGTCGAATAGAAAACCAGGATTTTGATTCAAACTAAGTCTGACACTCCGGTGAGATTTGCAAGGCCTGACAGGGTTTCATTGTTTCGGCTTAGTTTTTACATGTAGGCCTCTCTTTTGTTTCCTTACACAGTGAGTCCCAACACATTACTATAAATAAGAAATTCATATGAGTCAATTTTAGGACTGCACAGGTAGAGCCACTTTATTACAAAGTCCAAGTGCCAATTGCATGCTTTAGCTTTAAGACACATGCATTCAAAAATACCCTTTAAAATTGTCTTACGTGAGAATGAAAAGCTTTCCTGTCATGCCATACTAGCCATTCTGAATGTCCAATTGGCACTCGGTTTTTAAAGTGACCTTTTTAAAGTATTAAATATACAATAGTAATTTGGGAGGGTAAGTATTAACTACAATAAGAATATACAGTACTTTTATGATCCTTAGTGTTCAAGACATCCTTTTTATTTTGATACCCAAATAAAACATCCACAATTTTTTACATGTCATCTACCAAAATTAGAAATCCAAATACATCTATGGTCTTCACTGAGCTAGACAGTTTATTTAGCCAAAAACATATATATTTTGGAGACCAAAAACTGGTAAGAGTACAAACTCTTATTTCCAACAAGCAGAGATGGCAAAAGTACTCACTTCTCGTACTCAAGTAGAAGTACAGATACTTGTGTTAAAAAATACTCTGGTAAAAGTAGAAGTACTGATTTAACTTCTTTACTCAAGTAAAAGTAACAAAGTACAGGCTTGGAAATTTACTTAAAGTATAAAAGTAAAAGTAGCCTTGCGAATGACAACCATTTTTTATGCAAAGCTACCTGGACCACACAAATGTTACTAGAGTTCAAGCTGAGAAACTTCAGTAGACATGGAGAAAAGGCTCTTTATATGCCATTGGCTACATTTTAATTAGGCCTAATAAACATCACATATATGATTATTGTGACAAAGACTGGGACTCCAGGTTAATAAGATTCTGACTGAGTAGCAAGATATGAATTCAATTGTGATTCTGTGAGAAATCACAGATCCAGTTTCTCTTTTTTGAATCTTCCCCTTAACATTTAAAGGAATCTACATGTACCGGTATGTGTGTGTGCTCAAATATGGTTTCTGGAAAGAAAATAAAGGATTAAATATGAATTACTAAACAGACATTAATTAAGAAGTTCCCCATACTTTAAGAGCTACGCAGCACATTCGCCAGGAGTCATTCTTGATGCCTAAACATCTCTCTCAGATAAGGCCAAGGATAATTGTGAATGTCTTGCTGCTTGTCTGCTGAATCTCTGGGATCTCTCATGTCGCCATCCATACTACTAGTGCTAACGTTACCACCATCATGCTGCAATGATTTGCCGCAAATGAATGCCGCCGAATCTGTCGAGTCGTCTTGTAGTGGTGCGTCAAGTCTCCGTGCGTTCATGGACATCGGAAAAACGTATTTCCGAGTGACAACGTCACCATTCACGTAAACCTCCTGTGGGAATCAGAGGTGGGAAACTCGGGCTGGATTTTGCTAACCGAGTTCCCCAGTTGGTGACGCATTGTTGACAACTGACGTTTGATGGAGGCGACTTTGGTTCACTGAACATATTTCAATGATAATAAACTGTTTGTGTGGACAAATGCCTCTGCCAAGAAACATGCACAGACATAACATGTTTAAAATTATTCATAAATAGGCCTATTTATAAAAAAAACACATTATTCGTTTCTTTTCCCGTTCGTTGTCCTCAAAAAACACCTGGCTATGTGCTGTTTGGATGCTCGCATAAGAAAACAGCAGAGAATATTTGGTTATTGTGGCCTCCATGTTTTCACCCACCTGCTCTAGGCTACGGCCAACCGTTGGTGGCAGTCATGCAAAAAGTTGTTATGCCAAACGCCAATATAACTGAAGAAGAAGAACACGCATCCCGATCATGTGAACGCTACCAGTCGGAAAAACAACGTGACCAGGGGGGTGGTGCCTGTTATTCCGAGGTGGCATGAATGCAGCACCAATTCCCATCCAATTAGATTGAATTCGATATTGATGACGCGAAAAATAGTAACGGTAACTCCAGTGAAATTATTTGAAACTTGTTAATGAGGACTAGATTAGGACTGTATTTAAAGCTGACCATTCTGGTTTCCAACTTCGCCCCAGGTGTGTCTGTTAAAACACGGACGGAGACAACTTCTCTCTTCTGATGCTTTATTAAGATCAAGCAACATGCAACCTAGCTAACAGGTGAACACAAACAAATCCCTAATTTACTTTACATTTGCAAGAACTATAGACCAATATACAACAACAGGCTTACATTAACTGACAACATAAGTTATACGACTTACAGTTCTCAAGGACGCACACACACAATCTAACTGATTATCCTCTGGACAGCATATAGTGTCTTTTTCTTTTCTCTCATTTGTTTCTCCGTGTGGCCCGCTCGCGGTGTGAGGCGCGTGTCCGCGCTATTTTCCGACATGCACTCACGATCACTCCTGATAGACGACCTTTTGTACAAACCTAAAGTAACGAGCCAATTTTCTAAAATGTAAGGAGTAAAAGTAAAAAGTCGCCACAAAAATAAATAGTCAAATAAAGTAAAAATATCTGAAAAATCTACTTGAGTACAGTAACGAAGTATTTATATACAACAAGTAGATTTGGAATTGGCCTTGACAGTGAGGTGAGTTCCTTCCACACTGGCCAGATATTGACATTGATTTGTTGTTAATGCCATGATGGCAAAAACAAGTTTCAACACCAACTGACCTTTTCTGAAAAAGGTAGAACTCAATTGCCTTTTATTAGCACATTTACCCTGCTGTACCTAATTCAAAGCTTTGAGGGAGATGAAGAGACCACATTGTCAATAATTTTTTTAAATGTAATAACTTGCATTGACAATTTAGGTAACGTTTGGGAAATGACAGTTTAGTATTTATCCAGTACTGATCTCAACTCAAGAAAATCCAGATTATAATGCATGCTTACATTTGCAAATGAAATGCATGACAAACAAGTGACAGTGGCTGCGCTAATAAAAAAAAAGAAAAGTAGCTGGCACATCAGCTATCCAGTCACTCCAGAGTATTTTTCACTGCCAGGCCAGTTCCACCATTGCTCTGCAAAGCTTAAAAGAAATGAATGAAAACAACCGGCAGGCAGCAAGCAGCAACAGAATTAAAAGTTACTGCTCTGCGTTCAAAGTATAGAATATGTGACTTTTACTCTCTCTAATAAAAGTCACATTTACAAATTAAACTGGTTTCTGGCCTCCAGGGAAGATAAATAATCAAATAGCCTATTAATGCAAACCTCAGATTTCCAGGAAAAATAACTTGTTTCCTCTTCACACAGTTGGTCAAATTAGATCTCAGTGCAATGTTAGTGTCCTACAACTTAACTGTGTAACAATGAATCAAATAAGTAATCTGAAAGGGGGGTGGGGAAGAGACAGATTTCCTTCAGGTGTTGGTGGAGGCCAAAAATAGAGCTAAAAGAGTGAATATTGTACAAAATTATTCAGCTAGGTGGCCAGAAATATGACTTGAAAGGAATTCTAATGTTGCTCCGTATCCACTGGATGTATAAATGGGCAACTGTTTGCAACAAAAGTTTGCCACCTTAAAAGGTGACAATAGGTCTGTGTTATGTTCGCAGCTTGTTTTTTGCTGCTCCCAAGGGGCCAACAAAAAGTTAGTCATTTATAGCAGGCTCAGTTAGGCAGGCAAAGGGACACTTTGCCATTTTTCAACCAACTTTGTATCATTGCAGCACCAACACTGTTGTGGAAAGGGAAACACCGTGCATAGTATAAGTTACAGTGAGTAAGCCAGTTTAAACAGGTGGGTGTTAAAGTGGGATTTGAATGATGTTATGGTGTCAGACTGACGGATGTGTGGGGGCAGGGAGTTCCAGAGCCTGGGAGTAGTGCAGCTGAAAGCCCTTGCACCCATGGTGCTGAGGCGTTAGAGATGGTTAGGAGCGCAGAGAGCGGGAGGGAGTGTAGTCCTGGAGGAGGTCAAAGATGTAGATTGGGGCTAAGTTATGAAGGGCTTTATAAGTGAGCAAAAGGTTTTTGTAATCAATTCGGTATTGAACAGGGAGCCAGTGTAGCTGGATGAGAACGGGCGTGATGTGGACAGAAGATTTTGAACGGGTAATGATCCGGGCAGCAGAGTTCTGAATGATTTGAAGCCTGGTAAGCAGTTTGGTGGGAAGGCCAGAGAGAACAGCATTACGGTAATCGATCCGGGGTGTAACAGGGCATGGACCAAGACTTCAGTGCTGGATTGGGCTAGGCGGAGTCTGGAGATATTGCGAAGATGGAAGAAAGCAGTCTGAGTGATGTTTTTTATGTGAGGTGCAAAGGAAAAGGTGCTGTCCAGGGTGACACCGAGACTCTTGACTTGGTAAAAGTCCGTAGTTGTTGCTTTTCTTAGGGGCCGATGAAGAATCAATGGAATTAACAGATATACTAAGATGGTGCATGAGATGTTTTTATCTCTTTAAACCATAAAGACCTGAGTTAATTCTGCATATTCAACTGCATTATATTTCAGAAGTGCTGGATAATACACATGCTTTACACCCACCACTCTAATTTCAGAAACATATTTTAGTGCACTGTTTGGCAGTAATACGAGAGTTTGTGAACAGGAAGTGAGTGCCATACTGTTTCCTGTATTGCGTAAACGAAGGCTGAAAAAACTCAGATGAAACTGTAAAACTAAGCCACAGTGATCAAATATAAACCAAGATTCTGTTGCTGTATTGTTTATTTCTCTCCTCATGTTTTCAGAAACCTATTTTAGCTTACAGTTTTACTGTGATACAAGATTGTTTGTTACTAACCGGCTGCCATATTGATTGTATGACACGCTCACATTACATCACCCACCAGCGGGAGGGTTGGATAGGTCTTGTGTACATTCTGGTAGTTGTAGTTTTTTTTTTTTTTACCTTTTTGAAGCAAAAGGGAATATCACAGCCCCTTTTCTCTGTTTTAAGTGGCAGTGTACAGTAGCACCAAGCACCAATTTTACTGCATAGCCAGCCCAGTTTTATGAAAAGACCCTCTTCAGCAGTAAAATACTTCTTTAAGTAACCTGAAAAGGCACCTTAGAAAGAAGTGTTGCCTTTGACTAGACATGTGTTTCAGTAGCAAATATCTGCACATGAAATCAAACTGATTCGGTGTCTTATACTCTAATTAGTCTAAGCACATTGACATGACAGGGTCCCTGAAGACTGGCATGCAAGTGGCGAAGTGCATACGCAGGTGGTAGAACTGCAGATGACAAAGGTGCAATTAGAAGGCGTTAAAGCGCTTCACTCGCTTCACAGTAACACAGTGAAGTGCACGGACTGTGATATAATGCTTAACAGTATAACAGAGTTCACAAGTTTTTCAGCAACTAAAGCAAGTAAAACATGTCACAGCAAAAAAAAAAACAGATAAACATCACACAAGCATCGTACCATTTTTGAAAGTCACAGCTTTAATTAGATTTTTTCATAGTGAATTAGGATGAGAATAATCATTTTTACAATGTTTAGTCAGAAACTGTAGTTAGTTAAAAGGAGTTGAATTAGTTAAATCAAAAGAAGTTGCTGACTAAATCTCCAGAACAGCTAGCCTGACAAGCCAGACCCACATCAAGATGTTGGGTCTGGAAACTCACCATTGGCAGGGCTCAATCCGAGGGGCGGGATAAACGATTGTCTTTCAAATTCCCTCTGCACTCATAGCCAACCAGAGCAACGCTAGTTGATAGATTAAACTTTTGCCGTATCCGGTCGGCAAAACTCCGAACACATCTTCCTTTTTTAAAAATGACTTCAGTGTTTAACTCCAAGTCTTCCAGAGTCGCGGCCAAAGCCGATTTGAAAGACCGCTGTTCGCCAGCAGCAGCCATCTTCTTTGTTTTCAAGCAGCAGGGAATTCACGTGGAACCGTCGCAACTCTGCCATCCTTATGTTAAGCCCGCCCACCGACTCTATACACGATGTGATTGGCCTGACCAGAATTTGGTTTTTCCAGCACGCAAGCCAACGGAGAGTTTCTAGACTGAACCTGGCTGCAAATTACATTTGCTGCCGCTAGGGTGCGTCTAGATTTCTAGGCTACAGAACAACAGGAATATTAGTACCAAACTCGCTAAGTGCACCTCTCATTCTAAGGGCATAAAGTGCTTAATGAAATTGTTTATCTAGTATTAACTGTAAATACTTTTTTTTACTACGTTTTAAAATTAGTAGATTATTTATCAAATTCAAAAAAAATTATTAAAAGTGTGTATGAGTGTTGAGACATTTGAATTGTTTTAAAACAGTGGAGAACTTCAGGATAACAGACAGTATGTGTTGGTAATGGAAGAGGGCTGAGAGGAGAGAGATGTGGATTGGAGAGATGCATTTTTAGTGTAAGCTGAAAGATGAGTACTGCCTCTTTGTGTTTAAGAGAGGGAATATTGAAATGTCATAAGAGAAATGAGAGTTGGGAGGAGAGTCTTTGGCACATACAGTGATTACAGGGGGCTGCACACAGAAACTTACCGAGTGTTAAGTTGCTGTGCACTGCAGGTCACAATAGGGAACACACAGCTGAGTTTTAAGTTTATCCTGGTCTATTGATTTTAGATGTAGAAAAATGCATAATATAGCTTTTTTTTTACATAGTTTTGCCTTATTATCAACTCATACTTTTGGAAGCCCACCAATACAACAGAAAAACAGAAACATGTCATTCCAAACCACACTGTGACATTGTGATTGACAGTCTTCATATTTTCCACACTGAGTCACTTACTCTAAATGACGGCATCGCCGTAATCCAGTTCATGTTGGAGGAATAAAATATTAACATATTTGTGTCAATCAAATGAAATGCACTTTACACTTTTAGACACATTTCGCAAAATGGACGAGATCTTGTTGAATCCACTGTAGTCAATAATGGGCAGCTTTGAGTGGGGTAAAACATTAGGCTGTTTAGCACCGAATTTAATGCTCAATTCTGGATTGGTCCTCATCTTCTTTTGTTTGATACAGTTATAGCTTTTCAAGGCTATAAACCAATACCAGTGTAAAATGGCAGACATTTTAAAAAGATGCTTGACAAAAACATTCTTATTTAGTACATTTGCAGCTGAGTTTGGAATGCATATCTTTCCATTTTGCCTTGTACTGTATTGTCTAACTTTGTGACTAAGATAATATTTTTGACATGTCAATGATCAAAAGTTTCCATGAGCGAAAGTCTACATAGTTTATATGCCTCTGATCTGATTTTGTAACCATCCATATTAGAGTTGAAAAAATGCATCCGTAGTTTTTTTGCTGTTCACACTAATTAGAAAACACTAGGGCTTCTCATATGAGGGCAGTACATTTTACTATTTATTTGCAGCACATTTGGTCTCTTTGCTGTTTGAGGCGCAGCAGCGGATTCTGTACAGCTGGCTCTAAAAGACAAAAAATGCTGGACTACTTAAAAGTAATCACCTTTGGCTGACTGGTGAATGGACTACCCGACAAACTGTTAGGCCGGGTACTTACTAGAAGATGGAGCCGCCACTTCTCACACCCAAGTTTGGAGGATCACATCAGCAAGGTCATTATGGAGCCACATTGACCCTACTGTAAGAGGGTTAGTGTCCCCCTGCTGTCCCTTTCTTCTGGCCTTGTTCCGTATATACCGATTATTATCAGAAATGTTTGGAATTTTTTTTTGACAGTTGTTATGCAAGTCATGACGGAAATTAGGGTTGGGATTACCTGTCCTCTGACAAAATGTTGTCTGTGTGTCTACCCTAAGATACAATTGGTTGGAACTGTAAAAGGTAAATGGATTTACCTTTCAGTGCAAATTCCATTCCCACTTTGGTTGCAATGATGCCCTTCTCCAAATTCTTCGATGGATTCCATTAAATCAGTGTTTTCCCCGGTGGCAAGCCTGGTGGCCCACCGGGCCCAAGTTGCCCACCACCACGCTTAAGCCACTGGGAATGTTTTGTTTTTTGTTGTTTTTTATGTATTTTAAGATTTTTTTTTTTTAAACTACAGTTACAGTGGGGCGGCTCTGTTTGAAACTTAGACGTAATCTCCAGTTACCTTTTAGCGCTGACTTAATGTAGGGCCCTATGGAAATTGTCTTACAGCTTTTTTTTTTATTAATTAATTTTAAATTTCGCGATTCCGTCCATGATTCTGTTATCACAGTCACTGACAGGCCCCAGCCGGGCCCTGATTAAAAAAATACAGACTCTTTTTCCTTTCACAAATGTTATAGTTTAACTACAGTTCTTACTGAAGGTGATCATTATTATTGCATCAAATTACATTTGTTGTTCAATCTCTAAAGAATCAAATGTGGGGTTGTTTCTGTCTCAGACTACACAACCCGCTTGGGTGTTAACAAAGTGTCGTGCACAATCTGTCACCATCGGCAACCCTGTGGGACTTCAGTCCTCCCACACTTCACCAATTTTCAGGTCTAAATATTGTGTCCATGCTCTGCAATGCTCGTAATTGATTCCATGTGTCGCTTTCTATTGAGTATAACTACCTCATGATATGCTGATCCAGTGCACCACTGGACAGTCACTACATCTCGTCCACAGATGCAATTATGGTATATGTCATGCTGCCTGAATGCACTTGGTGATTAAATGTTGAATGTATAATTGTAGAATGATTTGAATGTACCTCCCAAGCATAAATCTTGCAAGACACTTGTTTTACAGTATATATGAGGTCTGGCAGTCCTGTAGTCCAGTACCATGGACCTATTCAGTTAAATGCACAAGTGTACTTTGAGTAGTTTCTGTGCAAATACCAATGAGACACATTCTTGGTCATTAACTGTTTTCATCAAAACTTCAGTCTGAATTAAACCTGACACCACAATTTAGTTTGGATGATAATAATTAACCATTTAACCCTTAACTGACAGTAAGGATTTTGACCGATTAATACTATCCGTTAAACAGTTAAAAACAATATTATTAAAACATTAATATTAAGTTTGCACTAGGAAGTTGCATTTTAAGTTCGTGGCTCTCTGCTGGAAGGTGCTCACATCGGAGAGCTTCGTGACACATGCCACTATATCAGCCATCCTACACACAGCATATTAGTGTGTTCCATTTACCTCGGAACTCGGAAGCCGGAGCTGAGAATGACGTCACACCCGAGTTGAATGCGTTCCATTTACAAGTCAGATTTTCATTGTTTTCATTAGCTCTAGCACTGTTAGCCATTGTTAGCAATACCAGTTGATAACTCCGATAACTCAGTTTTTTTGTGCATACAAACATGTCCACAGATAGAAGTTGAACATGCCTGTGTGAACAACTGATTTAGTGAGACACAAATAAGACAAAAGTGCTCATAACTTTGTTACTTCAGCTTACACAACTGTTAAAACAGGGGGCAGCCATGTTGGATTTTGAACTTGGGCTACATGTGAGGTTGTCCGGTTTCGAGCTCGGAAATCCAAGGTCAGGGGGCGTGTTTCCAACTTTGACCTCGGAAAATCCGAGTCCCGAGTACAAATGGAACACACTATATGCCAGGTAGACACACAGCTGACAACTCGCAGGCGGACGGCTGCGAACTTGTGTCGGTCGCATGGACGCGCAATCAATTCCAGGAAAGTGGCTGCATGCATTCATAATTATGCACGAAACATTGTGGCTGCGCTGCTGGTACAATCAATCGGCCAGAACACAAAATCTAAATTAGCATCCCTAGTTTGATTCACTCAGTTTAATTCTCCCATCAGGACCCCTGTTGGGTAATTTTATACTTAAAAACATCATATTTAAGATATTACAGTATGCTGTCAAAGTTACTTAGTTAATTAATGTCAACTCCTTTGGAAGTTTTGGCTCCTCATACGTTTATCTACAGTATTCTGTGTAAAACTAAACAGAATTCAGAGTAATTAAAAAAAACAACTTTGTAGTGCCTGCACACTATGAATGCAACACATGCAGGCGGCCCACTATATTACATTTGCAAAAAGATTAAAGGAATGATAAGTTAGTATTTCAACTCATGAAATATTAATTAATTATGAATTGGGATCAGTTCTTGTGTTTCAGTGTTCCAATCTAGATACTATTTTGCATAGATCCAGCAGATACAAAGTTGTACATCTTTTGTCTGACAAATTTTTAGTAACTATGACAGTCGCCATCATGGTGCACATAATTGGAGTTAGTACTCTGCCACCATTACAGGATATCAACTTTTTTTTCCGCGTCAGGGTCACATAGTTACTCTACCTTGGCATCTGCATGGATAACCTTTGCAGTTGGCAGCTCATGAATAAATATTATTTCAATTTAACAGTTCAGTGATTATTTTAGGGAATCTTTGGATTATGAAGTGTATGAAGCCTTTGATGAACTAGATTGTCCGATTGTGAAGTCATTATTCCATTATTGCAAATATGACTACATCTGTAATAGTGCACTGAATTTACACTTATCCTTGCATGTGGAATACTGTGCTTCTAAATCCAGGCACTGTTCTGTTGGTACCACAGGGATAGTATATTTTTAGACACATATCTTCTTGTATTGTTGGAGCCTTGAACGTCCTTCAACTGACTGGATCCTGTGTCGTTGATGTTCTAGTGGAAAAAGGCTGACTGATGGGGAGGATACATTGATGAGTTCGGCCTCTTTATCTGTGATGGGTCAGGATAAGCCAACATGTAACATTGGTACCAACAAGGTCATAGCCACAAGTATAGAGGGGAACGTTCTGATCATCCATCATATACACGCCAGTGCTGCTGAACCATTTCCTGCCATGCTGTCACACTCACTCCTAACATCTGTTACAAGGAGACACAGGGGGAAGAGAAAAAATAGAAGATCTTGCTCTTGTCTTCCTTAAATACATATGTTTAATTTATGCCTTTTGTTTTCTCATAAGTGTATGTGCCTACTTTTACTTTAGTATTCTGCATCAAATTTAAATGTTTGACTGAATTCAGTAACTGCATTTGACTAACTCTGATAAAAGTATTGAATTATCTTCATTGACAGAAAGGTTGGCTCTCACACTTTCTGCAGGTATCTAGCAAGAGAAGCAGTATTTCTTAATTAAAATAACGAATAGTAGCAGTGTTTTAGACAGTCTCGGACAATTAATGGCCCTGATACGCCATCGGTCCAAGATGGGCTGACGGTGAGCGACCGTTGCCCTAGTTTGTGCGGTGTGTCCCGCACCATCCCCACGCGCCTGCCTTCATCGGCCAATCGGCATCAGCTGAACAGCCAATCTATCTGATTGTGGTTAGCCATCCCCTGGTGTCCGCCGTCTTCCCGGTGGGTAGTGAAGCAGAGGGACCGTAGGCTCCGTTCTGTTCTGCCGCTGTTGATTTCATAGACAGTAAAAAGAATGGACACAGCAACCCCATAGACTCTGGACGGAGACCAGTGAAGGATATTAGAATCACTTTTCTGGTGAGCGCTGAGCGTTACTGCACAGCCTCCAACTGAGCTTGAAGACGTAGATGTGACGTGAGCAACGTGTCTGAAAGTTGGAAGTCTTCTGGTAGCTGTGCCAAGAGAAATCTCAATCATTCCCAATTTAGCAGAGACGGGGAGCGTAGGTATATGTAAGGAGATAACATAGGCACAGGCTAATTATTGCTAACTAAAATGTTAGTTAACACTAGTAATTAAACTGATACAGCTAATGTAAGTCGAAACTGCCTGCAAGTTTCTCCTGTACTATATTCCTCTACTATGCGACAGAAAGTCGGCTGGTTATGACACAATCGTTAGCCTATTTTTACAAAAACGTCTGCTACGGAGCCATTACGTGAGGTACAAGGTAATGGAGTCTGTTATACATTGTCGTGTTTCTTTAGATGTAAAGTTATTCGCTGTCAAAGTGACGCCAAAATGAATGGCAGTCAATGGAATGCTAACGGGAGGTGATGGCTTGATAGCAACAAAATGGCTCCATAGGAGCTACGCTTTGTGGAGGCTGGCTTACCCCCTTGGTTGATTCAGGCAAACACTGTTTGTTGTACGTATCATAGCAACATTTGTATCCTGTTTCCCTTTTAGAATGATGAAAAGATTACCGCCACCTGCTGGTATGGAGGGTTATTCCCATGCATGCATGCACAGAACATACGTGCTAAATGGCCAATCGGCTGTAGTCTCTGCGGTGTGTTCCAGTGCTTATTTTTGGCAAAGACAAGGGCGACATGGGGGGACGCCACAGTCGGCCTTCGTCGCTACTAGTTCTTGTCCGTCAGCTTGGTGTGTCAGGGCCTTGACGAGGTGTTGCAAAAAGTGTGGATATTAACAGCAACAGGGGCTCCAGAGCAGCAAGTTCAAGTTTGGTTGCTCCTCATCTCCTTAGTGTATCAGTTTTATAATAAATTGATTTATACAGCAATAACGGTAAGACAATAATAAAAAATGTTTGAAAGATCACAGGATAGAGGCAAATTGCTAATTTGTGCATGTGAGATAAGGGGCTCAAAAAGAGCCACGGGATGAAAAACAAACAGCAAAATCTAAATGGTTCGCATTGGACTGAATCATGACTAACAGAACACATTATAAAAATAACCCAAAACAAGCATATCCCTAAAGGAGGAAATTAAATTATGACTGACTGTAGTGTGCGTGTGTGTGAATATAGTGAGCAAGACATCCTCTGGTCCTCCGGTGGGGAAACCGGTATGCAGTTTACTTAGCTGGGCACAGTAAAGCTCAGATACAGATCAATGTGTTGTGTTTGGATAACAAAAGACCCCAAAACTCTGTTGTGATATTGATATATATAACCTATGCATGACGTTATTGGCTGTGATCACATAAGAATTTTGCAAACCTGTAAACGTGTGAAATAAGACACTTTGCTTGTGGCAAATTCTAGTTCCTGTAACTTTATACAAGCAGGATGGATTTGTCTGCACTCTTTACTGTAATGTGCCTTTCCTACTGTAAACACCAGTTGAAAACGTTCATTGAATTAAGAAATATCTTTTTCCAATCCCCATAAAAACCACGTTGTCCTTTTGGTCAGATTAGGTCCTAATATCATTCAAACCAGTTTATTTGGAGGACTTGTGGGTGTCTCGGTGTGATTATTAAGTGCAATCAAAGTTAAAATGCCATTTCATACATGCTCAAACAAAAGTAAATGATATCGAGGTTGAATAAACTGCTGGGATCATGCACACAGCAAGTGAGAGAACTACTATTTTATATATTATTATATTACGGTGTTATATTACTAGTCTGAAGAGAAACGTTGGGCAGTCTGGTTCATCGACTGTTGTCGACTGTTGCATTTCAAGGTGCCCGTAACAAAGTACCAACAGTAAAAAAAATAAATAAACTTGCCCTAGTCCTACCAAAAAGTTTACCTCAGTATACTATTGTTGGCTATTATATTATTTCACATGTTTTTTTTTAGTAGATATGTTCGTGGAAGTAATTACATTGGTAATCATCACTCACAGGCAGACCATAGGCAGAGACATGAAAACAATTCCTTTGGTTTTATGTTTCAGTCTGCCCGGTAAACCCTCTGGTAGGTCAAATGAATGGACTACTAATAGCCATATACACTGTTGCAGAGTAATTCATCTTGAAGTTATCAGCGATCTGATTTAGATTGTGAAAGGAATATGAGAATCTATGAAACATTTTCAGACAGCCTCATTGGCTCAGAGAATTATTGATTAACCGTTCATACCAATATTCCCTGTTATGGACGAAAGAGCATTGTTACACAGCTATTACAATCTTACATGTTGTGGCTACATATAATGACTGAGACAAAATTTGCAGCGGTGGCTGTTTTTCATGTAAAGCTATAAAAAAAAATATATACCCAGTCAGCTACATTAGAGCTCTCAATTGTTTGTGTTCTGCAGCACTGGGTAAACAGCATCCAAATACTAGAGCACATATGGCTGAAAACCACATTTCTATGGTGGCACGTCTATGCCACTTATGTTGACAACATTGAATGCAGAGTTGTAGCTTTAGAGGGCCCTGTCATATCAAGGGTAAACACTGTATTTTCTGTTTTTAATAATTCATGAGGCGAGCTGTAAACAAATTGCTCAAGGCAAAGTGTTGATGCATGTTAAAATTCTCACATGAGGTCTATTTTTTACTTTGCATTGTACATGGAGGACAGGGAGAACCGTTAGCTAATACATGTGGTTTTATTACTAGGGAGATGGAATATTTATTGACCCATCAGTGAATCCAATTGTCTTTGAGGTGTAGAGAAGTCACACAGATATTGTTCTGTATCTCCAGTCCCAGTCTGACAGTGCGTAAGCAGTACAAGTGCTGCAAAATGAAATTTGCTTTGCCAGTCAAAACCAACCAGGTCTATTCTCATTTTGCCAAAAGAACCGGCTCATAATGAGATTAGATACCTCAGCTTGGGAAGACATCTTGAGTTTCATTTTTATTTATCAATCATGCATGAGGTCCCAGAGATAAGACCAAGGTCAGCAAGTCTCCCCTGGCAGAGGGACTCTCCTATTAATACTACTACGCTGATCCGTCTTTCACACTCACGCCAGCCGTGCACCGCTTCGTCGCAGTAGCTGCCCAGTTTGAGGTGGAGACTGTCAACACAATAACCATGCAATTACATGTGCAAATAGTGCAGCCGTATCCAGTAACCTTTTATTTCACAGAACATTTCATACTAGATGAATGTCAAATTTCATCTTTACATTTCATAATATGAAAATGATAAAAAATGTGTGTGTGTATATGTAGATTGCTAGTTTAAACAAAACCTTATTCTACTTATATAGTTTAGCTAGTTTTATTTTGGGCATTTTTAGGCCTTTATTGACAGGACAGCTGAAGACATGAAAGGGGGAATGACATGCAGCAGAGAGCCACAGGTCGGAGTCGAACCCGGGCACACCACGTCGAGGAGCAAACCTCTATATATATGGGCGCCTGCTCTACCAAGTGAGCTATCTGGGCGCCCTGTTTTGGCTAGTTTTTTAACCAATAATAAACAAACTGTATAGGTTTTTTTTTGTCAAGGTGGCCCAGTCAAATGTATTTCAAGATACCCAGGGTTTCCTAATAAATGTGTTTGTAGCATAGCTTTTCAGGAAGGGTTTTACTCTCCTGAAAGCTACAGTAATATTAAAACAAACAAAACAAGGACAGCTCATTGGCACGGTCCGTGTACAGAATGGGGGACAGTTGGCCTGGCCCAAATCATGACAGGTTTTAACCTTCTGTGGCAGGAGGAAGCCCACTTTCCATGTGACAGACAGCCAGCTGGTTCGAACAGACGGTAACGTGTGCATACATTTAGAATATGCAGTTACTTGCAGATTAATCTCATGAGAGTGGCAGCAAAGATTACACATGTAATATGACCTCTGATGATTTTCTCTGTAAGTTTAGCCTAAACACAATGCTCAAAAATCACCTGCCTGTGGACTTGCACAAACACTAAATAACTCTGACTAGTCATGCAAAGCAAGATATGCTCAAGGCAACACTGTCTGAATTTAGAAGTAGGACAGTCCCGACTACATGATAATTGAGCATATATGGCATTCATTTGATTTATTTGTTTATCTAGTGGCTTTGAGGTTAGTATTAGCACAACCACTGGAAATGATCAGATAAATCTCAACATACAGAGTTCCTTAGATTTATGTAGTTGCCTGAAAAACTGTCTGAAATAATGAGAGCACAACAGAGCTGCATTTAAGAAATGACTTCCACTGGAAACTAACAGTAATGCTAATAATTTACACTGATGTCCATACAGTCATTTTAAACTTGTCTAAAGTATAAAGAATGACTTGTTTTCTGTTACAAGTCCTCCAAACCATACGAAGATATAGATTGTTTATTCCTACCCTCTAATACAACCCACAAGAGCATTTGATAAATTAGCCCAGCGGTGGCAGGAAATACGACCCACAGGAGAGTTTTCCGTCCACCTAAACCAGAGAACACAACGGTCGCGGTTTTAAACATGTCATTAACGTTGTGAAACGGTAGCAGTTTGGTTAGGTTTAGGCACCACAACTACTTAGTTAAGTTTAGAAAAAGATTGTGATTTGGGTTAAAGTCAGATGTTACTTCATTTTCTGTTATGCACTTGGCCCAGAATGTGATGTAGTTCCGTTTGTTCCGTTGCATTAAAACCAACCTTGCCGTTTACTTTTATTTTATTTATTTAAACGAGACATGAACCCAGGTCTCCTGGGTAGGCCTGTAACAATTCCAAATTTTGCTGGACAATTAAGTGTCTCAGAAATAATTGCGATTAACAGTCTCTTTTAGTGAAATTTTTTTTATTATTATTTATTACTTTTTTAAACAAATTCAAGTTTAAATGAATCCCAGGATACATCTTTTGTTATTTCACTGTTATGTGACCCAGATGGTTTACAGCCTACGAATTAAACCACGCCTCTTTATTATCATAAAACATAGTATTTTTTGCTTAAATATACAAAAAAATTGAAAACAGAACATTTATTCCCATCAATAAAATACAAAGCATTAATCATAAAAAACAGAAACAGAGCGTGTTTAAGTCCCAGGATGTTTGGAGTTGCTATGGCAACAAGTGAGTGCTGCCGCTAGCATAGCTTTAGTTAAACTGTCTGACCAATAATCACTTATATACAATTTACATTACAATTTGGCACATCTAAACAAAGTCAACAATTACCATCAACAGTCATACCTCTTAGGACTAGGGATGTCACGAGAACCGGTACTTCGGTACCAACTCGGTACCAAAATTCGTGCCGGTACTCATTTTTCCACAGTACCGTAGGTACCAGGGGATGCAATCCTTCTGGACCTGACGGGGGAAGTATACACGCCTAACGTTAAAAATTTTCTAGACTGCTGCTAAATACTGAAGAAGAAAAACAGCCAATAGCCCCTCATCTCCCTGTACGGCTTGACCGCACTCAGCCTCTGGCTTTACCGTACATCTACGGCGGCGGCTTTCACGACTTCACCTGGAACTCCCAAAACCCAAGTGAGTCTATTTCTCTCTGCTGTTGTCTATCACAACCTAATGTGTGCTCTGGTAGCACTTGTTTTAACGGACCTCTATAACATCAGTTAACTTTAACCAGCCCGCAGTTCTAGAAAAACCACAACGGCAGATGGAAACAGACGTAACTAAACGTGCTTGCTGTCTGGGAGTTCCGGGGGAAATCATGGAAGACGGTACTGTACTGTGTGGTGATGCCAGGCTTCAGAGCAACGGGCTGTGGGGTCCAGAAGACTGACGTTTTTGTTTTTGTAAATCACGTTCTCCTTCCCCCCTCCACTCCGCACCATAACAGAAAGTTGAAACTGAAAGAAAACACTGAAAGAAGAGTTACACCCCCCACCCAAATGTTTAAATAAAGGAATTGGTATCGTGACATCCCTACTTAGGACCTTAGCAAAAGTTAGCCAACAAGTTGTTCTCTACAGATATAATAAAATAATAAAAGCACAAATCCCCTGTGGAGCATAATGTTAATGAATGACGGCCATTTCCTCTACAGCGTCATCATTTACGGTAACGTTACTAATTAAACAAAGCACCATAGTAGACTAAACACAACAGACCAACTAGCTACAATACTTAAACACATGTAAAGGTGCTTTGGTGGATTTTTAACGTTCGAAAGCCGACTGGACTTGGAACTGCGGTGTGGGGTGTCCTAGGAATCCATAATATTATAGGCTAGCTAACGTTACTGTTAGGTGATGCTACGCAGGTATTGCAAATGCGTTTGATGGTTCCAAACAATAGTGTGACCAATCTCATAAAAAATGCTCTAATGCTTTAATTGCAGTTATACAAAATAAAATGTACAAAATTATGTAGAAAAATTGCGGTTAGACAATTATTTAATAATTGTTACTGGCCTACTCCTAGGTGAAAGTCCTGTGTTTGTTTGACTCCTCTACCACCCCAACCGGCCTCCTCATGAGGAACTTGGTGCCCTCATACTTTGTCACCTTACTTTCTGCTTTGCTCCCGTCATAATTACTACGGCCACTAGAGGGCTGCGCTCCTATGAGTCGTAATTGTTGCTTGAACAAACAGCTTATGTGGGCGTTTTTTTCGGGGGACGAAGAGTCTTTTCTGGTAAGTATAATTCTGAGGTTTTTCACTGGTTTTGGAGTCTCACACAATGACGGTGAGTCGATCAGAGTGGAATGACGTTTTAGAGGTGGGTTGCCTCAAATATAAGCAAGGCCTACCCAGCGGCGCCACTCCCGCCACGCGCATCACGCACTGTGCGCAGGGCACCAAGATCTGAGGGGGCTCCAAAAATAGCCTAATGAAAAATCATCATAGTCATAATAATTATAATGCCATATTATTTCAGTTCAGAAATAATAGGCACTTTTTAGGCATGTATATCACAAAACAGAACAAGAGATATATTTAAATGCTCAAGAAAGTAACGATGGTGCCCCCCCCAAACACACACACACTCAACTTCCCAGTGGGTGCCCTTCCCTATCTCAGTGGTCTGTTGGATTGCGCCTGACGAAGTATTTTTATTTTTATTTATTTTTTGGGGGGCTTTTCCCTTTATTTTGAAAGTGGATAGACATGAAAGGGGGAGAGAGATGGGGGATGACACGCAGCAAAGGGCAGCAGGTCGGATTCAAACCTGCGCCGCTGCAGGACTCAGCCAACACGGGGCGAACACTCTTACTGGGTGAGCTAAAGGCCGCCCCGCGCCTTACGAAGTTTGACAGTAGCCTAAGTCAACTTTTTTGGAAATGGCCTCGAAAAGACAGCAGGAGTCAGGAGCAGAGAAAAGAAAGAAGAAACTGAGAGATGATGCCTGTGCATCACTTGCAGGTAAGTCCACGTTTAATCATTCTTAAATACAGGAAATGTGCTGCTAATGTAATGGTTAGCCTATGCATACACCTCGAATTAGCTGCTAATGTTAGCAAACACAAATATGTTATAACTTAGGTGCAAGCTAAATTGAGATTTTACTGTTAACATTATCTATGCATTTTACAAGTAACTGACGCCAGCTAGCTGTTACTTTACTTGTTGAGCAGTAGTTCATGGTTTATTTTGACGTGATGGTGGTCAATACTTTCTCAGTAACAGTTAGCAGTCAGTGCACAAGGTAGGCTAACAATTCCTCTTGCTTCAGACCCTTTATTACCGTGTAGCGTGCGATTAATAGTCTTTAGCCAGGCATTTAGCAAAGTTTACCTAGCATAGTGTCATTTGAGAACGCATATTTTGGCATTTGCAAAGCATAATAAACCCACAACCATTTTTAGGACTGTCAGTCAGTAGAATTTAGCAGAATGTAGGCTACAGTCTCTCACACAAATTAGGTGAGGTGCCGGATGTGCAGTGGGACAGAAAATGGCTCTTGATAATGTGAAGTCTGAGGAACTCAGACTTTTAGTGTTACTGCTACAGCTAGCTTAGTTACATCTGAATGTGACAGAAGCTACATGACAAAACTGGCGTTTTGATTGCATTTATGTCAGGACGCAAAGGCATGGATGACATCTGCCGGTGAAATAGAAAAAACGTTTTGTAGTAGACAAAATTCCCTCGTAACCATATTTAAGTCGTATTCGATTAAAAGGTAAAATAATGTTTAAGATTTAGAAATGTAGTCTTGTGTAAGGTGTATCATTTTGCTGTTATTCCTGTAGGTAAGATATAAATATAAAATGTAATTGTGAATGATATAAAGCAAACATTATTGTTGAATTGTGTGTAATATTGCAACTCATTCTATTATGCTTTTAGATTCATCAAATAGTTGATAAATAAGTAATAAAGGGGGAGAGCTCCTTGGCTGCATGTTTTAAATGTTTATAATTTTTTTCGGTATAAGATTCTTTGTTTGGATATTTTGTCTCTTTCTATACTGATCCTTTTTCTTCGTATTTCTAAATTAATGCAGAGTCAATGCGGAGATACGTACAAGGAGGAGCACGTGGCCAAAAGGAAGATACAGACGACGAGCAACCATCTACAAGCAGTTCAGGCATACATCAACCACAGCCAGCCAGCAGGTCTGTAGACTCCACAACAGTACCAATTTGATTTGATTGATTTTTGAAAATCTTTTGTTTATTTTGATAATATTTTGCACTTCTCAATAATTGAATGTATGTGTTTTAGCTGTTCTACATAGTGTGTTTGCAAAGTAAAGTAAAATTGTGTGACTTTTCTGCTTATAAATCTTTGCTTTATTGAAAAAGATTGCTTACTTGTATACTTCTGCTTTTAAGTTTGTATTTATGGATGATTATTTTAATTTCTACTAAGATTTTGCATATGCCAATACTTTTGTATGTTTTGGCTGTTCTGTGTACTGTGTTTACAAAGTTTATTTTCATTTTTCGTTTTATTGTTCTTAGGTGTTACATTGTGATGCTGCTATTGTGTTATTGGTATTGAGTGCAATTATACTTTACTATCTGTAAAGTGTCCTGAGATAACTCTTGTTATGATTTGATACTATAAATAAAATTTAATTGAGTTATATGTTTGGTAATAAAAAGTTAAACTGGCAAAAACAAAAATTCTCGGGGTGGTGGTGGGTGGGGCATCATAAAGGAATTATGTTTAGGGCACCAAAATGGCTAGCAGTGTGGACGGGTTGGATCAGTGGGTAGAGCAGGCGCACGTGACCTGAGAGGCTTATACCTTGACGCAGAGGTCCAGGGTTTGAGTCCGACCTGTGACGATTTCCTGCATGTCTTCCCCCCCTTTCTCACCTAGCTGTCCTGTCCATTAAAGGTGGAAAAGCCCAAAAAATAATCTCAAAATGGCTAGCAGTGGCACTGGGCCAATCTCTCCCTTTACTCAAGCAATTTTAGCACCCGACTGAAGATACCTCTTCTGTTTCCCCTTAAGACTGGAAGGTTTAAGCCACAATCTATTTCCAAGCATCTAACACTGTCAATATCTCCCTAATTCCTCTTACCCTCCTAATGTTTTTTGTTTTTCCCCATCTCTTACTCCCTCTATCTCTCTCTTTCCCCCTCTCCCTCTTGTATTTGTGCTTTGGAAATCACTGATGTGTCTACAAACAACCAAAGACACTGCCGGAGATTATCCTAAACCACTGGAAACAAAATACTATTTAAATGTTTTTACATAAGATTAAGCTGTAGATGGGTCCAGGCCTAATAAAATCATACTTGGTAGCCAGAAGTAACATCACAGCAAAGTGACCCTCAGATGCACGCAATTATAAACACATAATGATAATCTGCAAATGCCCTCTGTTGTGCTGTTGAAATGACAGCAGAATGTGCAGGAAAGCTAGGCATACACCACAGCTTATAATGGTAGTTTTACTGAAGTAGAAGTATAGGTTGGACACACCTGAACCAGTAACCACCAATTTTGTCCTCATTAGCGTCCTCATTCGTCTAACCCTTACCCTCACAAACCTTTCATCTTCTCACAGCATTTCAGAAAACTTCTGTCTCACAACCACATCTGACAAAATGATCCTGATTTGACATTCACTTTTCATGCATGTCCCTTTTGCTCCTGGCCCTTTAATACACTGTATAAATAGAAATCCTTAAATATGGGCAAACAGTAGATCACTAAGACAAAGCTCGAAAAATCCATTTTCTGTCCCTTAATTGCATTTTGCCTCTGCTCTCATATTTATCTCTCCTTCTTTGCTCTGTGCATGTCTGTTTGATCAGTTTAATAAACACTGGACTCTCCTTGACCTACAAGAACACGAAGCACTGAATGTATTCCCAATCATCTATTATGCATAAAATATAATTAAAAACTAGTGCTGTCTTTTTCACATTTAATTTGCCTTTTTAACTCTCTAGAGAGTTCTGTAATGCACTTACCAAAAAGAGCACTTCATTCCAGCATTTTCATAGACAAGTACATACTGCAGTATTTTGTCATCACCGTTGATCAAGGGAGAGTTAAAAGGTTTGTAGCACTTGCTATGAACATCTTGATGGAAGATGAACTCGATGTGCGAGTAATTTTCTGACTCCAGGGACTCGGTGGCAGTTTTTCATTCAGTCTCCCTCTGGCCCATCAGTCGGCTTTCCATGTCTGTTTTTCCAGCTGGCTAATGTAGTCTTTCAATTTGTGGATGCAGAAATAGTCCACTGACAACTGAGCCGATTGCAGAGCTTGCTGTATTTAAAGGAAAATAGCAGATAGATAGAAGATACTTTATTTATCCCCTTGGGAAAATTTGATTTGGTGGATGATATAGAAAAAGGCAATTGTGCATGATGCTACACCAGCAAATTAGGACACTCCAGTTTTTTACTTCTTTATACTTGGGAACATTTCGGCTGCTGATCCGATGTGGTCAATTTGGATGCAGGATGGTAGAAAGATATTTGTACTAGGCAGCCGCTAACAGTATTGTTTATTTGAGTACCTAAAAAGGATTCAAATGCCAACTAGCTAGTGTAGTTTCAATAATGTAGTAAAGAGCATGCACGCACACTAGAGTGCGGATTGGGCCGCATTTTTCTGTCCGAGCCCAGCCCGCGTCCGACAGAGCAGTAACCGAAACCGGCCCGAGCCCGACAGGTATTAAGATATTTATGTCTGAGCCCGACCTAAGCCCGACAGTTAAAATCTAATTTTTTTCTCATACTAATGGCACATACGTTTGTTTGTGTGGAAAGCCCGCTTTTATTAAGCAACTGTAGGAAGGCATTCGAAAATGTCAACAGATGAGGGCATCAGCGCACACGGGGCAACAAGCGCACGTTAACACAGGCGCGCACCTACATAATAAGCTTTTTTAAATTTAAAATGTTCAATGCCTTATCGCGCTGATGTGACCGAGCCCGACTGGAACCCGAACATCATTTCTAAATATCTGTCCGAACTTGGCCCGGCCCGTCGGGTTCCGACAGACTCGGTTCGGGTATCCATCCTCTAACGTACACTGATACACTTTATGATATTTTCACTTGCAACCAGATGAGCATAGGGGACTAATGTCTGATTTTCAGAGTGATGTTCAGTTTGCAACTCATGGTTGCCAAAGTATGCATCACAACATCAAAATAACATACACACTGTAAAAAATGACACCGTGACACAGTGATGTGCTTTCTTTTTCTTATCCTGAATGGATTAAGGGATGAAAAAAGAATGGGGTAGTTTGTGTGACGTGATAGCAACCATAGCTGAAAGGAAAACAGACACAGCGCCACCCACAAAAGCTTAAATTTTAGTAAAAAATACGAGATACCTGGGTAGCTCACCTGGTAGAGCGGGCGCCCATATATAGAGATTTACTCCTCGACACAGCGGCCGCAGGTTTGACTCTGACCTGTGGCCCTTTTCTGCATGTCATTCCCCCTCTCTCTCCACTTTCATGTCTTCAGCTGTCCTATATAAATAAAGGCCTAAAATGCCACAAAAAAATACGAGACGTCAATTATTACCAAAAATGTTGCCAAAAAGTACTACAAACGCAGATTTGAATATCTTACATAAAATTGCTTCTAATGTTGCAGGATTTAAAGAGCTAATACACAACACAGGCTTTCCTCCACTGATGTTTTCCCTGTGGTCTAAGATGATTTGTGTTCCTCAGAGTTAGATTTAAACCATCCTAAATCAGAGTCTTTGTTATTCCAGTTGTTGGGAAAGAGCAGGTTGGGACTGTCTGTCTCCAATGAAATGTTTTCTCAGCTGCTCTCTCTGCATTACGCACGCCTCCCCAGGCAGCGGACAAGAAGCAGGGCCTACCCCCTCTGTCAGGACAAGCCCCTGGCTTCCACCCGCGGGAACCACTTGGATTCAGGAGGCTTATTAAACTGGTTTAAAGGAGGTTGTATTTTCTGTCCGAGTCTAAAATAGTCCTGCACTCTCCTTGTGAGTGTGGTAACCTCACGACTGGCAAAGCCACGCTCCTCATGGGAGTTTGACCTTATCCCCCCCCCCTCCTTCCTCTTTTAAAAAAAAGGACATGTATTTGTTCCGCTATGGGATTTTTCTTTAGGAGAAGGGACCTAAAAGACCTCTACAGCGAATGTGCTTGTGTATTTTACATTACGTTTTGTTTTTCTCCATTTGTGGTTCCTCCATATTCTTTAACCCATTACCTTGTTATCAATAGCAATGCCCCACGTCTGTTATTGTTGTCCTAGTGACGGAATTACACTTCCATTAGCTGTGGAAGAGGAAATCTCATCCATGTCTGGTGATATTCTTTTTTTTATAGAGTATCTTTAGTTTTGCAGTCATTTAGTGGCGGTCACAATTCCTCACTCAACTTATCAGCTTTTAAAAACCGGCACAAGCTCTTATCATCTGACGACTATTTCAGCACTTTAATTCGTTCCAGCTTTCACACATTTTTTGTATTTGCAGCTCATTTTATTGGGAAGTTATTTACACCTTAAATTAAATTGGTGACCTTCTTCGCAAATGGTGCTCAAATACTTACATCAATATCACACGACATTTATGTTTGCAGGAAACAGAAAATGTTTGAAAACATTTTCCTGAAGACCAATGAATGCTGTTGACCAAAAGACACCTTGGGAATGGCTGTAATCATTCCACTACAACGGGATAGACCTTGTGTGTGAGAGGATGGCATAATCATCCAAAACCCTGGAGGCTGTTGTCAGAGGAGAAGGATTATACCAGAGACGGTTTTGAGCCGAGATGCCCCAACTGTGTCAAGAGGGTTTCACCACGGCCACGCCTCTTTAGGAGACTAGCCAAGGGGGTAAGCCAGCCTCCACAAAGCATACCTCCTATGGAGCCATTTTGTTGCTATCAAGCTGTCACCCGCAATTAGCATTCCATTGACTGCCATTCATTTTGGCGCCACTTTGACAGCGAATAACTTTACATCTGAAACGTTTAAAGACTCCATTTGTCCATTGTTTATTTCTAAAGAAACTTCTACCCCGTAGCAGACGTTTTTGTAAAAATAGGCTAACGATTGTGTCATAACCATGCGACTTTCTGTCGCATAATAGACAAATTACAGTACAGGAGAAGCTCGCAGGCAGTTTTGACTTACATTAGCTGTTTTAGTTTAATTACTGATGTTAACTAGCATTTTAGTTAGCAATAATTAGCCTGTGCCTATGTTATCTCCTTACATATACCTACGCTCTCCGTCTCTGTAAGATTGGGAATGATTGAGATTTCTCTCGGCACAGCTACCAGAAGACTTCCAACTTTCAGACAGGTTGCTCACGTCACATCTACGTCTTCAAGCTCAGTTGGAGGCTGTGCAGTAACGCTCAGCGCTCACCGGAATAGTGCTTCTAATATCCTTCACTGGTCTCCGTTGCAAGTCTACGGCGCTGCTTTGTCTTCTTTTTTACTGTCTATGAGACTAGCGTGAACACAGATTTTGACCGATTCTTTAATCTAGGCTACTGACGTACAACCACATTGCGCCCTGTAAAGTTATTTTATGAATGAAATAGACATATTGCATAACTGAGGGCCAATTCGGCATTTACAATCCCGTAATTATCTCCATCTGTTGAAAGCCAGACCGAGCTGTGGCTCGGGTTTTGCCCATTGTCTTTCACTTTCCCTTTTAGCTTTTAGTTGTTCTTCGTTTATTTAATAAATACAAATTATTTATTAATAGATCACTTCTAAAATAAAATTAAAATACAGTTAGCCCTATATAAAGAAATATCCTGCTACCTTTTTACCCTACCTACCCACTAACAAAGGCTTTTCCGCTGGTACGCCAAAATCTGTGACCTGTCAGAATGTGTGCTCTGTAGCGCCATCTGACTGCTGTAAAGCATTTTGTGACTTTGCAGGAAAAATCTAACCTGGGCAGAGGCATTCATAAAAAATGGCTTTCTTTTCACTGTTAGTCTCGTTTGCTGTTACAGGTCATTTATAATCATCAGATGAAAAATGATACAGTATCAGAAACATTTAAAAGTTACATATAGTCACTTTAAAGTCGTGCATTTACGAGAAAAAAACTTGAATGTTTACTGAGAATAAAGTTGTGAATTTTACAAGATAAAACTTGGCTATTCTCTGGCATTAAAGTGGTAAATTTACGAGAAAAAAGACGGAAAAAAAGTTTTTTTTCTTCAAGAATCCTATGCTTCAGGATCACCACAGACGCCACCGCTTGTCGTATTATGTCTGCAGTTGATGACCTAATCATATGTTATTGGATTTAGCAATAAGGAAATATTCGTGATTTTTTTCCCAGAATCACCATATTATCATAAGCATCCAAACTTTAAAGAGACATCGCTGTGAATTGTGCTCCAACTGAGGCTGTTTTGGGTAGTTTTTGCTGTAATAGCTTGCAGGCACTGGGAAAGGGTCTTTTCAACATGTAAATGTCAACACTTGTGTTCTCTGCTGCCATTATTTCTGAAAGGCCTTTGCTTTACACTGGTGACTCTCTTTACAGCCATTGGAAGGCAGCAGGTATCTGATCCATCTGCATCTCTAACTGGACTGATGAGGTCACTGTCAAGCCAACTACGCACAGCAAATCGGCTGGTTACACTTTGTGTAGTCTCACTTTGCCAGACCCTCTCCAAAACGGGCTGAAGGAGGGTCTGGCTACTCCTCATAGCATTTGACTGCAAAAATAGTCGTGCGAGAGAATACTCAGATTGGACAGATAGTACAACCAACCATTCCAATTTACCATGCAGAGATCTGAGGAGCAGACAACAATAGTCCTCATAAATCCACCGGAGTTTGAAATTCCAACACAAAGAAAGCAGAAGGAAACAGAAAAGACATTTCCTGCACCGGAGCAATCCCGGAAGTGTAACGCAAAGGATATAGACTACATTTTGTGCAACCAGCATTAGACTGTTGTAAAATAACCACAGATCCCCCCCATGCTTATGTGCATATCAAACATGTCTTTTGATTAGTTATTCAACAGTTTTTTGTGTGTGGCGTGTTAAAGATGCATTGAAAACATTTCACAGAGCTCCACGAAACCTTTTCACTCTGCAATAAGTCCCTCCAGACCGTCAGTTCCTGCCCGTGTCTCCATCCTAAACCCGAGATAATGATTTTATGAATCTGATCTGAATTTGTATTCCAGTGTATTCTTTTACTCCTTTATAATGCTATTTTATTTCACTCTGTTCCTTTAGTTGTAGGCCTACTACTGTATACTTTCTGCTCATTCTGTCTTAAATTGTTCCACTTATTCTTTATTTTGTTGTGAAGGATAGTGCATCATTTTCAAATACAGCAAGTATTAGTGATAGCAGTAGTAGTAGTAGTAGAAAAGGTAGCAATGGTAGCTATAGTATTAGTTTAAGGAGTATACGTGTCAGAGGTAGTAATAACAGTCGATGTGCAGTAAGAGTGTAGCAGTACTGTGAATTTATTAGTAACACTCTGAACAACAGTAGCACTGTCCGTGGTATTAACAGTAGTAGAAACAGTAGTAATAGGAGTAGTGGCTGTAGTTGCTGTAGAAGAAGCTAGTAGTACAAATTATAGTACTGAAGCATGAATGAATGGTTTTATTTTCTTGTCTGGCCCCTTACACGGCCCATCCATCATAGGATTATTCAGACACATTTTAAATAAACACTTTCCTGGTGCCGACACAAAACAAAATAAATACACAAAGGGTACAAATATAAAATTAACAATTCAACACACAAACAAACTAAATAAATACAAGGAGGGTACACACACTGATTTAACATTTCATCACTTTTAGACCAGAACAAATTATGACACAAGCAGAAAATAAACAGATTAGGCAATACTGTAGGTATTCAAAATAAGTAGTAAGAGAGGACTAACTGGAGACAGAGCAAGAGCGAGATGGAACGAGATTATATTACTTGACGAAGTAACTACTAGTATTAGCACTAGTAGTTACAGTTCTGTCAACAGTAGTGATATCATAGTAATGTATTTTACTAAATCCTGTATGACAATAAAGAATGTAGAGAAAGAGAAAATGGTCAGAGGGAAACACCGTTCAACAAAATCCTTTGCCGTTTACAATTTTTAGCACGACTAAGCACTCATTAGGTATAAGAGACTGACGTTGTTATGATCTCCCTGGAAGACTCCAGGCTTCTCCCTACCATTAGGCTTAGGCGCATCACCCGAGCCCAGTGAATGTAAAATCAATGCGAGCATCAAAACTAACGAAATGACTTTACTCAGATCTAATGGTTGTAGTTGGTCCCCTCCTTAGCATGTTTTGTCTTTTAACTTTTTGAGTGTTATTTGTTATCTGTTCTAGGTTTTCCAACGTTTTAGACACAGACATTGTAATTATTAATGGCCCAAAATGATGCATTTTTTTTTTATTATTGAAAAACCCGTTGAACATTTTCTGGAGGGATGACCCCTAAACCCCCCGCCAAATATGTGCACCTAAGTCTTCCCAAAACCCATTGACTGTAAATATTAATGGACAGAGCATCCGGTTCGGCGAAGTGCTGCAAAGGCGGAAGTGCCTTAAACCTGCATTCTCTCTGAATTCCAGCAGGGGGAGACACGTGCGGTTGCAAAAGGAGGTCGGTTTCTGTAGAAGTCTATGAGAAAGTGACCCACTTCTCACTTGATTTATTACCTCAGTAAACATTTTCATAATGGGTTTATGGTCTCAATCGCTAGTTTTAAGTCTTGTGCAACACAGAATTATGTAAATTTTTTTAATTATGGTCTCGTTGATTTTAAAATCGGCAATAAAGCAGGGGGTGTTTTAGGGCGCGGCTATGATGTCATTGCCAGTGAAAGTGTGTAACGTAACGTGGCTCCTCCCTCACTCTTCCCTCTCGTCTAAAATCGTCACATCCGCAACCAGGATGGCTGCGCCCGTAACAGCAAACTCGACGACTCATAGCAGATCTCCACAAACCAATGGGTGACGTCACACATGCGCTGTCCATTAATATTAACAGTCTATGCACATACCTAGGGCACACACGGGACTCTACAGCTTATAAACACTTGCCATCTTCCAAGACATTACCCATACTGGTCTCCTTTACAGATGTGTACTGAGTTACTTTAACCACTTTCAGGAGTGGACTGCACATTTCACATCAAATGGCAATGCTGCATTACCAGCTGTGACGACTGCTGCTGTGATTGATCAGGTGTGTGGTTCCATTGCCGAGGTAGCCTCTGTAACAAGGTGGTGTGTATAGTGTGTCATGTAAGCTCCCAGCCATTATCTCCCAGCCAGTACAGACGACCTCGCTGTAACCCAAGCGGCTCTTTTGACCCGAGGCACTGGGCTCGCCAGTGCCCAGCTCCCACTTGGAAATTAGTCACTGTCTGACAGGTGGGGATGGATGCCTGTGATCCTGGCCAGATTCATACGCTTTTTTCACCCCCATCTATCATCACCCACGGCTCCTTTTGTCTCAAACTCCCTCCTTCACCATTCCATTTCTGTTGTGGACTGTTTACTCTTTGGACATTTGATTACCACTGGTGCTTGGCACATGAAGTAATGAACGTAAGAATGTTTATGTGCATGCATGCTGCCCCTCCTCATTATTTGCTCTACATGTGCTCAATTATTCACCTGTTTCCAACCCACAAATACATACAGTGCAACTTGTGTGCATATAACTGAATGTGAGTGGGTGTAAAATGAAAGTGCAATGTGAGTAATTTTTTTTAGTTTATTAATGAGATGTGTTTTTAAGTAGCTTAAATGGATCTGTCATTTTCTGGAACTCTGTGCAGTGTTCAGTGTGCATTTTCTCTCCCACCTATGGCAATATGGCTCTTTTGAGACTCACACTGTGTGGGCTGATTATAAAGAACTGAGTGTTTCACACCCTCTAAAAGGACTTTTTCCTCTTAACGTAGTTGTAATCGGTCTGTGTTAAGTAACAATACATAATAATAATATACAGTATATGTCAGCTTGATTTTACAGCGTTTACAATGGATTCCAATAGTGACTTGGAAAGTCTTCATTGCAGGAAAAAAAGGACCATTCCCCCAGCAGCATCCACTTCTCAACCATCCACTCATATGATCAATACTGTATTTTCCAAAGTCTTTGGGCAAACATGTCTAAATACCCTCTTTCTCCTAATCCTCAGGCGAGACCCCGTCGAGCTTGCGAGAAGGCGCATGTGAAGGTTTCGGCATGTTAGAGCGCAGTTGGTCCGTGTTTTATTCTCAAAAGATACATTTTGTGTGGAGTGTCACTTCAAGGCATAAATACAACACATCCGGGGCAGTGAAGTCATGCACTGGGATATGACTGCAAAAGCTCAGCTCAAAACCAATGAACTGGGGCACCATTAAACAGAGAGCAGAGTGCTACTTTTTCACCAAAGGGCATAAAGAAAAAGCACTTTTTGTGTAATTCACTTGCAGGAGAAATTACTCAAAAGCTTGCTTTGGAGCACAAAAACACCCACCAGAGCTGCCTGGTTTTTAATTACCTGGTCTACAGTATTTAGGCAGATGTGGTGAAACGAGAGTTGAGCAAGCTAACCCTTTGACTTAAAGAAGCCACAGATGCAACAGCTTCCTCTCCCCCACTTTTGGTTCCCCGCATCTTCGATTAATATGAACTTGATCAAAAGACAGTGGCTGGCCCGGGGCAAACTAATATGCTCATTAGCATTGACGAGGGTGCCTGGGAGCAGTTCATGTGCATTAATGAAGTAAAGAACTGAGCCAAACAAACGTACCCAGCTAGCTTTGGAATGCACAGCCAGCCACACGCCGGGCTCCCTAATGACCTGAGGATCTGAACTTGGGCAGAATTCAATAGCCCGTTGTAAAATGGCTTTGTTCAACAGCTCTGTGCTGTTATCATGTATGGCTTATGGTGCTTTTGTAAATCCTGTGAATAATGTTCAACTGCCCCAAGTCGGATTTTATTTTCAAATGCAAACAAATGAAAATGGAACAGCCTCCCGTAACTACATGTTGTTCCACTTTTAACGCAAGAAAACACTGAAAGAAAAAGAAAGAAAAAAACAATTTTCCCTGCATATTTAGATACATTACCCCAGGGATATGTTTAATTTCCATGGATGAATTGCCCCTCACATTTTCCCTTCCTAAAACTGACTCACTGAAACAAATTAGTTTTTCACTCTTTTTCTTGGGGACAGGAGGTCATTTCATTACATTTTCTATCAACACCATGGATATGCAGTGCTTTATATTCTGCAGCCAAGATTATTTGAATTGATTGACCACTGACATTTTGCAGTTCCATGTGATGCAAATTTTAACTGCAGGAGATGGCAAAGGGCATTATTTTCAAAGTATTCACACCTGTCTCCTCCATCTATGGAGCCAGGCTGGGGGCGCAGACTCGCCACGGGGCCATAGCTTGCCACATGACCGTTTGAAAGATGACTTTATCAAGGCCATCTTCAGTTGTGAGTATGGGTGAGTGCAGACAACGTTCAGGTCAATTGTTCCCTGTGTCCATATGTGCTGCAAGGTATCTGGACTGCCATACAAATTGCACTCTCCCTCTCCTTTTCACCTCATCACTTCCTTTGTATCTATCTCTCTTTCTTTCTCACTGGCTTTCTCACGAATACACATGTTCACAAAAACTGTATAGAGTGAGGAAAAAAAATATAGTATAAACAAGGCTTTACAGCTTAGAAGCAATATGCAGATATCCACACAGCAAAATGTGTAAAGCTGACAAAATATCTTTGTGCATCTAGGTGAAAAAAAAAAAAAAATCCTATCCGCTTCTGTGATGAAGCGCTATCTTGGCCTTAAAAATGAGAGGCTTTATGATATCGAAAGCAATTGGAACGCCTGTGTGTGAAGTGGTGATAAAGCTTGATGGGTGCATGAAAATGAAAAAGTCATCTTTCATCAAGAAAGAAAAATACACAAATGCTCTGCATGCTTCCACTATCTATTGCTACTAACCACCCTGTGGGGCCTTGTTAGTCAGTAGCTACACCAAAGTGCAAGCAGCATGCAACCTCATTTGGCAGACACACTAAATTAGGTGCCTTCCATTCTTTTTTTAAACCGATGTTGCTCCAACCAACAAGTTGCATTTGTGCTGTAGCTCATAAAAAAAGATAGAGTCTGAACCAAATGATGGATTTTGGTTCCACATGACTGACCTTTGGCTGAGGTTATCAAGCATTTGCAAAAGGTGGTGCTGGTCCAAATTGAAATGAGAGAGCAGAATGGAGCTTCCCCAAGCATCGTGACCTTTGCTAGCCACTCCATCAGCTGCTCGTCACCGTAGACTCATTTATCAGGCACTGTGCTCTCTGAGGAAGCTCGCAGGTGCTGCCCTGGATGGGTTCTCATGACATGTCGGGTCATCTCACACGATCTTTGCTGGAGGCAAGAAGCGAGTGGGCGGAAGCACAGTCTTCACTGGTCAATAACGAGTGGGATTGAGCTCTTCTGCATCGGTGCTAATTTGGTACAAAATTCACATAATGGCAGATGCCGTTCTTTGCGGATGAAAATAGTTGTTTTTGCCAATCTCTGACTAGTTGTCAACACAAGGACCTTTCAGTTGTTCAAGGATTTGAACTCGATGCAGGGAAACTGAAGATTGAAAAGTATTAACTCTTTCTGACAATCTCGCAGCCTCTCTGGAAGTACATATTACCACAGGTTTCTCGTAGCACGCCTTGCTTTGGGGGTCCAAATGTAAACGATAAAACAAAACCATAGAAGGCCGTATTGTGTAAACTGCAGGCAATGAGGGAACAGTCAGTCTTTCACAGAAAAGATATTGTTTCAATTTGCATGTAATCTTACATAAAATACTCTGCATATAACAGTTTAAAATGACTATACATTTATTCAAACTCTGTCTGCTGACGGAGCATTTTATTTGTGCCACTGAATTGTATTACAGAATTGTATTATGCTGGGTTGTAGCAGTGAGAATGGCTGAGCAATGGATAGATCACATACAGTACTATATCTGCCCACTGCATCCTGGAATAAGCTTTAACAGGGAATGTTCCTTCCCTGGGTTAAACTACAGTATTCATGGGGATTTCTTTCTATTACAAATTTAATATTTACAGTTTCACATAAAGGCAGAAAACCACTTTAGAGCTATTGAAACCAGTATCACAACATACTAAAATCGGATCCTTGAATAGCATAAAACAGATGGTGGTAATCTGCATTATAAATAGACCATTTTTAAAATGTCCCATCTAAGTCGCACAGTTTCCTTTTATAATGCTGTATTGTTTATACATTTCTGACAATTTAATTAGACATTTAACCTAAGATTCCAAACATGTTGATAAGTCAGAATTTCTTCTTTTTCAATGTTTAAAAAACCCCCAAACAGTACCAGTCAAAGCATAGCTGATTTTACTTCGAAATAATGATCTTCCTTCAAAGTAGTTTAAACCTCTGATAAAAGTGTCAAGCATTTCCCCTTCAATGTATCATCGTAAACTAAGACATCAATAGCATTCTTATAATTCTTACATCATCTAATGTCAGCACGGACAATAATGAGCCGCTCAACATAGAGGACAGAGCTCCTAAATGGGTATTTTTGGCTTTAATTAAAGTAATTACTGACAGGAATGACAATTAGCAGTGACCCCACACAGTTCAAAAGTAGCAAGATATACAAAGTGAGAATGGCTGTTCATCATGCTATGAAAATTATATTCAACACCATCTGCTGGTGACTGGTATTTTAATTTTGTGAGCGCACACATGCAGACTTGTAAGGTTTAGGTTGGTATTGGTGACTCTGTGTATAAACTGATTCACACACACAATAAAAACCACGGTCACACTCTGTGAGGCACTTTGTCTTGTGCACAGTCTCTTGGCCAAACCATTTATAAAATGGCTCCACTGAATGCTAACCATGAACACATAGGGCAAGCTCAGATTCCGTTCAAGCCTTCCTCATACTGCTGAATACTCATACTGTGGTATCAATATTGATGTTAAAATCTGGGCTAGTACTAAATTAATTACTCAAAATATGGAGAGAAAAAAAAAGTAGCTCATTAAAGATGGCAAAGATAATAGACGTCGTTGCTTGGTTTGAGGGCATCCTCAAAGGCTGTACATTAAAATGCCTTTGCAGGTGGCTGGAACAGAACGGTGATTTAGAAGTGCTAATGCATCCTGCATCAGACCTGCACCTGCCTGGGCTGTCTCTGGGTTGTAATTCAGGTTTTGAAACTGGAAACCACATAAACTTAGCACAAAAAGTAAGGAAATTTGTGTTTGGTTGATCATTTCTCTGTGGTAACACTGCTCTTAGGCAATAAATCTTATACCGTAGGAAAGCCTGTTTAGTTCCCTTTCAAATGGTGCCCCATTTGTAAGGAACATTCATTTGTGGGATGAGCAGCAGCGCTGAGTATGTGGGTTGCGCCCATGAAAAATTTGCCAAATCTTCAAGCAGGGCTCGACATTAAGGCTTGTCCGCTTGTCCAGGACAAGTGGATTTTTTTGTAGGGCAAGTGTAAGAGAAATTGACTTGCCCCACTGGACAAGTTAAAAGTCAAACTAAAATGCCATGTTACTTCACGTTATGTGCCACTCATTACTTATAAGAAAGGGCACTCTACAACGACAGCCTTCAGATGACGGATGATTGGTTGCATGAAATTGACAATAGAAAATTAGTTGGTACTGTAAATGTTAGATCTGAGTGCAGCATTTGATTTAATTGTTTATTATCTATTATTGAAAAAATTAAGTTGCACCGGTGCCTTAACGACCGTTATCTACCGAACCGAATTGCAACGCGGATTTCGGTGCCACTGAAATGCCTGCACTTCTCTCTGATGCTCCGAAAACGGACGTTAGAGGCAACCTAAACATCGCCGCATGTCACGCTAGTTAACACTACACTCAACAACAGGTAACGTTAGCCTACCGTTAGCTAGCAGCTAGAGTAAACACGGTTAAAATGCTGACGGCTAAAAGGTGCAAAAGTTTGTCTGTCTCTATTTCACTGGAGAGGAACGTATGACAGTGTGCAGCTGCTGTTGTTGGAAAAACACAGATGTTGCGTTCACTTGAAATTTGCCTCGCCATCCTCGTGCTGCATTCGAAGTTGTTGTAAAATACCCTTTTCCCATCCAGTGGTCGTTTTTGTCGTTGAACAGGAACTTACTGGTGAAATAAGTTATTATTATAAGTTATTGTTACATTTTTAATAAATCATTTAATTTTGCCTTAGCAATAAACAAGCGGTTCTATAATGTCGTTTTTTTGTGCTCCTTTTTGAAAAAATAAAATAAAAAAATATGCTGATTAAATATCAGGTAATAATCACCTGTAAAGTAGCTACACATTTAAAGGATCCCTTCGGTAGATCAGCCTCTGCCGTGTAGAAATTACTGAAATTGTATAAAAAAATTTTTTTAAGTTACCACTAACATTTAGTGGCAAAATCCATTGTTATGTCTACAAAATTATTTTAGATATAGTATAAGTTCAAGTCACCACTACCTCTGGTCAAAATATTGACTTAGTATCTCAAAATATAAACTAAGAATCTCAAAGTAATGAGAAAATGTAAAATATTGGCTTAGTATCTCAATATTTAGATTTATCTCAAAATATTGACTTAGTATCTCAATATATTGACTTATCTCAAAATATTGACTTAGTATCTCAATATATTGACTTAATATCTCAAAATATTGGTTCAGTATCTCACATATTGACTTAGTAACTCAAAATATTGACTAAGAATCTCAAACCAATAAGAAGATTTAAAATATTGACTTACAATCTCAATATATTGACTCAATATCTCAAAGTATTGACTTAGTATCTTAATATATTGACTTAGTAATTTAGAATATTGACTAGGAATCTGAAAGTAATGACAAACTTTAAAATATTGACTTAGAATCTCAATATATTAACTTCTGCACACCGGCGTGCAACATATTACTTTGTATTATGGAGTCTGGAGATCCTTTTTTTCTTGTTTCCTGTTGTTGGGACACGTTTGTTTCTACTGTTTCAACTGAATTTTATTAATGTTGATAGTGTTTGGATGCTTTCAACGGTTTGTTCGAATTCTGCATTAGCAAAACACAATTATTTTTATAAAATGATGAATCTTTACCTGGACAAGTGACTTTTGTGCAAGGACAAGTGAAACATAAATGTACTTGCCCAAAGGACAAGTGCCTCAAAAAGTTAATGTCAAGCCCTGTCTTCTCGGCCAATGCCAAACAGCTTATTCTGCCATTGACTCGTTTGGTGGATTGGATGATAGAGGTTTGAAGAAACAAGACATATTGGCAATTTAACTATTTTTTCATTATACATACATCCCGTAACGCCCTGCTGCGCCCTGCTATGACATGAACTACAACGACTACCATTGTAGTCACTGTTACATTATCTTTATTGTGACTATTATTGCCACTGTTCATCACACCCCCAACTGGCCCCGTCAGACACCGCCTATAAAGAGTCTGGGACTGCCAAGGTTTCTTCCTAAAAGGGAGTTTTTCCTTGCCACTGTCACAATAGCCACTGCTAATGCTTGCTCTTGAGGGAATTACTGGAATTGCTGGGTTATTGTAAATTATAGAGTGTGGTCTAGACCTACTCTATCTGTAAAGTGTCTCGAGATAACCCTTTTTATGATTTGATACTATAAATAAAATTGAATTGAATTGAATTTCACAAACAGGAGTCTCAGTAGCATGTGGAAGAACCATACACAGCCACAACAGCCTGGCACCTCCTCCTCATGCTGGTCACCAGCCTGATCACACACTGCTGTGGGATGGCATTCCATTCTTCAACAAGCATTTGTCGCAAGTCAGCCAACGTGGTTGTGTTGGTCACTCTGGCACGAACAGCACGCCCAAATTGATCCTACAAGTGTTCAATGGGGTTGAGGTCAGGACTGCTGGCAGGCCATTCCATCCTCTCCACTCCCACATTCTGGAGGTAGTCTCTGATCTAAACCCCACCCTGTGGGGGCAAGAGTTGTCATCTTGGAGGATAGAGTTCGGTCCCAGACTGTGGAGATATGGGATTGTCACTGGTTGCAGAATCTCATCTCTATAGCTCTCTGCATTGAGATTGCCTCTAATGATGACAAGCCTCGTTTTTCCAGTGAGGGAGATTCCACCCCACACCATCACACTGCCAGGCTGTCGTGGCTGTGTATGGTTCTTCAACACGCTACTGAGGCTTCTGTTTGTGAAATGAATAAATTGTTAAATTGCCAATATGTCTTGTTACTTCAATCTTCCAATCCACCAAACACCAAAGGAGTCAATGGTAGAATAAGCTGTTTGGCATTAGCAGAGAAGATTTGGCAAATTTTTCATGGGCGCAACCCACACATACCTGTCAAGTATCCCGTTTTGGCCAGGAAAGTCCCGTATTTTACTCTTCTAAAAAACATTAGCCTTGCGATAATTGCCACCTGCAGTAGCCTACTACAGGTACTGTAGGTGGCAGTTGTCGTGAGGTTAGTGTGTGAGGTCAGATGATGAGTGACAATGCAGGAAAAAAAAAAAAAAAAAAACAGAGACGGATGATGGACGCTACGACAGAGACGGTGCGCTGCCAAAACTTATGAAGGCTTTACTATGCATTCCCCATAATAATGCAAGTTCAGAAAGGGTGTTTAGCATGATACGAAAGATTGTTACAGAGAATGACGTTAGAAAACAGAACTGTTTGCGCTCTACTCTCATGTAAAATTAACCACTCTGGCCCAGCCCTCAAATACACTACTTCCAAAACAATCTTAAAGAATGCAAAGTCTGCAACAAATTTGTACAATAACTCACTAAAAGAGTAAAGAAAAGTTATGTGAAATGAAAAGAAAAACTGTAAAAGAAAAGCTATTATGAAATGAAAAGAATGTGTGGAATGAAAATAAAATGTAAAGACAAGCAATGTTATAAATTGTAAATGTTTTCAGCATTCTGCATCAAGTGGTGATTTTAGCTTTCTTGTACACCTGTCTTAAAATGTAAGGGATACTGGAGCTTGGTTGGGGTGGTGGGACTGCTCGCGGTGGGTGCCGGAAAATTTCCCTTATTTTCAAATCCAAAACTTGACAGGTATGAACCCACATACTCAGCGCTGCTGCTCATCCCACAAATGCATGTTCCTTACAAATGGGGCACCATTTGAAAGGGAACTAAACACACTTTCAAACGGTATAAGATTTATTGCCAAAAAGTATTGTTACCACAGAGCAATAATCTACCAAACACAAATTTCCTTACTTTTTGTGCAAAGTTTAGTTGTTGCCATTGATATGATATACTTTGTGACTTCTTTTATCAAAATAGGAATTGGTGTCTGAAATAATTTGAGAAATGGGCTATGGGTACTTTTGGATCTGCAATGCCTATTTGAAGTAGTTTGTCATGTCTTTGAAGAGTTTAGTAATTGTCGTCATCATCAGACAATTACCCGGCCAGCTCGCTGATTGGACTGGCTTTAGCTGCCGAGCTCAGTTGATTATCAGGGCTTGTTTTCGAGGCTTATACTCCATGAGAATAACTGATTGTGCAAGATTTAGGCTGGCTCTGCTAGGCTATGTTTGTGCTGCTTTAGGCAAGAATTAAATGTAAACGTATCCTTGTTTTGCCAGCCTAAGCCACCAAGTACAGTAGATTGGATTAGAGCTAAGCACACCATCTCTAGTGACTGAGTCAGATCTATGCTACTGTGGATGGATGCTTAAGGTCTGCCAGCAGCTATTGAAACGTTACCTACCGGAAGTGACATCAAATGTATCTTTCAATAACAAAACTGCCTTATTATTAACAGTGATCAAGTGTTTCATCCAGAGAAAGCTGTAGCCATGAGATAGGGTGCCTTAATCGTCCTTTTAGTGCCAGTTTGGTGAGTTATGTCTTGTGAGGTTCACTGATACTGTGTTAAATTATTTGTGGTTATTGAAATGACTTTTTCCTGTTGCGTTGTTTTTAGATTTAAAAGAGTAATAGATGGTCAATAAATTCAGCTGCAAGCTTTGAGAGGACCTCAGTAAAGTTTGAAGCGTGCTGCTATGGTTTTATTATACTAACACAGTATCTTTAAGTCTGTCGATCGGACTAGAGTTTGCAGTTGGTATCTTTGGAAACTGTCGTCTAGGTGATAACTGTCCAAAGTCGGATTCATTGCTGCTGTGTTTATGTAACTTTAATGTGAGGAGACCGAAATGTAGGTAGGAATATAAGATAGTTGTTCAACTATCAACCAAGACATGCAAATTTACTATAATTACTGAATACTGACTTTCACGTATACATACGGGCGCCATCTTGGGAAAACAGTCACGACCAGTCGAACGACAAACGCCGTTCAACGTGAGCTGAACTGTCCCATGATCAGGGGTTTCCCAATGGGTCGAAAGGAATTACATTTGTGAAATGTAATTACATGGAAATGCATGAATTATATCTGTTTATTAAACTAGTTTTCCCAAGACTGTTGAGAAGTTGGGACTGTTTTCCTAAGATGGTTTATAAAGGTACTTTATAAACTATCTTTTTAATAAACTGTCTGTACACTTACAAAGTTGTTAATGCTTCGGTTTACATGTAGGGACCCTCATTATGCTACCGTGGAAGTGTGTTGCTATTTTGAGCCTTGTTAGTGGTATAGAAATGGCGATTTCTTTTTTACTTTAACCATGCCCCAACAACCGCTATAAGCTAATTAGCGGTTTGCGCTAAACTGGTCACATTCGATTAGCATGAAAACACATCCCAGAGAACGGTCGTTTCAGTACCCATGTGTTATTAACCCCTAGGTTCATTTTGCACCGGATTTGTCCTTTAAAGCAATGTTGTTTTAAAATTTAGCCTTTCATTGGTATTTTAACTGAAATTAAGTATTGATTTTACATCAAGACAGTTGCTGATGGAAATGTGAATGTTAAGTTAGAAGATAGTGTCTTTTTTGTCAACTGTCAGGTGATGTGACATAGTGTGTGGCTTCAGAGAATGAGTCGTGCTTATGTTGTTATTAAAGCCTTAAGTAAAAGCTCACGCAGTAATATGACATACCAAGCCTATGATAATCTATGTTGTCCATGATGCCATATGTCACAACAAAATCCAAATAATACAGTTTCCTTCCAGCCACTACAAAACTGATTGTTGTTCTTAGAACAGTAAAAGTTTAAGATCGCTTTATTCTGCTGCTTTCTTTCTAAAATGCTGTGTAGTATAGTGTCATGTCTTCCCTATTTACATTGCACACACTTGCTTCAGTATTGTATTTTTGGAATACATCTGTTCTTATAATGCATTCTATGTCCACGGACTGAGGCATCACAACCCATATGTTAGGCTGTGACTCAAATCAACCCCTGTAAAAGTAATGATGGGCGGTTCGTGACACGCATGAAGACTCTGTTACGGACCACACTCATTTACAAGCGAGACGCTCAGCTCCCCTGTATATGCCCGTCATAACTCAGCCATTTTGTGAGGGACGGTGCAGTGAGGTCAGACCACAGACGCTGCTCACTGGCAGATAAGAGCTGATGGCTTTGAGTGGTCTTTAGAGTGGGATCTAAGCAAAAAAAAAAAGAAAAAAAACTGATTACATTCATATTCAGATCATACATCATGAACTCATCAAGTTCTTTACCTCTGAATGAGGCAGCACTCTGCTTGGAGATGGTCTCCTTCAATTGTCTGGATCAATTGCAGATGACTCAACAAGGATCTTAAGGCTTTCTTCTACAACTGAAAGAAATTGGATTAGAAAAAAAATTTATATTCTTGCACTACTTTATGATGATGTATATGTGAGTGTCCATCAGGGGCGGAGCGAGGCGGTGGCTTTTGGGACTTCAGCCCCAAATGTTTTATCAAAAGCCCTGAATTTCTTTTTTTTTTTTTTTTTTTTTTTAAAGGTCCCATAACATGGTGCTCTTTGGATGCTTTTACATAGGCCTTAGTGGCCCCTAAAACTTTTTCTTTTTTTCCTTTTTTTCCCCCTTTTCTTTTTCTTTTAGTCTCTTTTATATAGACCTTAGTGGTCCCCTAATACTGTATCTGAAGTCTCTTTTATATAGACCTTAGTGGTCCCCTAATACTGTATCTGAAGTCTCTTTTATATAGGCCTTAGTGGTCCCCTAATACTGTATCTGAAGTCTCTTTTATATAGGCCTTAGTGGTCCCCTAATACTGTATCTGAAGTCTCTTTTATATAGATCTTAGTGGTCCCCTAATACAGTATCTGAAGTCTCTTTCCCGAAATTCAGCCTTGGTGCAGAATTACAGCCACTAGAGCCAGTCCCACAATGAGCTTTCCTTAGGATGTGCTATTTCTGTGTCTGTAGCTATTGAGGAGGAGAGGGGTGGGGTGGCCTTGACCAACTGCCACTTTGCTCGTTTGAAAGCCATGATGTCTCTCTCTCATGGGTGGGCCAAATTCTCTGGGCGGGCAAGGCAGAGAAAGGGGAGGTAACCTTGCTCCTTATGACATCATAAAGGGAAGATTCCAGATCGGCCCATCTGAGCTTTCATTTTCTCAAAGACAGAGCAGGATACCCAGGGCTCGGTTTACACCTATTACCATTTCTAGCCACTCGGGGACCATAGGCAGGCTGGGGGAACGCATAAAGCCACATAAAGTGAAATTTTCATGCCATGGGACCATGGGATAATTTTTTGGGCATGTTAGGCCTTTATTTTTATAGGACAGATGGACACATGAAAGGGGAGAGAGAGGGGGAATGACATGCAGCAAAGGACCGCAGGTCGGAGTCGAAACCTACGGCAGCTACGTCGACCCAGGCACCCACGAAAGCACCAAATCTTTTGGGGTTTTAAAGTAACTGTGTCATTACCCTCAGTCTCTCTGACTGGAGCGGCAAATCAATCGAGCAAAAGTTCTGTTACTGCGGCAATATCTCCTTTGTTTCAAGATTAGTAACGCTGTAGTCTCGCATTGCCAGACCTTCCTCCACGGCGCTGCGGAGGAGGATCTGGCTGGGATGGGAGAAAAACGTGCTCTGGTTTATTGCCATTTCTTTAAACCAATCTCAATCGTCTTGAGCGACGCTAAGCGCCAGACACAATGACGGTGCCTCTGCAAAATAGCCTCGGGGAAGATCTAGTTTTGGTGGAATGTGTTTGTTCAAAAGTTGTTTTAGTCGTGCAACAGAAAACTCAGATTGGACAGATAGTCTAGCTAGCTGTCTGGATTTACCCTGCAGAGATCTGAGGAGCAGTTAACCATAGTCCTCACAAATCCACCGGAGGTTAGAATTCCAACACAAAGAAAGCGGAAGGTGACGGACATCCGGCCGAAATGAGGGACATCCGGCGGAATTTCCAGCGGCACCTGTACAATCCCGGAAGTGAAACGTTGTCGATATAGACTAGTAAGGCTGCTTTCGCCAAATTCCTACCCTGCCTACGTTATGTAACTTCAAAATAGTAACATAAAACAAATGTTTGCCTCTTATTAGATGTCAGGAGTGAAAATAAGACATCCTCAACATTTCTTGTGTTCTGGTTTTAGAGTGATTAAGACAGTTGGAGAACAATTAGATACAAAATAGGATGTCTTCTCTACAGGATCAGACTGATCTCAAGAAGTGGCGTATGTATGACATGCCAATTCGTATGCCATTTTCGACGTGTTATCAAGACACATACTCGCTTTTTAGCGTGTTTATCAACGCCGTTTGGCCTCCATTGACTTACATTACCTTGTGATTGCGTGTGAATTTACGCCGTAGCGAGTAGTATGAAAGAAAATGAAAATCCGCATAGGGAGGTTGGTCGGGGTGGAGGATGGGTCAAACACAGGACTTTCACCCAGAAGACCGGGGATCGTGTCCCATGTGTCACCTTTCCTTTGCGTCCCGTGTGTCACCTTTCCTAAACTCAACCGTTGCTTTCTTCTTTTCCTAAACCCAACCCCGTTCTTCTTTTCCTAAACCCAACCCGCGTGTCAAGTTTCCTCAACCCCACCGTAGCTTTCTTCTTTACTAAACCCAACCGGTTCTTCTTTTCCTAAACCCAACCTGTCCACTGTATACGGCGCTCAAAATGCGTACAGATAACACGCCACTTGGCCAGGTGGCGTGTATGTTTACGCGATAACACGCCTAGTGACGTGTGTGTTTACGTCCGCTATATACAGCGTAGACATAAACGCGGATACCTCAAAATGCGTACAGATAACGTCACTTGGCTTAAGGAAGTGGGCGTGTATGTTTACGCAAAGTCATGATGTCATGTTGGCAGGATGATGGTTTTCTATCAGCAAACAGCTGACCCCAGAAACCTCTAAGTTTGTTGGTTTCCACCCCTGTATGAGCTACTTCATAATTAATCTCATCTGTATAGCATCCAGCTTATTTGCATGCATCAATGCAGAAGCTGCTGTACTTTTCCAATAGCCTGCTTCTGAAGGTGTCTCTGGTGACATGCTACAACTATTTTCTGCTTAGGGCCACATATTAATAAATGTCAGTAGTGGTGAGCTGGCTTAGGCACTGATTTAATGTAGTGCTGAATCGGAGAATTGACCTTAGACCCTGACACCACACTTCAGCTCCTATTAAGACAACATGGGCAGGGCGCTGAGCTGCAACTTGATTTTGACGGACACACAGTCGTTATCTCTGTTGGCCGTCACTAATCATATGCCTTCCGCAGAGTAATGGCTCAGGTCACAGGGATGACAGAATTGCAAGGGCAAAACTCACCCAGCGTTTCTGTTTCAGACGAATAAGTCCAGTATGTTAGCCATTACACAAAGCACATTGTGACCACAATGACACAAGGTGCAATATTCTGCAGCTTTATACAGTAAATAAAAGCCTTTATAAAGGGCTTAATAAAGGGCTCAAGTGAATCTGTCCACATAATTGCATAATTGCACAACACAGCTGAGAACATGCTACTCTGTGAAAATATATATATAAGATTTTAATTGAAAGGCATGTTATGATCCTTGTATACTGGATTCCGCTAATATAAATCAAACTTAAATGTATTTATGCATGACGGACAAAGCAAGGGCACATGGAAATGCTTTTAATTGTTGCAGCTTCCAGATGAAAAAGTTGTTAATTGGGTTTGTGTAAAGCCATTTGTCTTCAATCAAAAAACTGTCACAGGTTTCCTGAGGGCTTTAACAAGGACATGTTCACTAACAGTGGAAATCAACACTATTATCAAATAAAATCACAGACATTTGAAAGCCCAAATCCTTTTTCTTCCCTTCGCATTTTTTGTTTCCTTTTTCCAAGTCTTATTTTTCCCTCACCTCCGTAAGCATTACTGACACTAGTTCTCCTGAGGAACGAGAATAGTCCGATTAGAAATGATTGCCTGCTTGTCCTTGTTCCCATGTCTCCAAGACTTTCTCACAAACATTTCACATTATCGTCATTCACTGTAGCGATCTCCTCATCTGCATGGTGGCAGCCCTACTGCCAGCACAAGGACAAGAAATTGGACCTCAGCAGGGAGCTAAATGTGCCTTCAATCTCAACAATCCTTTTAATCTTTCATCAATCATGTGGAAGCAGCCCAGAGCCCTGATCCTATTACGGTGTGAATGGAATAGCTTGAATTGACAGGCACGAGAACTGCAGTGAAAGTTTGCCATGCAAGAAAGTTTTGATGGAAACCGGGGTTGGTTTGGCAATTTGAGGAGAAAACCCTCAACTGGTATGCTAAAATTGAAAACAAACAAACAAGAGAAGGTTCTAAAAATTGTTTTCTTCAGCAGCACTGAAAGTGGCCTTCTCCAAGGCAGCAGGTCCAAATGAAATGTAAACCCTAAACAGGGTCTGGATTTACAACGTCTGCTCAGGCCAAGTTTCTCTTAAGTGTCCGATTTAGGAATAATGCTGAAGAATAATGGGCAGTTCATCACAGCTAGTAACAGTAATTTACCAAACATTTTAGGTCCAAATGTGCTCCCACATCAAGACTAATGAGCTGGAAAGGTGATTTAGAGTTAGTAAGGGTGCTCTTATTACAGAGATGGTGTTGCTGTACTGCAGTGAGCACATCACATACTTGTTGCCTCAAGTTTGTATAGCAGAGTGTAATTGAGATAATTGTAGTTCTTAGAAATCTTTTACTGGGTTCTGATATTGAACCAATAAATAATATGAATTCTAAACCTCATCAGTTTTAAGGGGCAATGCTAAATGCCGAGTTGAAGGAACTGAGGGTTTTCTTTTTGAACAAAAAATTCTGAACAATTTTGGTTTTAGTTTCAAAGCAAATAACATTGCTTGGAACAGCCTGCTTATGTATTTATTATTTTTCAACTTTTATTTTCCTTCAATACTCCGTCTGGGTTAGCGGTATATTCTTGGGTTTTCTCCAGCCAAATATTTGGCGGTCCAATCAGTGAACAGAGGGAGTGGCTGAGAACAATGACGTTGAGGTTCGGTAACCTTCGGTGAGTTCCGTAATGGCGGCGGAGAAAGATGCGAGCAAAGCCATTCGGTCCGTTGTGGCAACGCTGCCGAATATCCAGAAGTTAAAGCCCGAGCAAGAACAATCTTTGCTGAGTTGTGTTGGCGCCATGATGTTGTGGCCCTCCTCCCCACGGGGTTCAGGAAAAGTTTGATTTTCCAGCTCGCTCCGTTAGTGGTGAAAGAGTTGGCTAAGGCGAACGCTAGCGATGCTAAGCCGACGTCACAACCAAACGTTAGCGATTGGTTATGGATATGGATATTTCAGTGTCATCTTAACGTGTGCTCTTTCTTCTTTTCTTACAACCATTAAAGTCAGCTGTGTTCAAACCGACATGTAATTTTAGGTATCCATTCAAGCACCATCTTACATGAGAAAATGTAATCGCAAATCTGTCCGTAGCAGTACCGGCATATTGTGGAAATTGCTAGCCTTACACAGTTATTAGCATTCTTGCTCACAAACCATAAGGCAGCCATCACAGTTTTTTTACACTGATGCACTGAATATGACTCATCAAGAAGAGACTATAATTTATAAATGATGTGGGGTTTATTCATCAAGCTGAAGAAGCACCAAGTCCTGTAACTGATAACAGAACCATCCCCACATTTACATGGGGCATACGCCTTTGGATGCTAAAATTTAAGCTAATGTGTACACCAGATATATTGGTTGCTGGATGGTTGGTAACAAGAGGTAAATGTTTGAGATTTGTTTGGTTATCTTTTAGCTATTTTATACAAAAAAAACAACCTCTGATGTAGTTTTAAGTCCAGTGACAAATATAAATTGTACTTATCTCCCAAAATATGTTGTGCTGTGGCAGATAAGATGCTATACAACAACATTCGTTACGTTACACATCTCAAGAATGAAATACCCCACATATGCTTGTGTCTTCTAATGAGGAATTCATTAACAAAGAACTAAGAAAGTGAAAACGAAAAGAAAAAAAGAAGACAGCGAGTTATGTTACAACATAGCCAAGCATCCCATAATTAGGAGTTTTATGGGGCATATAATTTGAGTCACAGCACTAAGCCTTAGTTCAAAAGCAAACAGATTTTTTTTCTTTGGATATTACAAGAACACAGTGCTGCAGACTGAAATCTCACAAGTTCTTTGCCACTAAGTTATTCACAAAGAAAATGAAATCTACTATATGCTATTGATTAACAGTGGGAATGCTATGTATATATGGCTTTAAACAGTTTACAATTGATATTGTCTATAACACATTGAATAATTCTGACAGTACTTTGAATGTCATTGATCTGATAATTGATAACTATCTAATGACTAAGTGAATGGATTTGGGTCTTTGGTAACAGTTAAAAGATGCGTTGTGCATACTGTTTACATCCGTATTCAATGTACAGTAGGTTCCAATTATAACAGTGATTTGAAAGCAGACAACCATGCACATTCACGTTACATACTGTAATTGGCACTTGTCTGAACAGGTACTGTATCTCCATCTGGAGTTCTGATGAGAACAGCTGTCCAGCTGTGATATGAATACATTTGATGTATAGGTCCTTGTTCTGTCTTTTGTATAAGTTTGAAGCTTATTTCACAGAGCACCGATTTCATATTCTCAGTATATTATACATATTTCATTCGTCTTAGTCTTTCCTCTTCCTCAGGTGTTTGTTTGCTTGTGCTCTAGTTCTGACTGTCAGCAGGACAGCCTCAGGTCCAGGTGTAGGACTTCCAATAGACCTAGATATAGTCTATTTTCTAGCCATAACTATTGAACTATTGAAACTAATGGAGTTACAGACTTCATTTAAGATCTTAAGGGGATGGTCAAGAAATCAATAAAAAAATTAAGTGACAGGAATAATGTTCAGTGTTGGCAGAGGTTTGCACTCTCTAAGTGCCTTCTAATTTCTGCTGTGGATATGTTCTGCCGGTACTTCTTAAATGCAGTATTGCTTAACGTCTGCCGATGTTTTTACTGTTATCTGTCTACGTTCAAATTATTGGTTTATTCTATCATTTTTATTTATATTTTATTTCCTGTGCTTTTTCATATCACTCTTTGCTGCTGCAGTGGCCCAATTTCACCTCAGAGATCATTACCGTTGCATTTTATTTTACTTCAAACTTTCAATAACATATTTCTTTTGGCCATTTAGAGCCGGAACATATAGTGAACACAACACCTTTAAAGTTGATATGGCAAACAGCCTGCAAACTGTTGCTTACTTACACTTCCAGCAGATTTAAGCAACATTATCCTTAATTTCAAGTCATATCTCTGGCCATCTAGCTGGAAGTTAGGTCTGACACACATATATATATATATATATATATATATGTGTGTGTCAGACCTAACTTTATAACACACGTTATAATGCTCGCCTAGCTGCTAGCGTGGCCCGCTCTCATACTCTGCTTCTGACTGGCTAGTAGTCCTTACCTGGGTACTGCGCATGTGCGACTCCCAACAAAGATGGAACAGAAGTGAGATGTCTCACTTCTGCTTAAACAGAGAGCTCAACACACAGGGTGAAAAGAGGATTTTCAGCAATGTGCAGTACAACAAAACTATGATGTTTTTTGAAAAGTAAACCATGTAAACATATTCTGGTATAACCTCTAAATACAAGTATGAACCTTGAAAATTGAAGTTTGTTGTTGGCTGAATGGAAACAGCCCCGTTGGTGTATCATGCAGGTAACAGCTTTACTCAGCCTTTAAATATGTGTATTTACATTAGAGCTTTAAAGATGAATCCATTAGTTGTCAACTATTAAATTAATCGCCAACTATTTTGATAATCGATTAATCGGATCAGAAAGAAAAGATAAAATTCTCTGATTCCAGCTTGTTAAATGTGAATGATTTTTAGTTTCTTCACTCCTCTGTGATAGTAAACTGAATATGTTTGAGCTTTGGGAAACACTGATCACCATTTTTGCCCATTTTCTGACATTTTAAATACCAAAAAACAAATTGATAAATAGAGAAAATAATAGACAAGAAAAAATAATCCTTAGTTCCAGCTCTATTTTCAGATATGATGTAAAATACTCCATCAGTCCTGTTTGATGGTTGAGTATAGACTACCTCATGTAGCCTGCATCAATTTACTTTTCGCACATTGGGCCACATGACCAGTGAATTACAAGCTACCGCCTGCAAACATAAGTGTGAATGCAGCTTCTTAAACTGAAACTGGCCCCTTTCCTCCTGTTGCCTGGGTCAACGGCAAATCTCACATTCCCACAATGACACCCCCACAATACCAGGCCAGTCTTCAGTTTTACATTTGAAAGCATATTTAACTTTTCACTCATCCATTCACAGCCCGTGAGCAGTAAGACTCTGAGCCTGGCCAAGATTAGCTTTTGGCAGACAATGCAGTGAATTAAAGGCCACACATGGCCCCTCTCTTGTTCTCTGGGTGACCAAACACACTTCCAGGGCCAGGAACTCTTGACCAGTCTTTTTAACCCACAAGGAAAACAAACTAGGAATTGGAGATAAGTATATGGCAATGGATTTAGGATCAGAACTTGGCCAGACAAAAGTCTAGTCAGATGGAACAAGACAGATGGTCTTTTTCCTCGTTGACCTACCAAAGTGTAGTGTCAGAGGTTTCAGTGGAGGTTGAAGGAAACACTTGGGCATATTGTCAAATGCTGAAAAAGTATTTAGTTGTGAAATCGAAGATTTAACACAGCGTGTTAGTATCTCGATAGTAAAACATGTTCCTGCAGTCTATGTGACCAAAAACCTTCCAGTTTTAATAGAAAATAGCTCATACATCACAGTTAATGGTAAGCAGATGTTGCTGTTCCTTCTTACATGTTTATCAAGAATTCACAAACAGGTCAAACATGTACAGCTAATTATACATTAACCCCTGACATTTAAGTCGTTAAATAAACAAAAGAATTACAAAAGCACATCCCTGCCAGGTAAATAAAAAGATACACTGGGGGGGGGGGGACATTCTCTTAAGAATCTCAGTAATTATTTAAAAAAAAAAAAAAAAATAGCACATCAAAACTAGGACTTTGTATGATGTTTAATCATGACTTAGTGTCTCCTAATTCATATTTGGTAGATTTTATAGAATGTTTGTTGAAAAGCTTATTTTGGCTTTTTTTTTTTTAGAGGAAATTCCCCATTAGTCAGTTAACACAATTAAACCCATTACAGAAAGTCATTTCACAAGAATTGCGGGCACCATACCCTGTCATAAAAGTATGACACAATTAAAGTATGCAACACCAAGTCCGACTTTGATTGATTATGACCTTATAATTGGTAATAGTTATGCAATACTAAGTCCCAATTTTGACAAGTCTTAATAGGAGTTTAGGCATACTCCACTGAGTAAGTATGTTTGGAAGCAGTTAAAGGTTTTGTCCCCCCAATTTGTTCAGCCATTTTTGTATATTTTCCTAGATGGAGAGGCCTTCCATATGTAGGGTGTGGAATACAAAACAATGTGTTGAAGGTTAATAACGTTGTTTTTTTTTTTAAGGAGAAAAAAATTAACGGAGAGGAAAACCAGAACCAGGCAGATATTTGGAGGGACTATAGGCTTAGTACCGAAGGGGGCGACCACGCACAGCCGCACGCTCATCCCTGCTCTAAACTCAGTAATTGTAAATCGTGAGGGACCACGCAGTCGTTCCCCCCAGCATATCGGCTGGCGTGGCACCTTATCTCCCACTGTGTGTCCGGAGACTATTTCACAGATTTCTCCCGAAGGATTTTCACGGCGTTCAATTAGGTGCGTGCGTGCTAATGGGCGTGTTGGACGGCTGCCTGTCTCATCCATGTGTGGCTCTGTGAGAGCGCTGTAAGCAGCAGCAGCAGCAGCACCTTGGAACAGCAGCAGCAGGAGGCGGAGGAGGAGGAGGAGGATTTGTGCCCTGCCGTACCGCGTCGTGCACACAGTGGAAATACACTCTGCTGCTCCGGGTACTACCAAAACGGAAGGGAGAGGAGAAGGAGACGAAGTAGAAGCATAAGGGCTTTTTTTGGGGGGCTTCTCAGACTATATCGGTGAATTGTCAACGGGACGGGCCTGCTACATTGGATGTGTCTTCAGAATGGTAAGGCTCATTTTAGTGAGATTTTTTGCCAGTGTTGCTGAAAAAAGAAAGAAAAAAAAAAAAACAGACAGCTGCACACAAGCATCATGCAGTAACGTTAGCGGAGCGTATACGGAGAACTAACGTAGGGAGCCGCGATCAGTTTCACTACACACGGATGTATTTTATTTGGTTTATTTTTTTTGGCATTATTTTTTGTTGTTGTTACATTTGCACTGTATGCTCATGCTGTCTTATTTGATATATGTTTGAATTTATTTTTACAAATCTGCCCATTTGCCCGCACGTTAGGCTATTCCAATCCTCGGACAGGGAGAGATTTGCGGCGCAGCACGGTAGCCTACCTGCTCCTCGGTTTTTAGCAGCCTAAAGGGTTCGTAGACCGCCTTAACATCCCACTGGGTGCTTCTGATAGCTAGTAAGGGATCAAACAAGTCCACAGTTACCTTTCAAAGCAGGCTCGGGGAATAGGAACGGCCGCAGCGCGCGCTAAATTATGTGAGATAGGTACATAAATAACGGATGAAGACTGGGAGGACTGGCTTTCTGAATTTAGAGGTAGGTTAAAGTGCCCGGCTGTATGAAGACTGAACATGTGCACACACACCTTGTCTGACTGGGTCTAAATAGGCTGCGAGTTGCATGCCTGTAAACGCTGTTGTTTTTACTTAAAGGCGTAACAAGGGGAAATGTAGATTTGTTATGGCTGGGGTTTGGACTGTAGCCCACCCTCCCCCTTCCTTTTTTTTTTTTTTATACAGGTGAGTCAACATTCAACTTTGTAGTAGTTTCTATATCGTAGTGTGTGGTAGCAGTACCAACCCAGTAGATCGGGTAGTGTCTGCTGCGCTTGTTCTAAATGGAGAAATGCTTGGCAAGGCTTAGGGAAAACTGCATAGCTGATCGTTTTGCTACAGCATAATATTAACAATAATAAATGATACCATTCCCAAACGGGGCCTTCTTCCAATAAATACTGTGGTTTTACCAATATCACAACAAATAATTAATCAATAACTAACTACAGTCCCATTATTAAAGTCATCCTACATTACATTTTAGATTTACCATAATTTGATTAGGTTTTTTTTTTTTTTTTTTTACGATTTTGTCCTGTTAAAGCCTTAAAAACGGCATCATCACATGGGGTCACAATCAAACCAATTGAGTTGGATGAAATAAATGAAGAAACCCAATGTTCTGCAGTTCACAGACATTGTCTGCTGGACGAGTGAAGGCGTGAGTAGGACCCATGGGAGTCATTGTTGGGGCCCTACACATAGCTTAAACCAGCACTGCACTCCGATTGGCCAAGTTGTAAGACTACCACACACACCTCTGAGTGGAGTGATGTAGTAGTCCTCACGTTGGTGGTAGATTTTGGTTCTTACGCTACAGTACATTACACCAATATAGACCATTGGTGTTGGTTATATGTTAATGGTGAATTTCTCCAGTGATAAACAAAAGTATACTTAAGAGTCGTGTGAAATGTTAACATGGTAAATCAAGGAGAACCGATCTTTAACTGAAGAAAAGTTTACACCTTTGTGTCAAAACAAGTCAATCAAGAAAGTTCCCACCGTGATCTAAGTGAATGTTTTAAAGATTTATTTCAAATTGAAAAAAATAACCCTGGGTTATTTTCAGTCTGTATTGGTAGTCCAACTTTTCCCAGGACATGCTGCAGACATCAGAATCACTAAACAACTACTTTTTGTTATGTGTGGGTCTTTTCTTTTCCATTTCCAGAGCTTACAAGTGGCATCCAGAGCATTGGCCGTAGCAGGTTGCATGCCCTCAGATATTAGAGGTTAAATCCAAGGGAATCCAGGGCCCCTCTGTCCTCTATGGCTAAGTGTTTGGTGGAGTCATCAAATGAAAAAATCTGAAGTTGTTAGGTCCTGCCGAGGTTAACCTTTGTAGAACAAGGCTGCATTCTCCCAGTTGTCTTTGTCGTGCTGATGAGCTCTGAGAAGCAGCCTGAGCTCTAGTTCTCTGCATGATAAGAGGGGAAAGAAGCCTCCCTTTGTGATCACAAGTGAAAAATCTGTTGCTTGTTTTTCCTGCTTTTGTTGTTTTTTTTCATTGTGAACTGAACGCACAGCTAATTCTCCAAAGGAAAGATTGCTAAAAGAGAGATGACATGTAAGTGGCAGTTGGACCTTGTTATATTTCATAAACGATGGTTGTGTTTGGACTAACGTTGGCAGCGTACGGGGGCAGAACAATGACAGAGAGAAAACAATGAAATGCCTCTGTCCCTCTGGAGTTTTCCAGGGGGATATTGTGTATTCCAAGTAATAATTGTTGTGAAAACTGTACAGTCATCCAGGGAGGGAATGGCTGCTTTTGAGGGAAATAGATACTGTGGATGGTGAAGACTACAGTATGTTCTCCGTGATCCTCGTGTGGTTCGGTGGGCAGAGCATGACAACATAAACGAAGTCATGTTAGTTATAAATAAAAGATAAGCAGCATTAACCTGCTTTGCATTACAGAAAATCTTACCGTTAAATTGTTCTCTGTGTCCTTAAATTAAAAACAACTATATTTGATATTTACATGTAAATTGTATATCGGGTTTTCCTGTTACTTTGTCCAGTCAGTGATCCTTAAGTACCTGCTTTTTTCAACGTAGCAGCATTCAGTGCAACAAAAGGAGAGGGCGAATGTTCTAGCCCGGAGCATTATGTTTAGTTGAAGCTGCAGTCTGTCATGTTGTGATTTATCACACATAGAACTAATGGGTAGCTGTCACAATTACACCACTTTATTGGACATGAAATGTTTTTTTAAATGTTGACCGCACAGCTCCAGACTTTGTGTGATAAGTTGAGAACACTGCAGAAATCGAAAGCATGTGTTTTCATGTTACCAAGTAACCAACTGATAGTTGCAATCACCATTTTCCTCCTTAGTGCAGTTGCCTCTGATAGCCCTCCCACATACAGATACAGAAACCTCAGACTAATGTCAACAATGCAACAAATCTCTTCTGTGTGCTCTTATATGCTGCATCATTCAAATTGGAAAAGCAGAGAACTAAAGTAACGGTTATTTTTGCGGCCATTGTCGACCTGACCTGGGCTTTTAAAATGGAATTCTGTTTGTTTGATGCAGTACGTGCGTTTTGTGTGCCTTAGCGCTTTCAGAAATCGTTATAGGTTCCTTGTGAGATGGTGAATCACAAATGTAAAGTGACAGACAAAAGCTAAGGACTTTTTAAATAACTAAAGAGCCTGAAATTGTAATGCATAACAATTTCACCTTGGTGTTAGCGCCAAAATAAACATATCAAGAACTTAACTTTGCTGTATTAATGGTATAACACTGGAAACATTGGAAACCACATCAGTGGTTAAACAAAGAGAAATCCAAATTCCCTTGGAAATGTTGTAGTTTGTCTCATTTAATAGAGAAAAAATGAAGGGAAATATGAAGGGAACAAAGAAACATTTGATCTCACACCTAAACAAACCCAATACTTGATTTTTGTTTTGCATTTTGATAAGGGATAAGTCACCTTAATAAAAGCATTGAAAAAACAATAAAAATATGTAAAAAAAAAAGAAGAAATAATATCGTGTAAACATAGATTTGGGTGTATGTTTTAGATGCGTCTTCACATTTTCTGTATTCCTGGAGAATTGCAGTGTTCACTGTTTTTCTCTAACCCTATCAGATCCATTTTTCAAAGAACTGGAATCTTACACCTGTTTGGTGCTCTGAAAGTCAGAATCACTCAAACAAAGTACTTGAGGAGTGAGGTTGGGGTTGAAATTGTGCACTCGAGCCCCCAGACACAGTGTAGTATTTCTCCTCCTGGCACACAGCAACAGACTCCCCTTTGTGTCCGATATTTCATAGTACGCATGTAGCAATTTTAAAGATGACTCTCATTGCTGCCGAAGCTAATGACAATCTGCAGGTGTGGCACTCATTATCCTTACATACTCTGCTGGCGCAGTAGAGCATTATCCTGTTCACGTTTTTCTTCAAATCCGCTGAATTAACTAAAACTAAAACTTGAATATTTCACAGAGCAGAAACATCATCCTCAGAGTAGAGTGGGGGATAGTCAAAGTGAGAGCACAGCTACAGTAATGGCCATTGTTGGCAGTCCCAATTAATGCATTAAACCTGCATCTTTTACATTATTAATGCAAACAGTCCTTACAATTTTGTATATATTTTTGAAGTAAAGTTTCTTACCAGGTGCCAGACCAGCGTTGTATTGGACGAAAATGTGTTTTTTTACCACTTGATTTCGTTTGTGAAGGATGAATAAATGAAAACCATAAAACAGATGTTGTTAAAGAAATATAACCTAATTGGCTACAGCTGTTGCTCCTTGTAGGTCCATTCCCTGCTTCTGTGGGTGTGTGGGTGACACATCAAGTTCACCAACACTTGTACTCTGGAAATGCTCAGAATTATGTCTGACAACAGGGTGTGTAATAATAAGGGCTGAAGGACATTCCTTCAGATGTATGACATCTTAGACAAAACGAGACAGAGAAATAGCAATTCCAAAGGAAGCGGATTCAGACGCGAGTGGTTAGAGGAGCAGTTGTGAAAATGAAAATTGAACAGTGGTTAAAGAAGATGTGGATGCACTTAACAAGGTAGTTGCTCTCCAGCCTTAGAATTACCCCTGAGCCTTCTCTGCAGTCTTAAAAAAAAAGTCATCTTTGAAATTCACAACGCTTGTACATTCAACAGGGCTGCACAAATACAAACCCACAGTGCATTGCCTGTCCGAGCAGCCAAAACAAGTCCTACGGTCTGATTAGTTGTCTTTGAATCTTCTAATCTTCTATCTAATAATTTGGGAGGAGTGTGTATGTGTGTGCGTGTGTGTGTGTGTGTGTGTGTGTGTGTGTGTGTGTGTGTGTGTGTGTGGTCTGCCTTGAAATATCTCATGAACCGTTCATCCAACTTCACACTTGGTTTCCTAGGTACCCGTTCAACTTGGGGTTTGGATTTTGGAGCAATTTGGACAGCATTGGATATTAAAAACTGTGAATAAAACTAAACGTCCTTTGACTGTGGTTCACTTTTTGCAGCTTCCAACGTTACATGATAGCTGAATATAGGCTACCAAGCAAATTTTTCTTTACGTTCCTGGAGCACGAGCAGATAGCTTGACAGGAACATCGCAACTGTTGCGTTGAAAAAGGTTGGGGGAAGAAAGGCGCTACGTGTCTATTATTTCGCCAAGAGGAAACTCAATAAAAAGCCATTTTCCAACACTAAATATCAAACAAAAGCCAGACACTATATCGTATTAAGTTGCTGTGCGCTGTAAATTCGCCACTTCTAAACTGAGCTTCCTCAGCAGCAGTGTGCAGAAAGGTCTGGCAGTGTTTGGAAATGAACACCTCTGCAGTAGTGTTAACTTCCTTAACGATAATACGAAACGAGATAACACCGCCGCCATTAAACGCTCACTCACTGTGGCGATATGAACATGCAGTATCGTTGACGAAAAAGACAACACTAAAATGTAGTTGAACGAAAACTCTTTATTTGCATTGCTTTCCACCTTTTCTTTCCGCCCCTCTCTCTCACTCTCTCTTTCTCTGCACGCACGCACGCACGCACACACACACACACACACACACACACACACACACACACACACACACACACACACACACACACACAGTCTGGAGCCGGCTGAAAATAAGTCTGTCTCTACTTGGTCCGGTTCTGGTGGTTGTCTAACGCAGATATGTGCTGATTAGCTCTCATAACGGGCTGGATGGGTAGCGCACTGCCATGAGTCCATGAGGCAAATGTCTGATTACTCCACATTTTAATTGTGATATTTTGTGATTTTAATTCTGAATCTGCAACGTTCTCTGTCAGATAAATGTAGCAGTACAATGTCTTCCTCTGATGTAAAAGTACACTGTAAGTCAGTAGTAGGGTATACAGTGGAGTTTCATATTAAGTGGTTTGGGGTCCTTCTCAAAGTAATTTTGGGGTACTATTTGGTTCTGGAGAATGCTACAAGCAGCATTACCACAGGCCAGTAATGGGATGGGCGGCCATCTTGGGAGGGTCATTAGATCTGATGGTTGCCTTGCATGGTTGTTAATAGCCAAATAACATAAGGCCATTTTACATATTCTCAGAAGTAGTAGTTTACATGCACTGCAGAGACGTAAATCAAATGTTGATGATGTTGGCTAGATCATAATCGCACTAGTGTTGTCAATTTCAGGCATGACTGGGGGAGGCCTACTGAAATTGTTGTTGGGTACTAGTTGGGTACAGATTTGATCATTGGCAAATTATCAAAGATGTTTTATCAATATTAATAAAGTTATGAATATGGTTATTAATAACTTTATCAAATCGACAAACAATCAAAACGGGGCACCACCCTGCAAGTCAGGGACCAATAATCAAACTGTGGAACAGTCTCATTTCTGTGGTAATCCTTTAAAAGGAAACAAAGGAAGGGGTGATTTCGAGCACGGACCTGTGTTCAGTCAGCAATTATTACAATAAGTACACAAATAATCACAAGCAACTGCTATACATAATAGAATTTATTAACGTCACAAGGTAGGGTAGACTCTGAGACTTTTGTCTTACTGAGGGGAAACGGTCATTATAACCACTCCAGTAGCTAACAGCTGATTTTCCGCGATTATCTCGCAGACAGTAACTAAACTCCGTGAAAGGGGGAGTTAGCAGGTAGCAATTACAGTTTTACCAAGCTACTCAACACAACATATCAACAGTATCGTGATCAATGATACATTCACAGAAACAGATTAATAATCACATATGGACCAGTACATGATTAAAATCAGATCACATTAGCCTAATGGCAAACAAGTGGTAGCAAACCTTTGCTCACATTAATAAACAAACCAAACACACCAATTCTAACGTCTGCCCAGAACTGTGTAAAGCCTCCTTACTGTGGTTGTTTGTCAGTTAATCTCTCGCCAGAGGTTAACGACCGGTACGTCCAGGGCAGTGGACGACATGCGATCCAAATCGACAAGCAAGAAAACGGGAACGTTGTCCTCTTTCCTTGAATCCGGGCTGATTAAACCCACTGCAGATGTGAGGAACTACTGGGTCAATATTCCCTCGGATACACTTTTATGTCAGAAAGATATTAAATGTCCCAGCTCAATCTCGACCGGCGAGGTGGGGCTGGCTAGCTAGTTCGAACAGCTGCGTCTTCTTTCAGCAAATGAATCACCGCGAAGAACCGGGATCTTGGGGTTAACAGACTATTTATAGTTTGAGACCTCATGCTGTGTTTATGGTCCCGCTGAACCAATAGGAGGACTCAAAACTCTTGAAAGTGTGAAGACTACAATCTTGTAGTTCTTTGACTTCCTGCCAGCTGTGAGGCGTTTCCCTTCTGGCTTGGACTTTCGCATGGAGGTGAGAATTAACCAGGCTTTGGGGTTTACATACAGGCCAAGAATCCTTTGTCCCTCCGGTCACATGTTCCTTGTCTCTCCGGTCAGCTCAATCTGAGGCCTTTTTGGTTAAATCAGGTTTAACCAGCTGCTTGGTCCCAACATTGTACTCTTGGATATTACAGACCATTTGTGAGGTTTGTCACAGTGCTTGAATTCTTGCCAGATCTCATGCTAATTTGTTGCTGTGAGTTAAACTACGGTTGCTTTAAAAGAGGTGTTTTTAAAGGCTAATGAAAGTGACTAAAACATTTTTGGGTGTTTGGAAGATTTTGCTCAAATATGCAAGTGAAATGATTTACAAATGTGCAAATACAATGGAGACCTGTGGCACAGAAAGTCTAAAACCAAAACAATGCTTGAAAAATTAAATGTCAAAGTAAATGTCATCAAACACTTTGCTCTAATAGAGCAGAATTGGCGTTGCTAGTGTTTCAAACCTTTATGTTGGATTGCCCCCCACGCATTAAAAGACTGTCCCCTGATGGAGAGAAATTGAGGCTGATCATTTCAAAGTGCTCCCAACTACTGCTCACAGACGGCCTCTGCCCAACTGTCGGGTCAATGTGTTTTACACCACTAGAGTTAAATGCACTGCAGCAAATTGCCCCACTCCCTTTGTTTTGTATATACTATGGCCTGCCGCAGCTATGGACAGCAGATAAAGAAGCTAGCAATTTGATGACTGAAGTTCAACTCTTGTTCAACTTGAAAAAAAGCAACAGAAAATATGTTTTTGAAGGTCACATTATGATGGGGATTTAGCTGACAGGCATCACATTCCTAGCAGCTATCAGACTAATAAAGTGGCATCTTATATTTTTTCTGCATCTTTGAATCCTCCCATCAGAACCTCCTCCCTAGTGGCATTTCATCATGACCTGGATAATCTTATGCAAGATAGTGAAACGGCAGTTAATTTGCAGGTAATTAATCCCTAGTGATTTACAGTTACAGTACAAAGCAACATATACATTAAGGCTGCAGTCAGTATGGCTGTGTAATGTTAGAATATATGATAATATGGCTACAGCACTATCAGGACTTTTCATTTTGTACAATGAATGTTTGGCAATGCAAGCTTACTTATATCCAAAGCAGGATAAGGAATTTTTGAGGAGTGTTGGCAGCTCATAAAAGTTGATATCTTCTGATCTACTGATACGGAGTTGTAAATGTGGCATTTTCCCTATCACAGCAGTGAGTGGTGGGTTTAATAAACGGCCGGGATGTCTTCATTTTCAGCAGAACTGTCAGCTCGTCACAGGAACATAGGATTTTGTCGTAGAAGCTGTGATTCTTTTTGCATAATTGAGGGAGTAGTTGCTTCTGTAGTTTGTAGTTGAAAAAGCAAAAGATGTTTGGAGGTCTGTGGCTCTAAAAAAAGAAACTGATATTGTAAGGATATGCAAATATTTTACAGTGGGGTGTTGCATTCGTGGTTTCTGTTCAAAATATGTTGGCAGATCTTGTTACTACCCTGATGTGAAAAGGCCAAGTGCATGGTTGTGTCATGGAGTCCTGTCTGACTCAAACATGGCTGATATCTGGTCAACTGATGTTTCAGCTGTGTATAGTGCATGAAATATCATTTGTTGCTTTTTTTTTGAATTAGTAAGTAACCCCATTACAATGAAGTTGTTTGGATTATTTAAACATTGTGTAGCTTTTGCCGTACGCTTAGCTGTGTTTGATTAACAAGAGAAACTCATGAATGTTTGGATATGGATAACCGTCATATTATAAATCTTGGTCATTTAAATCTTTGTAATATGCTGTAATTTAACTGCCAGTATTTCATCTGGAGGTCATTCATGGATGTGGCAGCGGTTACATTAGATGGACAAACAACATGCAATTTTTATACGATCGTAACACATTAATGACTATGCATGTATTTGGTTTTAGGCTGTGTTGTCAATTTCAGACATGACTGGGGGAGGCCCACTTAAAATGTACTCTGCATTTCAGACCATTTGTGAGGTTTGTCTTAACACAGTACTAGAATTCTTGTCAGATCTCATGCTAATTTGTTGCTGTAAGTTTAAGCTGTGATTGCTATGCCAGAGTTTTTTTTTTAAAGGATACATTACAAATCATGGCTACATTCAAGGGAAGGTGCAAGACGTTAAAAAGCTCATCGTACTCCTCACTGATTAACCCCCGGCTTAAGATATTAAAACATTTTCAGATCATCAGACATTTTTTTTTTTACCGTATAAGGTTGGCATCAGCTTCCTGTTGGTATCTGTTAGTACCTTGTCTTCCAAATGTCATGCGAGTGATTTCTCATGCTTCAGTTTAAGATAAATTGTAGTGAAAGTTACAAAGTAGGGCTGCACAATTAATCGCAATTTTATCAAAAATCACAGGGGGCAATATGTGTCTAACCATTCTAAAATAAAGTATTGTGGTGCTGCAGAGACATCCTACAAATCGTATCCTACAGACTAAAGAAAAAATCTTTGTTTGGTACACATCCTCGAAGAAAATCACACTTCATTCATTTTTCTCAGTGAAAATGAGAATAATTATACAAAAATGATAATCATAATCGCAATCGCAATATCAGTCAAAATAATTGCAATTCGATATTTTCCTAATATATATATAATATTATATTATTTTCGTGCAGCCCTATTACAAAGTAATATAACTATTTAACATGATATACTAGCCTATTTGTATTTAGCTATGATTAAAGGGATCCTTTTTGGGACGTTCATTTCTCTTTTTCCCTATTCCCTATTTCCCTACCCAGTTCTTTTTGTGTCACTGGATGTGCAGCTTGAAGGCATGTTAATTCAGCTCGTGGATGTCTGTAAGATAAAGTATAAGTAGGATAGAGCTCAAATATCAAATCGAATGCCACGATATTTTTGACCAAATACATCAATGTCGCTATTGCGGCGATATTGTAGGGTTGACAATTGGTGCCTTCCCAAAATAATGAGATTTTTATAAATAATCACGTTCAACGTAGATATAATAACTAAGTGGGTAAAGGCAAACATAGAACAGCTAGAACAGTCTGGTGAGTTCAGAAAATGACATCACTTTACTGTAATGCAGCCTTTAAAACCAGGAAAATACACTTGTGTCATATTACGATATTATGATATCCAAAATGTAAGACGATATCTAGTCTCATATATCGATATAATATTGATATGCTGCCCAGCCCTAAGCTAGGCTAAAAAGTTAATTTGAACACCAAAGTACACTTGGTGATCATACTGTAGTAACCGCAGTATCATGGGATAGCATAGTCTGCCTGTAGCCACGAGGGTGCCTCTGGAAACGTTTATTTGGCCAAAAGAGATAATTTTGCGGTCTGTATTCTGTGTCTCATTAATCCAAGCAATCAGATAGCGTCTCACGAAGGAAACTGTCTCCCTTTGATTATGTCCATGTGCATGTCACTCCACGTCAAGGTTCAGCCGAACAAGTGTTTTAAGTTTGACAAGAGACAAGTGACGTGAGAAGATTTTTTTTCTGTACTGTAGAGGTCCGGGGCCAAACTTTTGCCTGAAAACTGGCTCAAACTGGCTGGCTGTGTCTGAGACATCAGAGTGCTGCCAACAGGGTCTGTTCTCTTCATCCAACCAAACACCAGGGTGACATCCATGGCATGATGTCATGGTTGTGCCTCATTATTTCTATTTAGTAACAGGAATTTTCAACCCCAGCTTTGAAAACTGACTTCAGCTTCCCCAGTTGTGCGAGTTATTAAATCAAATGGGAGTAAAAGTCTTTTCTTTGTTTTTGCAGGAAACTGACATTTGTGAAACCTGCGTAGGAAGGTTTTCAGGGGCAGGGAAGTACTGAAAAGGAGTTGTCAATATATTTTGCAAGTGTTAGGCAGCAAAGTGGAGTGATAGCTCTCAGGAGGGCTGGCCTTTAGCTGTTATTCTATAAATATTAATAAAACCCAGTGGCATGCCTGGAAGGAAGCTAACAGTTTGCTCATGTCACAGACTTCAATGTGACAAGTTGCGAAAAGAGTGATGAGATGACAAAGAGGTGGGAAGATGACATTTAGTGGCAGGCCTCATTTTTCAAATATGAAATGGCATCACTGAAAACAGAAGCTGAGTCTGCTGACCTCTCCCTCACCAAACTGTGACCCAGCAACCAGTACCTTCAGTGGGTTTTATGTTTTGTTTGTTTAGTTATTGATTGATTTGTTCTCCAGTCACCACCATAACAAAATACAGTCACATAAATGATTGGAAGAATTTTCCAAAACATTAAATGACTGATCAATTTTCAAAGCACTTGGAGGCGGCTCTAAAGAAATGTAAGATGTGCTGGTTCATTTGAAGAGAATGTTTGGAGCAACTTGAAACTTCATGTCATCCTGGCAGCAGGACTGGAAATATTTTCTGGATTTCATTTCTCAAAAAATTGCAAAAATACAGTACATGATGTGATTACTCTCAGATAAGTCTGCCTTTTTATTTCAGACATATTTTAATAATCTGACAACAAACCTCATGTCTGACCTAAAGCGTCTGCAATCTGTTTATTGTGGATTTTACTTTTTTGCAATCAGAGTACTTGAATCTCACACTGGCCTGTTTATCCACATGCCATGCAATGTAGATTATACATGGAAGGTTTTGGCTGCTGCTGACTTTGCTCTGCCAAGATGCAATTCTTGCATGCAACCAAGACTAAGCAGCAACACAGTGTTTTGGCATGCTAATAGGTGTAGAGTGTTTGCTTTCTTTGTATTTCTTTCATGCTCTGCAGTACACGCAGGTATTGGTTCTGTGAGAGAACAACACATTCAAAACTATCTGTGAGAGCAGTATTGATAGTCATACAAAGGAAATGAATTGATATTCATGAAAATGTCGCAACTGCTGTAAGTGTGATTGTTCAGGCTCCAGTTAGGCCCCAATGCTGGCATTACATCCAACCTGCCGAAGTGTCAGTGAGCAAAACACATTTGGGCCACATTCAGAGGCACAGTTCTGTAGCCACAAATAGGAAAAAAATGTCAGAAATTAGGATACCATTGCACTGTCCCGTAAATGTACTAAATGCAACGTTTAAGACCTGAAGTATAAAGGGTTGATTTGTGTTTCTCCTCTTCACCTGGTCAAGTTTCTGCCACATTTTCACTGCTCTTTGCTGCTTTTGAATGTTGTTGTTACCGGCTTGCATCCAAATAGGGCTGGGCGGTATGGAGATATTTTTGACTAGAGATGCACAACGTTCTAGGCCGATTCTGATTTCCGATTTTCATTGAGTTAGGCCAGCCGATAGTGATTTTAGCCGATTCCGATTTCATTTTTTCTAACCACTTTACAGCACACACAAATATTTATTTAAAATTTTTGCACAGAACATAGAACATGTTTTGAACAGATAATGGATCCCTATAAAATAGAACTATATAAATTACTCCTGGTGTGGGAAATTCACACACATCTAAAGTGCAATGTTAGAACCATTTCCTTCTTTTCACATCCAATATCCAACTAAAAAAAATGTGATTTGGGTTTTTGGTGTCGTCCCTCCACGCCCTACTTTTTCCTCGCAGGTGTTGCATATCGCAAACTTGTTATCGTCTGCACACACGCTGAAGAATTTCCAAACAGATGAAATGTTGCAGGTTAATTCACGAGGTTCCCTACATGTGCGAGAATAGCGCAGAGACGCGCTTCACACAGCGGAAAAGTTGAGAGAAAGCAATATGTGTCTAACCATTCTAAAATAAAGTATCGTGGTGCTGCAGAGACATCCCGGCCTATAAATCGTATCCTACAGACTAAAGAAAAAATCTTTGTTTGGTACATATCCTCGAAGAAAATCACACTTCATTCATTTTTTTTATATTTCTCAATGAAAATGAGAATAATTATACAAAAATGATAATCATAATCGCAATATCAGTCAAAATAATTGCAATTAGATATTTTCCTAATATATATATAATATAATAATTATATTATTTTCGTGCAGCCCTATTACAAAGTAATATAACTATTTAACATGATATACTAGCCTATTTGTATTTAGCTATGATTAAAGGGATCCTTTTTGGGACGTTCATTTCTCTTTTTCCCTATTCCCTATTTCCCTACCCAATTCTTTTTGTGTCACTGGATGTGCAGCTTGAAGGCATGTTAATTCAGCTCGTGGATGTCTGTAAGATAAAGTTTAAGTAGGATAGAGCTCAAATATCAAATCGAATGCCACGATATTTTTGACCAAATACATCAATGTCGCTATTGCGGCGATATTGTAGGGTTGACAATTGGTGCCTTCACAAAATAATGAGATTTTTTATAAATAATCACGCTCAACGTGGATATAATGACTAAGTGGGTAAAGGCAAACATAGAACAGCTAGAACAGTCTGGTGAGTTCAGAAAATGACATCACTTTACTGTAATGCAGCCTTTAAAACCAGGAAAATACACTTGTGTCATATTACGATATTAAGACGATATTTGAGACGCGCTTCACACAGCGGAAAAGTTGAGAGAAAGGAAAAAGAGACTGTGCTGTCGCGTCCGTGTGTGCGTGCGTCCTTGAGAACTGTAACTCGTATAACTTATGTTATCAGTTAATTGTAGCGTTGACCGGCATGAAATCGGCATATGTCAGACTGACCTGCCGGTCGCCGGTCATGGCCGAGCACGTGAAAAACAGCCAATTCCGGTCACTGGCTGGTTTATCAGTGCATCTCTATTTTTGACCAAATACCTCGATATCGATACCGCAACGATATTGTAGTGTTGACTATTGGTGCTTTCACAAAATATTTACACAATGTGATTTTTGATAAATAATCATCAATAATGTGGATATAATGACTAAGTGGTTAAAGGCAAATAATAGAACAGTTACAACAGTCTGGTAAGTTCAGAAAATGACATCACTTTACAGTAATGCAGCCTTTAAAACCATGAAAACACAACACTTATGCCATATTACGATATAACGATATCAACGAAATCTAAGACGATATCTAGTCTCATATCACGATATCGATATAAAATCGATATATTGCCCAGCTCTATGCATTATCAGTAGAGGTGTGACGAGATCTTGCGAGATTAAACTTGACGAGATTTGACGATCCTTGAAATTAGCATAGAAAATCCCCTGGCCGTTTTCCAAAGTTGACTCCAAGTTTACTTTTGCAGAGCGATAGCGGAAGAGAAAAGCTGCCTGTAAAAACTGTCCTTCAACAGCTTCACTGGCTCCCTGTACAACAGCGCATCCATTACAAAGTTCTACTCATCACTCCAAAGCTCTCAATAATCTGGCCCCTCCATACCTCACAGACCTCTTACAGCACCATCGCCCCTCCAGATGCCTTCGCTCAGCTGACTTAAACCTCCTCAAACCCATCACCAAATCAACCCACCGAACTTTGGGGGACCGAGCCTTTGCAATAGCTGCCCCCACCCTCTGGAACTCACTCCCTATCCACATCACTGAACACCTATAAAAAACTGCTCAAAACTCATTTGTTTCATTTGGCCTATCCATAATTTACAATAATCACTCATCTTGTTTGTTTGTTTGCTTCTTTCTTTCTTTTGTTTGTAAAGCGTCTTTGAGTTCCATGTAAAGCGCTATATAAAACGTATGTATTATTATTATTATTATTATTATTAAAACCCAGCGTTAGAACGTTAGAGAGTACAGCTCTCTCTCTCTCTCTATTTCTCTCTCTCTCTTGGCCGAGACACACACGCGTCTGCAGCGTGCAGTTCACCATGGCCTTTACTTTTAATGATATCAAACAAAGAGAAACGTTCTCCCTTCGTCCTATAATGGTCATAAATCGATACTAGAGTAGCCTACTTCCTTGTTTAGTGCTGCAATTAATAAAATGCAGAGGAGGAGAAAATAGCATCTGTCTTCACAAAAATCATCTGTTGAGGGTTTGATGGTAATTTATTTGTGCTTTAGAATGTAATCAATGTGAAACAACAGTAAAATAAGCTTCATTTCTCTCTGTCTACTGTACTATGACAAATTACAAGTACAAAACATTTGGTCTCAACTACTGCCAGAAAACGCTTAGTTATGTTGTAACCTTGTTCAGTCCCTCCAGGATTTCGCGGCCTTTTTTTGGGGATTTCGCAGAAGCTTTTGTAAAAGAAATTGCGATAAAAGTTGCGATGTCTTTTGTATGTTTGTTGCAATGAAGTTGGAGGAGACAGTGAAGGTTGCAAAAAAAAAGTTGTAAGTTTAAAAATAAAAAGGAAACTTGTTTTGGGGAGAATAAAATTACTCTTGGATGAGATTTCCTAGTAACCTTACCAAAAAGACTCAGGATGCTGCAAATGTTGGTATAATATGAAAATGGCTGGTGGATTTAAGACAAAAAATTATAATTTATTGAATTAATCAAATTTGAACATATGTGTCAGTGGCTTGTTGCTCTTTGCATTGTTAGTTAATTTCCTATCCTGGCCTGGGCCACACATTCATACGGTTTGATAAAGTAAAGTAACTTATTGGACTTCAACTTATCATTGCACTTACAATAACGAGCGTAGCTGTCCTCAGTTTAGGTCATCATGTCGTCTCATCTCCGGTTTTCCCTGCATCCACCGTGTGTGTTTGTGTCTGTGTGTGTGTGCAGCTCCGCCCGCTTCAGAGAGCCGACAGGATTGAAACGGCAGCAGAGTGAAAAAAACGTTATGGCGTACATTTATGTTAAAATGTATACAGGTTGGCAGGACGGTCTGAAATGTTTTGCACGGCCTTTCGCTGTACGTTTTGTTGGTAAATGTGAGATGTTCGAGTCACACACGTCTCGTCTTCATATCAGAAACAAGGAAATGATCAACCCGTTCTCACTCCCGCTTGGTCAGTGGCTCTCAGAGTGCACGTGGGACTGCTGGGATTGGTTGAAGTCGTGGGAAACTTCAGGTGATTGGTCAAAATTGCGAGTTGCACCAAATTCCCGGTGATTGGTTGAATTCGCGTGAATTGGCGCGATCGCGACATCGCGAAATCCTGGAGGGACTGCTTGGTTCTCTGAGTGAAGAGACTATCTCTCCACCATACATATGGACTAAGTTACAGTGTAACTGTTAGTTATACAGGAGAGAAGCCAGTTATTTGAGTTTATGGCAAAATCTTTCAGTGCTCCAAGGAGGAACCCATTATATTTGTTTTTTTTGCTGGGTTGTGGCTTTATAGGTAGCTCTGTAAATGTTGGCCGTTATGTTTGCAGCTGTGACCCGGGATGCCACAGATAGACAGATGTTTAGTTGATAAGTCTCAGTTTGTGTGAGTGATTATCATGTCATATTTACAGTAGCGTTACACAGCGTCACCCTCAAATTGTGCATTATGCAATATACGTTTAACAGTGGTCCTGACTTCTGGTTCTGCTGATGAATACTTAAATAGTGATCGCAACGTAACTTGAACCCTCTGGGACCCACGGGACCGCCAGCGATCTGGGCCAACATCACTGTCTTTAAGACGCTGTAGCAGGCTTGGTTTTAAAGCTAGAGGGAAGGTATCGGAATTATGTTGGCCTTGGCAGAGTACTGCTCTCTGAGTGCCTTCTAGTCTTCTGTTGTTTCTGTGTATGTCAACAGTAGCAGTGATATTGGCTTTGTTCGAGCATGTGCAGACATCTCCTGTATCCTTGCTTTTCTGCAGAATTTTGACGTTACAAAAAACTAAAATAAATCTTCATGGGGTTCCTCAATATACATTACTTTCTAAGATTAACTTTTAAATAGTAATATGCCACGTGTATAGTAAAAAAAAACACTCATACCTGTCAGTTATCAAAAGCCATTCATGAATTACTTACATTTTGATTGACCAGTGGACTGCATCGTCAATTCATTAGGCTGCATTGATACATGCTCAATATTTATCATTTAACTTATGCCCTGAGGTTTTCTGTGGAGCTGCTTTTAGACAGAGCCCATGTCCATGTTTGTTTCCCCCAAAACCAGTAATACAATTCTTTTATTTATTTATTTTTGGGCATTTTAAGGCCTTTATTGACAGGACAGCTTAAGACAGGAAAGGTGAGAGAGGGGGATTGACATGCAGCAAAGGGCTGCGGGTTGGAATCAAACCTGTGGCCACTGCAGCAAGGACTGAGCCTCTGTACGTGGGGCGCACGCTCAACCAGGTGAGCTACCCAGGCGAGCTACCCAGACGACCCTATGAATGACAATTTAACATAGCCAAACTAAACTGCATGACATTGTATATATTTCTCTCAATTATCTATAAATTCTTTCCACATTTCTTTTCATATATCCATTCATCCCACATAATAATAATAATATACTGAACCAAATGAAATTGTCTTTAATTGTCTATTACAGCCTGGTTAGTTCTTTCCGCAGTGTTACCGTTTGTACATTACATGCAGACATGATTTAGTTGCTCTTATCCACTGATTAAACAGTTGCATTTACAGACATGTCTTTGAATATGGCAACCATTATGCAAAAGCCTAGTTCTCTCAGCTTATGGTATCCAAACGCATTTGTATTAATGGAATTTTCACACCAGTGAGGAGATAATTCCTGTGTGGTAAGGTGTAAAATTGAGCAGCTTTGATGTCAAGCAGTGTATTTAAGATTCAAGATGAGGGTGTTAATCAGTTGACAAAAATCTTTTTGCTCCTCAAAGCTTTTTTTCATTAATCCCTCTGGCCTGAGATCAGGTTGCTACATTTCAGTTCAAAGAAAACCGATAAAAACAACGGTAAAGGCAGTCTACCTGTATACATTTGTTATTAATATTAAGATCACACAATCCTCTTCAGGCTCCATTATTTTTATTGCATTCATGTTCAGAAATCAACTTGCCAATGTGACTTGGATGTAATAGAACATTGCTTATACCAAATAGCTCTTTGTAACTAGGTTGTTGGGTATGAGTTGTGTTTGGAATAAGTCATTTTTCATGAAAGCATCCACTGTCAAAAATGTGGAATGCTAAGATACTGTAGTACAATATATATGACCAGTAAGTTTCAAATTTGACATGAACTATCCATGGTCCTTTTGGGGATGGTGAAAAACCTGAGTGAATCATGACAGCTAAATACACAGCAGGTCCAACTGTGATAATTAAGAGTTCAGGGAATATTTACTTTGACCACTTGTCTAGACAAGCAGTTCCCAATGTGCTATACAGGAGTACTGTACATAAATAGAAGGGAACAATTCCTAATGTACCATTTAACTATGCCAGCCCTGGCTTTTATACTGAAAAGAAAGGCTTGTGTGTTAATAATAGTAACATGTAATACAGTGTTCCATACTCAGATATATTCTCTGTACTGAGCGAGTTGAGATGGATATGTTCTTTCATAATATTTAGAGGGAATGCCGGGCAAAATATCAACACAATTCCTAGGTCGCACATACTGTAGCAAAACAGCTAATAAGAGGAACTATGGCCACATTGAATGTTAAGTCCATTGTCTAGTGTACCCACTCTCCTCTTCTAAAAAAGATAGTGGATTCTCTAACGGCAGATATTCATCATGCTGGGCTCCTGTACTGTGTCAGGTAATGAGCAACCATGATCACAGTGCGGGCGCAGCACTGCCATTGTTTCTACAAAAAAGGCAGGAGACTGCTTACTTTGGTGATGTGATGGAGATAAAGTAGTCCAAACTACCATAAGTCCCTGCACTTCTTCCTGTAACCGCTGCAATTGTAGCTGCATTGTTTTCATTCATTCCTTACAATATTTACATGTATGCAGCAACAGAAAAGTAGCCTGACAAGATGTTGGGTCTGGGAACACACCATTGGCAGGGCTCAATCCGAAAGGCGGGATAAACGGTTGTCTTCCAAATTCCCTCTGCTACAACCAACCAGAGCAACGCTAGTTGATAGATTAAACTTTTGCCGTATCCGGTCCGCAAAACTGCGAACACATCTTCCTTTTTTAAGAATGACTTCAGTGCCGTTCTTTGTTCTTTTCTCAAAAAAAAGCTGAACTCCAAGTCTTCCAGAGTCGCGGCCAAAGCCGAATCCAAAGACCGCTGTTCACCAGCAGCAGCAGCAGCCATAAGCCCGCCCACCGACTCTATACACAATGTGATTGGCCTGACCAGAATTTGTTTTTTCCAGCTCGCAAGCCAGCGGAGAGGTGCTAGACTCACCCTGGCTGCAAATTACATTTACTGCCGCTAGGGTGCGTCTAGATTTCTAGAACAGAAAAGTGCTAAAATATCCAAATATAGATGTTCCTAACAAACAATGCGTCAGTAGTCAGTCTGCAACAGCTTCACAATAAAAGCTTTATATTGGATCGCCACTGAATGGCTTTTATTTTTAAGCATTTACACATACAGAACACTTTGTAGAACAGAGACTCAATACACATTACTTTGGAGCAACAAGAAAAACAACAACCAAAAAAACCTACTGAAATCTAAATATATACCGAGTATCCACACAGTCCACATGCTGCGCCAATCCGTGACGTCCACAGTTTTGTTGATGGCAGGAACCCATCGTGGCTTAGCCATTCTCCCAAGAAGGAGCGTTATGTCGTTCGTCAGCGTGGTCACCCCCCTGCTGTGAGGATGCAGTGCATTTTTAGAAGTTAGTGTGGCACTGAAGCGTGCAATATAAAACCAATGGAAAAACAACATTACAGTTGCATATCATTAGCCACTTTTAAATCTCCAGCTGCCGAGGTCTTAGGTGGGTTGTATAAGTAGCCTATGCAGGGCAAACAATAGGCAACAGCTGAGCTAGACCATCAAAGTGAGAGACTCGCGTCTTACTCACCCTGGATGTGTGTTGCTGCTGCATTGCATTCTGCTCCGATGAAAACCTACGTGAAAGTTCCCATTGCTAATAAGGCAACTGCAAGATTTTTTTTGCTATCATATTTTGTTGCAAATGCTCTGGAAAGAATTTAATGCAATGTCACATCTTCAAGTGGCATGGATAAGAACAACAACAAATTGTCCAGAACAGCTGTTATTTTTGGATGGCACGGTTGCATATTTTGAAATTTAAGCAGCAAGCAACTTCACTGTGTGTGTGTGTGTGTGTGTGTGTGTGTGTGTGTGTGTGTGTGTGTGTGTGTGTGTGTGTGTGTGTGTGTGTGTGTGTGTGCGCGTGCGAGTTAAAAATCAGCGATGAAGAGAGAGAGGGCAAGAGAAACCGAGAAAGAGCTGGAGCAGGAGGCAATTCAAACAGGCCTAAGGGTCTTAAGCGGCATTTTTTTATTTTATTTGTGAAATTGAATAAAACACTGTTACTGACGACCAGTGTATTTTCTTCTTCAGTGAATTCATCTAAATGGCAGAGTTTGGGAAAGCTCAGAGGGCTGGCATATTATTTACTTCAATTTGAGCTTTTTCACAGAAGACGGACACTTATTTTGGTAGTGTAACATGTTGAACAGCCTTAATGTAGGTATTTCTGGAAAAGATACTGTGCGCAGTAATACTTAGTGACAGTTCATTAAAAGTGTAAAGCATAGTGATCTAGGATACGTGGAAAGAAATACATTTGACGAACATGAGGTTTTGAGAGATGTGCGGACATTGCCTTCTGTGTTCTGTGCTGAAGTGATTTGACAGTGTGCTGTATCTCCCGGAGTAGCCAGGTGTCACAATGCATGAGGCGACATATTGCTTATCTGCCTGTGGAATGAAGCTAGGACCAACTGCTTCCATGCTATTTTTTTGTTTTGATATTTATGTACAGCTAGATAAAATATAGATAGCATAACAGAATTTTTTTTTAATAAATTGCACTTAAGGGACTGATCGTTATTTATTTCAGGGGCCACAGGAGGAGTTTTGGGACCTTTAGTCAAATTAGACATGACCCTCCCCTCGCCAGTAATCATTTTTCTATGACCCTCCAAAACGATTTGGAAAAAAGGCATGACCCTCCCCCAACAATTTATCGATACCTTCTGTACTGGTTTGTGCTTGGCAAAGATATACAGATTACCATTGTTTTTTTACAGCCATGACCTACATGAGTAAACCTCTGCATTCTCATCTGACGCATCCCACTGTTATGGTGTGGTGGCCATTTCAGTAGATTTACTCACTAACGTTGTTGTGGAAACACAATAAGCATGGAAACTAAATGCACACTTCCAGCATTACTGCATTACTTCAAATACTAAGTTACTCCTCTAGTAAACTAGTATTCACTTGAAATAAAACAATGAACTAAAATATGAACTAATGGACTAAAAAATGTTGGATGACCCTCCCCTCAACAAAGAATAAAAAGACATGACCCTCCCCTATTTTCCTCCGGTGGTCCATTCCATAAATACCGAACGGTCCCTAAGCATAACGTAACATAAGATTATGTTATTGCACTTGTGTAAACATGCAGTTCATCAGAGAGTTTAATGCTTTTCTTCATATAAGATTCAGTGCAAAGTTGCTTTAAATATTGATCTAACCCCTACTTAAAGTTACAGCTGATCATGTTCAGAGAATGGAGAAATTGCCCAAATGATTTCACCAGCATTGATGTGTTGAGTTTTTTAAGATGTCAACGAATCCTTAAACATTTCTTCATCAATGGAAGCGTTTAGCATTAGTGGACATCAGCTCCTGAGTATATCTCATCTGATCTGGCATTATTTCTCTTTTGAGTGGTGTTTCAAAATGTTCTACATTTACTGTAACAGTAGTTTTAATGCTTTGATTAATTGAACGACCTTTAGGGCAGAAAACACAAATAAGCTGAGTATCGCTGCTGCAAGAAGTTACTGAGCATAGAGACCGTTTGATGGTCCTCTGCATAGGCGTGTGACCTTTTGCACAATAACGCACTGTATTCTTGGATCAGAGAACATATTCTGGATTTCACAGCCAGCTTGCATTTTCAAATATCCTATACTTGCATGATCAAGTATTTTGCTGTTGTCTGATATGTAGTACATTTGCACTGTTGAATAATTAATGGGGTTGCCACAGCATGCCCATTGACTCCCAAGTGCCCTTACAGCCTTTTCAAGTTGGAAGCATTCAAAGCTGCAGAAAGTATTTTTATGTAAAACATACATACATGTAATCTTAAAGTGGCACTGCAAAATAGAAGAAGCCCCATCCTGTGCTTACTCTAGTAAAATAGATGGCATACCAGGAGAGTGGTAAATATGAGTGAGCTGTTTATGGATATACTGTACATGTACATCTTCCTGCCTTTTGACCTACCAACCTGCAAAATATGTCAGTGCAGCTTAGGGCTGGGTGATCAAATCTCACAATATTTTTGACCAAACACATTGATATCCATTTTGCGGCGATATTGTAGTGTTAGTGTTGATACAGTTGGTGCTTTTACAAAATATTTACACAATACACAGTAATGCACAGTAATGTGGCTATAATTACTAAGTGGGTAAAGGTAAATAAAATAACAGCTAGAACAGTGTGGTAAAGTTCAGAAAATGACATCACTTTACTGTAATGCAGCGTTTAAAACCAGGAAAAGACAACACTTATGTCATATTATGACGATATCTAGTCTCATATCACGATATCGATATGATCAATATATTGCCAAGCCCTACTGCAGCTTATATATGTTAGTTTTGGTGATCTGGCAGTGTTACCTGCTGATTATATGCTTCACTGGTGATGCAGCCTCTTGATCTCCATGATTGCCACATGGCACCATTTTTATTGTGAATCTATTGTTAAAGTCGCTCCATATTCAGCTGCTACTGGTCGGAGCAGAACAACAAGCTTCAGAGGCTGTCCGCTCCCAACACATGTCCAATAGAAGCTGATTTGAGAAATATGCTGTCAAAATGCCACACTGCAGGTAGAGGTTTAAACATTAGCCAGTAGTATATGCAGCTCCATTAAAATGACTACTTGTTTTGGATCAGCTTAAGATTAGGGAAAGTAAATCAACTGCCTCAATTTTGTCCCTTATTTTTCTGAATATATGAAAAAAAAGAGCTCTATTAATCAGGAGGGAAAGAGCTCTGGCACATCTCTGTCTTTCCCTCTTTGCCCACTCTGCCACCCACACACTGCTTCATGTCTCTATTGCTCGGCTTCCCATTGTTCAATGCAGTGTTGTGTAAAATGAACGACTTGGTGGAAATGCTTTCTTGCTTTTTGGGCTCATTTTAAAACAGGGATTTTGCATTCCTCTGGTTTTTCCTGACTTAAGTTTAGCTCTGGTTGGATTGTAACAGTGATATGAAGCAAACATCAAAGATATCAGTTATTGTGCATGGGCCAAGTGGGCCGGTAGCATGGGAAATTTGCTATCCCCCGCAAAAAAGTACTCTCTCAGTTTTAATCTGAATAGTGATGGTAATCAATGGTGATGGCTCTGATGTATGCAAATGATCATCAAGCCAAAATGTGTCACATTAATCATTTTGTGGGGACATGTTACACATAGAATGAATTATTCCGTGATTTCAGTTTTGTCACCTGCAAGTAGGTTTTTTCACTTTAAATGTAAAACAGGTGTTATACAGGTCAACCCGTTATGCATTTGATGCATCATATCACACAACATCTTACTATCACCTGATTCTATTTCATAGATATGAGTATTCTCAACCTGGCTCTAAAGGTCAATGCACATACTATACTACAGTATTGTATTTGAATGCATAAGTTCTCTTTGAATCAATGTATTATCTGTTGGGGTCGAGCTGTTAATTGGTTCTTTTGCGTCAGTTTCTATATTGCAATAACCTAAGGTTGGTGTATTTCAGAAGACTTAACAAATGTGGCACACGTACCAGATGGTACTAAGGGTGCTTTCACACCTGCTTCGTTTAGTTCGGTTGAATTGCTGGTGAGGTTCGTTTGGGCAGGTGACAACGCGGCAATCAAACTCTGGTGCGCACCAAAAGAGGACCAAACAAGCGTACCGAGACCCGCTTGAAGAGGTGGTCTCGGTACGCTTCCAATCAAACTCTGGAGCGGTTCGTTTATGGTGAGAACGTGATCCGTACTCAAAACGCACCGACTATACGTACTGCGCAAGTCTGAGCTAATGTCTCCTGTAGTCAGGTGTGTTTAGCAATCTGTGATGCAGCAGAGCAGCAAACTGTAGCAGCTAGCAGTGTTTCTCTCACAGAAATAGACTGCGGTCAAGCTCGCCGTCCGTCACACGCATCTCCGTGGTCAAAGCAGTGGCCGCTAAAATTGGAGACAGACGCCGTGGAGACAGACGCCGGCAGAGCAGAGCGACGTCTCTGTGACCAGAGCAGACGTAATAACGTCTCTCGCGAAACAACGTCTGATCATTTAAATGAAATGAGCTGGTTTAACCATGGCAATGCAAGAAATATGCACTAGTCCAGAAGACAGGACCTTCTTCCTGTATTTACTGACACATCTGACCAATAAGAGGAGTGGACGTTCTTGCATGATTTGTACTGACACATTTTGGTAGGCTTGGATTTTTCCAGGTGTGAAACCAAACCAAACCAATCCGAACCGAGGGCAAATCACTCCAAGTTTACTACCTCTAACTGATTCGGACCAAAGCAAACAAACTACAGGTGTGAAGACGCCCTAAGACATGTACGTGTCGAGTAAAGGCTTGCTCTTTATAACACTATATACCGTAGGTACCATGCTTTAGGTGTGGTGCTAACATCTGTGTTTATAAAATGTGCAAAGTGAAAAGAGTGTGAGACAGGAGAACGTATGAAAAGGGTGAAGGCCAGCTCCTTCATAGCTGTGTGTAGAGTGCCGTAGGTGCCTGAAATGTTTTAGTTTGAGCCCGAACACAAGCAGAAACATTGAAGGAGCTTATGTGATTTAGATCAGGACTGGGAAGCCTGCTGTAGTGCTGAGTTGGAAGAATAGCATAGTAAGGGAAACTGCTGTGCTATAGTACACCGCTTGACCCATAGCAGGGATTATTTATTGCTGTCAGCTGAAAAGCTCATAACTCCTCTTTTAGTTATTTATTTTTATGTGTTAACGTCAGTTCAAGGACTCTGTGTTGCGCTGTGGGTTGAAAACAAATCTATGTCTATGAAAGTTTGAGTATGAAAGCACTAAGCACTAACTTCCCTAAAAACAAAGTGCATGGCAAAATAAACTACATTTAATGTATGTATACCCAACACCAGTGAGACTGGTCTAGAGCTGCAAAAATGAATCTGTTAATCGATTCGTCTTCAACTATTAAATTAATCGGCAACTATTTTGATAATCGATTATCGATTAATCAGTTTGAGTCAATGTTTTTAAAAGTAAAAATTCTCTGATTGCAGCTCGTTGAATGTGAATATTTTCTAGTTTCTTCACTCCTCTGTGACAGTAAACTGAATATCTTTGATTTTTCATCATTTTTCACGTCATCTAGGGCTTTGGGAAACACATTTTTCACCGTTTTCTGGCATTTTGTAAAACAAACAACTAATCGATTAATCGAGAAAATGATCAACAGATTAATAGACAATGAAAATAATTGTTAGTTGAGGCCCTAGACTGGTCTATAACTGTGTTTGTTCCATCCATCCGTCAATTATCTGTAAGCGCTCATCCTTGCTGGGGGCTGACGCCAATCCCAGCTGACATTGGGCGAGAGGCTGAGTGGGTACACCCTAGCCTGACAGGTCATCCCAGGGCTGACACATAGAGACAAACCAACATTGATGCGCACATTCACACCTACGAGCAATTTAGGGTTGCCAGTTAACCTAACCTGTATGTTTTTGGACTGTCGGAGGACACTGACACGGGGAGAACATGCAGGTTTTTGCCTTATTATAGAAAAAGAAATCTGAACAGTTTGGGCTATAACTGATGAGGGCTGATCTCAACTAAATGAATTCATATATTAATAGTCATAGCATATCACTTAGTTGATTTGTAATGTTCGCCAAGCAGCTCAGGCCCAAAAAGAGGAGAGAGAGAGTTGTGTGGAGCTGATAGTCTTAATAAGCTTTGTAGCAACTCCTTTGGCAATGGCTTGAATGTAACGGATGTTCATTAATATCAATAAGTTACGTATTAAAGCTTTAAGTTATAGATAGTGATATCGGCCCTGTTTCTGCCAGCAAGGTCTCTTCTGATCTGTTCTCAGAGAAGCTGCTGCTCATAAAAGAAGTAATAAGGAGCTGCCGATAAAATCTCCCACTTATAAAATCAAATCAATCATCTCACAGAGATTGCTCAAATATTTCTTAATAGAAAAAAATATTGCATTATACAGTATGCATTATAAGTCAACAAAAGTGCTTCAACCATGCTTAAAATAGCTCTCTCCACCAAAAAGTCATTGAAATTGGCCTTTTATTCTACCAGATGGCCCTGCAAATGCCACAGTAAAAGGAATCTGGATCACCAGAGTCTGGTTTGTGGGCCTAAGAATAGGTATGGTTACATTAAGTGCAGAAAATAGGCAACAAATCATTTCATATGCAAAAATGTTCAGGGAAATGTAAAAATCTGTTCTGGCTATAATAAACGGTATATTTAAATATGTGTGGGATTGCACTAAGCATCCACAAGCAAACAAATGTATTGTGTATACAGTACTGTAGTAGAGTATAGGCTACTTTGTAATTGGTACAAAACATCATGCTGCATTATGAAGATTTATTGTAGATCTTCCTCAAAAAGTTTCTCAGCTCAGCCTATCACACTTAATTTAAAAAATGAGTTGTAGGAAGTATCTGTCTCATTTCTTGAGTTGTTGTGGTGTGAACTACATGTGTGAGTGATGATCTTCCCGACTTCATGTTGTAATTTCAACATTGGATAAGAACAGATCAATCTGAACTCGGTGAACATAATCTGCATTCTGTTTTCTTGTGTTGAAGGTGAAAGAGCAAATGAGCCAGCCAAATACAAGATTATTAACATTATTCAACTTAATTAAGGTGGCCCTAGAGGGCGTCAAATTCCTTCTACATGTGTCGTGGTAGTCACTATTAGTGCTGAAACAGTCATGAATAACAAAGATAATCAAGAACAGGTTCATCTCTGCTGTGTCATTAAATACAATGTCACAAAACACATCTTTGCATGTACCAAACACACTTTCAATTCAAATATTCAGCCTTTGAAAAATGACATTTCCTCTCCAGTGTTTTTTTCCTTTTCCACAGAACTTGTATAAATGAGAGGCTATTTTCATGCATAGTTTTGATCCTGACATACCTTAATTCTGGTTGCCTATAACATTGGCAATTTTCGAGAATTATCGAGTATGAAGGCAATTATGAAACAGAGGTTGGGGGGGCTGATTCATAGTTACCTGACTTTGAAGCATAATATGCTACTAGTCTAAATTCATACAATTGCATCATGTAGGTAAGTTTATCTAAAGGGGTTTTGCCACACTGCTTCTTTTATCCTTCTGCTTTTTGAATTGGGGCAGTGCCAGGTGTAAGTTCTGTACAACTGTAATTGCTTGTTTGATTTAAGTAATATGTTTATATTTAAGTATTCATTACATTCACTTCTTTGCTCCAATTCAGGGCCACATCTGTCTGCATGCTTTCATAGCAAGGATTAAACTCTAAATGTAAATTAGAGTGTAATGCAAATGGTTGGCGAACTTTTAAGGAAACAACAGAGGTAGGATAAAAGGACAAGCCTATACTTGGACAACAGCCAAAACCAATGTTACTGGAGTAGTCAGCGGTGGCCTTGACACTCACATGTACTTTCATGTTAACACAACACTGAAACGCACTGCACGAACCGGAGGGCTTTTCAAAGGTGCATCGTCGAACTGTGCGTTTCTTTCTAATTTCATAGGAGGAATTAGCAATGAGAGATATTGACGTGTACCATATTTTAGACATTTAGATGACAGAATTGAGCACGTTTCAGTCCATTTAACGTGAGGCAGCACAGGGAAGAAAGAGGAGCGTAAACTCCGGGATTCTCTCCTGCTGTCAAGGGGAGGTTAAACACCCTCCGATGAGGATTTGAAGGAAACCCCTGCTTGCTTGTTTCCAAACTTGTTAAACACAGAGATGGTGTTAACATGCTTTGTTCCAGCACTATTGCACAACCCCCACCTCCACACACACACACACACACACACACACACACACACACACACACACACACACACACACACACACACACACACACACACACACACACACACACACACACACACACACACCCCCCTCCTCCACTACCATATCCAAACACTCCTCCTTTCAAGTTGAGTAAACCTGCGGAGT